>NC_137008.1:5647339-5874839 GCF_032717465.1 Coenobita brevimanus | reverse complement strand
CGAGGACGTACTTCAACGTCCTGCAATTGCAAGGTTCATAATTTCCACAATTTTCAATTTTCGCGAGTCATTTTTGGTACGTATACACGGGACACCTTCCTCAACAAGATGACAGGCAGAGACAATGCCTTACCCAGCATGACCTCCTCCCCCCCTGCATGCCCTTTTCTCAGCAATTCACCTGTTATCAGTGACCTGGCCAGTATAGCCATGTCATGCCACGGTACGAAATTCAGGGCCAGAGTGATTCCCCAATCAATGACAATGTGGAGGACAAACTTTACATAGCATTAGAGGAAGAAACAGTTAGAAATGATGATCAGGTAATGTGGCAAACAAAGGTCAGGTATTAGTGAGTGAAACAATGCTTATAATGCCTATATTACTGCTTGAAAACCAATATACTCTTGTACTACATATAAATTCGTAACAGTAAATAAATAAATACCGTTTATGAGTGGTGTGAAATAGTTATCCTCCCATAGAACTCGTTTTCTTTGGTGCCAGCCTGATAGAAAACCCAGTAAGGTAAGGAGGCTCTCCTACCTGTAATGAGTATTTCAAACCTCAGGTGAGCGATTTCGCTATGAATTTTCGATGTTTCTCACCAAAAGCGAAAGTTTTAGCAAAAAAAAAAAAAGGGTCGAAAAATGGTCGGGATTGGGGGGTATCAGTGGTCAAAAAGTGGTCGGGACGGGGCGGGTTAAACAAGTTTCACATTGTGTTTTAGTGACGGTCATATATATAACAATATATACAAACATAATCAAACTAAAGCTTATCACTTGCCAGAGACGTAACGAATAAAAATGCTTAAAATACACAAATAGAGAACTTTTAAAATTCGAATAAAAATTAATTTCTAAGCGACTTTTGTATTTTTCACCTACCTTGTTTAGTTGGCCCTTTCTTCAGTTTTACAAGTTTGCTTTTTACTTAATGGCATTCTGGACGAATTAATACTGAGTGAAATGTACTGTTACCTTTAAAAATTGTGTTACCCTATTGTCCCCTAGTGCTCTGGTGCTAAGATGGAAACGGGTCGGCGGGTCACGGGTCACGGGTCAGCTGGTCACTTGGGTCGCAAAGTATGGCGGGTCAAGGTGGGTCACGGGTGAAACATAAGACCTTCATGACTTGGGAACGGGTCTAGGTGAGTCAAAGCAGAGGTGTCGTTAGTCAGACTGGCTTTCTTTTTCCTAAGAGAGAGAGAGAGAGAGAGAGATTACCTTTGTCTGATTCACCCAGCAACTTGGGAGGAAAACGTTTTCACATTTTCCGATTCCTCTATGTAAGTGAGAAATTAAATACGATCCAGGATGAAGATACCGAGATAACATTGGTTTTCACATTAACTGACCTAATACCTATCAGCTAAACATATCCTAACTTTATCTAGCAAGTATTTCAGTCGATGCAAATCTAG
This sequence comes from Coenobita brevimanus, assembly GCF_032717465.1. Classification (NCBI taxonomy): domain Eukaryota; kingdom Metazoa; phylum Arthropoda; class Malacostraca; order Decapoda; family Coenobitidae; genus Coenobita; species Coenobita brevimanus. The sequence goes on along the minus strand of NC_137008.1, from coordinate 5,873,413 downwards.
TAGCTCTTTTCATACATATTAATCGCGGCAGCATCACCAAAATAACGAGTTTTGTCATGAATTATGGAGTTAAGATACTGGTGTCTTAACTAACACTTCTATTCAACACGACTGTACCAGTTTTCTACTCCTGGAGGCCCCCTCGTACAGTATATAGATCTAGTATGTAGACGGAAAAATTCAGCAGAATTAAATTATGAATACTGAAATGTTTTTGAAATCGTCAATGTAAGAGAAAGAGTTCATGTTCACCCCCACCCACATCTCCAAAAAATTACACACACACACACACACACACACACACACACACACACACACACACACACACACACACACACACACACACACACACACACACACACACACACACACACACACACACACACACACACACACAAAACTTCTCGACTACGTTAAGAAACAAGTAGAAGGAACAGAACAAAGCAATAAACATACACAACATGCGGATCCATACAAACCACAGGGAAGTGAGTTGTGCCAAGTCTAATACGCCATGGAAAGTAAAAACGGAAAATATGCACAGCATGCCGGGCCATGCAAACCAGAGGTATAGGAGTTCTACCTAGCCTAGGTCGCAATGAAAAGTAAAAAGGTATATATATATATATATATATATATATATATATATATATATATATATATATACATAGCATACGGGGACAAGCAGTCCAGAGAGAAGCAAGTTGTACCTACTCCAGTTCATCAGGAAAAGTAATTCTAAAAGTACACAGGATGCTGGAACATGGAAGCCAAAGGGAAACGAGCTATACCAAGTCTAGTTCGCCTTGGAAAATGATTAAGAAAAATACACAGCATGCAGGGACATGAAAACCAGAGACAAGCGACTTGTATATCGTCTAGTTCATGAAAAGCTAAAAGGACGATAAGTAGTTCTAGAGAGCGGTAATGCTGTGGTGGGGGTGGGGGTGCGCGGAAAGGAGGGAAAGTGAGGTGAGGGACTAGAAGGGGAGAAATTAACCGATGAGACGGAGCTTGAGATTAACAAACTGAATGATGGGGAAAGACAGAAAAAAAATATAAGTGCATATGCTGAGGATGATGGAGAAGTGAAATGGTAAGGTTAATGGAAGGGGAAGAGTAAAGATAATATGAAATTATGATGGTAACCGAAGTCGAGGTGGATGGCGAATCGAAGACGAAGGGGGGATCAGGCTGAGAGGAATCCGCTACAGCTGCTGTGTTTCTGCTCTTGAACCTAAGACGTGGGAAAAGACTTTCAGCTCTAGTGTGTGCTCAAATTTACAATAAACTTCAAGTGTAGAAGAACTTGAAGAGTTTAGGCATCTTAAAAATGGCCTCACGCCCAACAACCTGTGCCTGAGGATATGTAGTGACCTATCTCACGATCCTAAGGATTGATGTGTAGTCTAGAGCGGAGCACTGCAACACCACAAAAGCGTAGAGTTACAATCTTGCCCTTCGCTGCTGTACACTTAGCTAAAACACTCTTCCTGTCGTACTCTTGTATCAGGAAAGGCTGTATGATATTAAACCCTTTGAATCAAGCGAGGAATGCCCAACAACCAGCAACTATGAATCAAAACAGACTAACATGGCCTTGACATAGGCTACTCTTACAACATGCCAAGGAACAAGGCCCATCCCACAGATTCAGATATATTGTATTTCAGCTTTGAGTGTATAAAACGAGACCTCCCCTTCAAGAACATCCCTAGTTGCTTATGTTTTGTATTTGTGTATAATAATTACCTAACAATAATTTAAAAAGAGTTATTCTACATTTCCAATCAACCTCGTATGCATGTTATTTCACTGGTTGCACTGATTGGTCTGACTCAGACGACGGCCAGCAGTATACAGTCAGTCAGTCATCTGATCCAGTGTTGCCTCACGAGAAGCGTAGGAGCCCGGGGCAACGCAAGTTTGTCCTGACATTTAAGATGAAAGTGACCAGCCTCACTCATCCCTGAGTGGTATTACGTGAGCAGTGAACCTCAACCATCCATTGGATATTAACCTTCTCCTGCTCAATTCGCTTGGAGTGCCGTAATTACCTACTTAACCACCAGGTGCCATAATTTAGTTATATGGCTACCACCCAGCGTAGTAAATGGTTTCCTGGTGTACAGGAAACCATTTGGCTTGTCACTCAGTGTAGAGTCACCTGTAGATGGAAGGAAGAGGAAAGATTGAAGGAAAGAAAGACAGAAGAGGAAGGAAGGAAAGAAGGAAGGAAGAGAGGAAAAGGCAGGCGCCCGAGAGCAACACTATATCGAGTGTGTGGATGGTGAGCTCCCCGGAAGTAAGCAATATACAATTATTCTGACTACACTGGCGTTGTAGTGACCTCCCTTCTGCTACACACTATCTCTGCAATGGTTCTAAGAGAGTTTCCATTCACTTCATTAATAAACCTCCAGCTTTCCAGCATTTTCATCTTAGTTCCCACAATTTGTTCACTTCACTTTTGAATACATATTTTCCCTTCATTTCCACTGCTTTCTCAATCTTCAGTCTTTTCCCGGCATTCTTCACTTCTGCTATTGACCCCTTCATCGGACCAGATCTAGCCTTACCTGAATTACATCAATTAGCGATAACCAGAAAGTGCCACCGAGTACGTTCACGTTGTGAAAGTGTTGACACATTGCCAGAAACCTGCCAACCAAAATCTATTTCCCTTTGCATTGTTCTCAGCTTTCCAATGATCAGTTTTTCAAAATGGTCGTTCTGTCTATTTCTTAGTTAACTTTCCAGTGTTGGCATTCTTCAGTTATTTTTTCTGGACCCATAAGGGCGGCCATATAAAGATTGTGTCCCAACCGTCTCACTTACTCGTTCACACTTGGTTCCATTACTTTTTTGAACGATAAGGTTGGCTCCTTTCGGAGGGGATAGGGGGATGTTGTTCATGGGAGTGAGTATTGGTGGTGTTCCTGGTGTGAGGCTGGAGTGTATCTGAGGTACGTGTGGTGAGCATTTAGGTGACCGCTCACCTACGTCGTGCTGGAATAGTTATAAGTGTAAGGCACTGCAATAGGATACAGCAGCGGTGCAAATGTCTGGCATGTCTGGGCTATTTCTGAGGAGCTTGATGGTCTGCATTTAGCTGACCATGTACCGATCTAATGTTATTCACAACAAAGATGTGGCTGTCAAAAATTACCTCTGCCTCTTTGCTCAGAACCATGAGTACTTAATATATTGGCTTCATATAAAATAATGCAGTTTTTTTGCCAGGCCAGAGCAACATTACTCGTTTTAAAGTATTGTCTCAAGTATTAAGCTTTAATTTTTAAATCTTTGACCGAGTCATTCACGTAATAGTTTTTCTTCTTCTTCATCCCCTCCATTTTCCATTCAGATGACTACGCCGGTGTCTCGTGCGATTAAAGTTCTACTTTTAGTCAGCTTCCGACACGAAATTTATTCAGAGCAATCAATTTCACAACACCTTCTCCCTGAAAGAGAAAGCAACAGTTCTCGCAATAATTTTCCAACTTTTGGTCAAGTAAATGGAGATGTGTTTTGCTGCTGATAAGGGCATAGATTCAATCCCGCTCTCGGACAGGGGTAACATATTTGGTGACCTCAGCTTCTTTAAGACAGACATCATTGATGTCATATATTTTACTAAAGATTTCCTTCTTCTTTCCTTACCTAACGATCTCCAATTCTGCTTAACTCCTTCTCTTCCTGCCTGAACAAATGTAAGGCTTCTTCCCGACCTCCCTGGCCACCTCGTGTGTAACTCCCTGTCTCACCACACAGCCACCACCTCTTTCCCTAGTGTTCTTGTCCTGCCGGGAAGCAACCTGACGCCGCCATGAAGGTCAAAAGTGAGTCAGGAAACAGGGAGTTATGGTTACTTTGTACGAGTTCTTGGGCCACGTCTCTGAAATTTAATTAAGGACAAATTTAGGCAGTGACCCAGCGAACCCCAAGGGCAAAAAAAAGTGTGTGTGTGTGTGTGTGTGTGTGTGTGTGTGTGTGTGTGTGTGTGTGTGTGTTGGCTAAAGTAAGGTTATTTGTTCGAACATTCTACATACACGGAGTACAGCTACGTTTCACTTCATCAGTACTTATACATATTATTTGTAATTTTCTACATACAGTATCAATAGGTTTTACAGTTAACTGTAGCCAGATTTATATTTGTTCATGTGCCTTCTTTTAGCAACACAATGTCCACCTTATAATGGCTTTGAGTCAGTTCACCCACACGTCAGTTCTCCCATACATCTGTACCTTCATATATAGATTATATTCTCCCACACTTCCGAGTCATTTCGTCCATGAAATGTGGTAATTTCTTCCATAATTCGATTCGCAGAGAAGTCCATTCGAATTTATTTGGGTACGTTTCAAGTCTTCTGAAATGTTTTTAAATTTTACTCATGCTTCTTCACTTGAGAAATAACCCTATAATATACATTAAAGAAGATTCACATTGCTTTTTGATGACTGTCAAATATATAACCGCATACAAATTAAAAGAAAAAAAACTAAAGCTTATTGGACGTAAAAGAAATAACTTATCAAAAGATGTACATGAAATACACAAAGAACTTTTAATATACCAATGAAAATAACTTCTAAGCAAGGTATCTCTCGTTCATATGTTTGGATTAGTTTTCTCGTACTTTCTTTGACAGTTGTGGTTTTACTGATGACGTTCTGTAATAACTGATCCTGGGTGAAACATACTGGCATGTTACCTCTAAAATTCGTGCTACCGTATTTTCCCCCAGCGCATGGGGCAGAGATGGCAACGGGTCGGCGGGTCACTTGGGTCGAAAGTATGGCGGCTCAGGATGGGTCACGTATTTTTTTTTTTTTTTTTTTTTTTTTTTTTTTTTTTTATGCGAGGAAGAAGGAACCAAAGGCCATGAGCCCGCAGTAACAGTTCCCTCCAAGAGAAAAACAAAATACAATAGAGAGCCAAATTCAAGATCCGATCATTTTGAGATGCCTGGACACACTGCGTTTGAAAGACTGGAGATCATAGGCAGGAGGAAATACAGACAGAGGGAGACAGTTCCAGAGCTGACCTGTTGCATGAATGAAAGACTGGGAGTAACGGTTAACTCTTGCATTAGAGAGTTGGACAGAAAAGGGATGAGAGTTTGCTGCCAGACGGGTGCTACGCGCCCGTCGTAGAGGTGGAGGAATGCAAGCAGACAGTTCAGAGGAGCAGTGACCATTAAAGTAGCGATAGAAAAGAGATAAAGATGCAACAGTGCGGCGAAGAGACAGAGGTTGAAGGGAGTCAGTAAGAGGAGGAGAGTTAATGAGACGAAAAGCCTTTGACTCCACCCTATTGAGAAGAGCTGTATGTGGGGAGCCTCCCCACACATGAGAGTTGTACTCCACACAGGGGCGGATAAAACCCCTGTATAGAGTCAACAATTGTGCAGGGGTAAAGAAAGAGCGGAGTCGGCTTAGCACACCCAATCTCTTGGAAGCAGATTTTACAAGAGATGTAATATGATCTTTCCAAGATAAGTCCCGAGTAAATGAAACCCCAAGCATGTTCAAGGATGATGCAGGATTAATCTGAATATTATTAAACATTAGTGGGTATACCTGTGAAACATATGACCCTCATGACCAGGCAGCGGGTGTAAGGGAGTCGCAGCCGAGGTTCCGTAAGCCAGATTTACTTTTTTTCTTGGAAAGAGAGAGAGAGAGAGAGAGAGAGAGAGAGAGAGAGAGAGAGAGAGAGAGAGACTACCACTAGGTGCAGTTGAATCTCCTCGTGTAGCTTTAGGATACAAGGATTTCTTGTCGTGGCATTTTTTTTCCGTTTCTTCTTTTTAATGGCTACTGGGACTAAAGCATTCAAGTCTAGCTCGAGATGCAGCAAAATCTCTGTGTATTGCTTTAAATTCTTTCGTATATTAAATGACTTTTATGACCAAATCAATCAAATCCACCATGACGCACATCGGCATATGTGTGTGTACCAGTACAGAGTTTTAGAGTATTCAAAATGAATGAGATTTTTTTCCCTTTTACTCTTCGTTGTAGTAGGTGGGGACGCCCATCATCCAATCACTCGAATATAGTCTCTCTCTCTCTCTCTCTCTCTCTCTCTCTCTCGGAGCTGACAAGCGATCGGCCTAATCGTAAGAATTTTTTGTGGAGAAGTACATGGCCAGGGTTTGGCACATAACCTGTCATTCGTTGGATTGACGCTTTGGGATAAGTGAGTGTTAAAATAATGTAACCATTACACACTAAAAAATTAACAATATTAAAATCGCTCTCTCTCTCTCTCTCTCTCTCTTTCTCTCTATCTCTCTCTCTCTCTCTCTCTCTCTCTCTCTCTCTCTCTCTCTCTCTCTCTCTCTCTCTCTCTCTCTCTCTCTCTCTCTCTCTCCGCTGAAGTGGGTTACCTTGACAAGTAGGCGGGGCTTGAAGAGTGGCTGTCAGTGCCACCCACTCTGGAGGTTTGCCAGCCTTTGTAGGGTTTGGCTTCTGTTGGCCTCGTGGACCAAGCACCCCACCTGCATCCGTGGTAGAGAAGGCCTATTGGTGATGTTGCTCGCCCCTGCCCATCTTCCATCTTGAGCTGGGTTTTTCCTTGCCACGCGTTTGCCGTACATGGCACCCCGTAATGCTGGGAAATATGATTCCTTGGTGTTGAGCAATGCGTTCTCCAGCTAGCAACACACCTCACTGATCCCCTATTTTGGCTAGACTGGCAGCCTGGTTTGGCCTGACGAGGTCAGTCAGCTAGTCACTTGTTGGCTAGAGTCAAGTGGGCACTAAGGAGCCTGGTGGTTCCTATTGTCCTGGAGTCATCCTTGTCTGGGTCCTCCGGTGGTTAGCTTCATATACTCCCGTACTGCCACTGGGGTCACCAGCGTGCTATCTCTGACATATGACCTCCCCTTGTTGGGCTCCATGGTGGGTGGAGGGTTGAGGGAACGACAATATATGACTTTGTCACAAAAAATACTGTTGATGATTCGTCATGTATCTCTGTCCTTTCGGACTCACGATCACTCACTGCCAGTGCAGAGCCATCCAAACCCCTGGAAACTGTCCTCCTTTGCGCCAGCATCCAACTGGGACTGGGATGTTTTAACGTCAGGTTGGTGCGGCTGAGGAGTTAGGCCCAGACGAGATGGTGCCTGATCAATTTGTGAAGAATCTAGTTCTGAGATGAGAAGTGGGTTCGTCAGGGTAAGATACTGACATTTTTTATTTGCACCATTCAGTTGTTTCCATTTGTAGCACTGGTCTTAAAATATCTTCCCAAGAGGAAGGAGGCATCCTTGTTGGGGTGTTCTTCCCAGAAGAGAGCTCCCTTTTACTTTCTGTGAACTCAGATTCTGGTAACGATATTTCATGCACTCCTCATGCTATCTTTAGCGGATATTAGGGTGTCATTTTTTCCTATGACCTCCTCTGATACTCAGAGGCATGGTTGCTGGAGGAACTGCAATCTTCTGGTGACTGTTAAGTACCTGCATTAGAAAATGGATGGTGTTCTGACCCCAACTCCAACCTTGTTCCTGACATTTGACAAGTTAATGTTGACTACTTATGTGAAACTCGCTTGGCTATCACTTCCTGTGATGCCATATGTGCCATCCCCAAAGCAATGTTTCCACTGCCAAAGGTATGGACATTTATCAGTTTTGACATTGTGCACAGGAGGGCCATGCTGGTGTCTGTGTCTCCTGTGGTGTACCAAGCCATACTGGTGACTGTCCAGGACCCCTTAAATGCTATCACTGTGGGGGTCCTCGAAACTGTCCTCGCTACTGCAGATTTTGTCCATTCATATGTATGAGAAAGTTTCGTTTCCTGAAGCAAAGGAGGGCCCAGACTCGCTTCTTCCATTTGGGGGTTATGCTTCTGCCCTTTCTGGTGCTCTTGTGTGCCGTCTTGTGTCTCAGAAGCCAGCTAGATCTATTCCATTGCCAGCTTTTTCATCTAGTGATTTGCTGGATGTTGCTCCCGAGGTTAGTTCTTCTTGTGAAGCTGGTGTTCGACCATCCTCTTGGACTGTTTCTGCCAACCATTTCCATGGCTGAGACTCTCCCCACATCTGTAGTGCTGGTAAATCATGTTGAAAAATATCCTTGTCGTGCTTTCTCCAGCCTCCACAATGTTCCACATGTACCTGGCAAACATCATAATGGTTCTTCAGAGTCTTCTGAGCAGGAAAACCATTCACCTAAGGTCTCTGTTATGAAACCTTGTGTGGACTACCCTGTTTTTCCCCCTGTCCTGGAGTCAATGGGGTCGAGGCAGGTGGAAGCTGATGCTGGTGCTTCACAGGTCGTCTTGCTCCTATTTGGGGATGGTGTTGCAAAGATTGCTGGTGCTTCAGTTATGCTGCACAGGATACCATCATCACAGAGTTCTGGTCCTGTGGACTCTACCTCTACTTCTGAGGCGTCTGACGATGACGCTGCATACCTTGCTTCACATAGCGCTGCCTGCAATCTGCCTTCCAAGCAACCTGTTCTTCCATGTCCAAAGAGGAGTGTTATACAACTTTCTTCATCCTCGTCCTCATGCTTGTTTTCAAATGGTCGGCACAATACGCAGGTTCTTTGAGTTGGGCAGTCTCTTTGTAAGGGCCTTCCTCAGCATCAGTCAAAACCTGCTTACTTGTCAGGGGCTGTGCTCTCCTGCACCTAATCATTATCCTCCTTCTGCTAAGGAGTTAATCACCTATGTCTGGTCCAATGAAGGTTGTTCTGCAGTGTAACTGCAGAGGTATTAGAGCCAATTGGGAGGAGCTTCAACTGCTCCTGTTTGAGTTTCATCCCATCTGTGTTTGCCTTCAGGAAACTACAGTTGGAGTCAGTCCTCTTGGTTCCTGCAGGATATACAGCCTTCTACTCATCAGCTCTTGTGGACTGTCCTTCTCAAGGTGGCTGTGCTATTCTGTGCTGTACTAATATTCCATTCACTTCCTTTTTTCTGTACAGTCCCCCTTCCCCCCTACAGGTTGTGACTGTTCAGTTACACCTCGAAAGGACTTCTATATTCTGTATCCTTTATTTACTCTCCCTCTATACCTGTCTCATGCAGGCCATTTGTTCTTCTAGGTGACTTAAGTGGACGTCATTGTTTGTGGGGTACTACTCTATGTGCGAGTAACACCTGTGGTGATCTGGCAAGTCTGATTGAGGATTTAGACTTAGTTCTGACTATTGGCTACCCGACACATTTTCATGTACAAAATGGTACTAGATCTGTTATTGATCTTACACTAGTCTCCCCTGATTGTTCACGGGACTTTTCTTGTGAGACGTTGCCTGTCTAGCATGGTAGTAATCATTACCCTATTGTGATTAGGGCATGCAAGCCTGTGCCAGTGGAGCATGTCCCTCGCTGGTGTTTGGGTACGGCTGACTGGGCAAAATTTGTGTAATACTTTAGTCTTGACTACAGTGTTCCTGACTTTCAGAGTGTCGATGATGCAGAACAGTATTTTGCATCTACTGTATATCAAGCTGGTCTTACCGCTGTTCCTTAAATGTCTGTAAAATCTTGCAGGAAACCTGTGCCTTGGTGGTGTGAGGAATGTGCTTTAGCTAGAAGTGTCTACAAAGCTGCTAGTAGGAGATACAGGATGAATGAAGATGTTGTCTTTTTCAAAATTCCGCTTAAGAAATCTCGTGCCCGTTATCGATGGGTTCTGAAAAACTCACATCGTACCTTGTGGAGAACCTGTGTCATCTGTTACCTCGTCCACTCCTTTACCTATGATCTGGAAGAAGGTAAGGAAAATAACAGGCATGCAATCACCTCCTCCTCAGGTACTTAAAATTCAGGTGTCTTCTGTATCCAACGCCTCTGCGATTGCTTCAGCCCTGGCGGAGCACTGTTATAATGTTTCTCAACCAGATCCGCCAAGCCATATAGCTATATAGGGGGAGGCGGTGGCTCAACCGGTAGAGAGGTGGCGTGCGGTCCTAACGGACCCAGGTTCAAATCCCGGCTGGGGCAGGGAACAGTTTAAGGATTTGAATTCCATTAAATCAGGCTTTACTGATCTACCAGAAGACCCGCCGACATGTCGTAAAAATACCCCCGCTAATACCAATACACCAGTCCTGTGTGAGACAGCCCTAGCATGTATTCAATATGGACGGTGGGTATTAGCGCCGAAGTGGTGACATGTAGAGGTGTGTGGTATGTAGGAGGACTGCTGGGCCTTGATAGCAGGCTGTGAAGCCTATGCCCAGAGTCGGACACATAAAAAAAAAAAAAATTAAGGCATCAACAGAAGTTAGGTTATAATACCTTCACACTTCGTGAACTGAATGCTGCTCTCCAGAAGTGTAGTGACTGCTCATGGATCTAATGACATTCGTTACGTTATGATTCATCAATTGCCATACGATTTTCTATTGCTCTTGTTATATCGTAATGAAAGGATACAGGACGAAGGTGTAGTCCTCACTAAATGGAAGATGGCTATAGTCCTCCAGTTGCCTGAGCTAGGGAAGAATCATCCTAATGACCCTAAATATCTCCCATTTTCTGACATCTTGTGTGTGCAGACTGTTTGAGAAGATGGCTAGCCTGAGACTCATCTGGTATCTAGAGAGGAATGGATTCTTCTTGCAGTCGTGGTATGCTGTGTACATCACACAATTTCATCAGACTTGAGTCAGCAGTCTGTGAGGCTTTTGCATCGTAGCATCTTAGGGCTATATTCTTCGATTTGGAAAAGGCATACGATACAGCATGGCATTCTGAGTCAGCTTCACAACTTGGGGTTGCATGGCTGCCTACCTTTGTTCCTTGATGATGTCTTGTCAAATCGCAGGTTTCAAGTCCATGTGGGCTCCTCGCTCTCTGTCCCTCAAGTTCAGGTGGAAGGTGTTCCACAGGGAAGTGTGGTCAGTACAGTATTCCTTATTTGTTGTTGCCATAAATGGCATAATAAGTTCCCTGCCTGAGGGAGTGTCTTCTTCCCTTTATGTGGATGACCTAGCAATATAGTTTGCTGGATCCCAGATTTGTGCAGTTGAGAGGAGAATGCAACTAGCACTGGGCAGGGTCGCCAACTAGGTCGAACGGAGAGGGTTTCGTTTTTTTCTAGCAAGGCTGTGGCTATGCATTTTTACAGAATAAGAGGGCTTCACCCAGACTGCGACTTATTTATAAGTGGGTGCTGGCTACAGTGTGTGGAGGAGACCAAAGTTCTTGGCTTAGCATTTGACTTGTTGCCTTACTTAGGTTTCACATTTGTTACTTCTACGCGTGTCGTGCATGCAACCAGAGACTGGTGAGGCTGCTATCTCACACCTTGTGGGATTCTGAGTGGAAGACACTCCTTCATCTTTACCAAGTCTCAGTGGGATCTACACTTTTTTTTTTTTTTTTTTTTTGTCCGACTCTGGGCATAGGCTTCACAGCCTGCTATCAAGGCCCAGCAGTCCTCCCACATACCATACACCTCTACATGTCACCACTTCGGCGCTAACACCCACAATCCATATTGAATACATGCTAGGGCTGTCTCATACAGGACTGGTGTATTGGTATTAGCAGGGGTATTTTTACGACATGTCGGCGGGTCTTCTGGTAGATCAGTAAAGCCTGATTTAACTTGCCTATGGTTATGTGGTATACTCTTCTACTACTGTGCTGTGGCTTAGTGTTCTTGCCCATGTGCATCATGCTGGTTTGGGTGTTGCTACTGGTGCTTTCAGATCCTCCAAGTTCCTAGCTTATTGGTGGAGGCTGGCTTCCCTCCCCTAGACCATTGCTGGAACTGTGTGAGACATATGCCAGACTCGCTCATTGCTGTTTGTGTGTCACGACAGACATTCGTCCAATATTATGATTTTCATCCTCGCCCTCTGCATCCCTCTGTGTACAGGGTCAAGCAGATTGTTGGGGATTTAGGTCTGTCTGTGGAGGCTGTCTGCCTCGTTTGGCTCCCAAGGATCACTCCATGGTTCCTTCCAGAGGTGCAAATGTGGAGAGATATTGAAGGTACCAAGTCTTCTATTTCTTCTCTACCTTTCTATCAGCTATCTTGGATCATTCATCCATTCACAGAGGCACCATTCCTGTATATACCAATGGTCCGAAGTCAGACATTGGTGTCTGGTTTGGGGTGGTTTTCCCAAATTTTGTGAGGGGAGGAAGTCTTCTTTCAGATTCCTCTGATTTTACTGTGGAAATGTCTTCTGTCAGTTTAGCTCTTCAGCTGTTTTTAACCCATGAGGAGGCCTATTATAAGATATTTAGTGATTCTCTAAGCGCCATATTAGCTCCTGAGTCCTTTAATTCAACTCAACCCCTGGTCCGTGCCATTCTTAAGTGGCTTTTCCCGATAAAGAGACGTGGTAAGCTAGTCCAGCTTTCTTGGGTTCCTGGGTATGTTGGTGTGGAGGGCAATGAGAGGGGGGATGAATTAGCTAAAGCTCCGTCTTTTCGACTGCCTACCAACTACCCACTGCCCGCTTCTGATATGACACCTTCACTGACGTCTGAGATTCATACTTGGTGGCAGATAGTGGGATTCTGTCGTTCATAATAAATCAAAGGAAATTTTTCAGACGGTTGTTGTGCCGGGGGTTCTCCCCTCCATGCCTCACCAATTGGAGGTTGTTGCCCGGCTTCGCATTGGGCACTCACAGGTTACTAATCATGGGTTCCTGATGTGTGGTGAGACTGAGCTGCATTGTGATGATTGCTTTCCCCCCCCCTAGTATCCGTCACTTACTGATCGAATGTCCAAGACTGGGGGACCTACGTCTGAGATTCCTCCACAGACATAGGGGTAGGGGGTGGGATGGTGCCTACTGTCTGTCCTCGATACCTGGAGGGAGTCTATGGCTATCTGACTGATGTTTTTATTTTTCTTGAGGAGGCGAGTTTCCAACCCCTTTTGTAGGTAATTCATATTTAATTATACTGCTGTCATTTCATCTTTTTTTTGTTTTGTTTCTACATGGGGATATCAACTTTGTTTTAGTACGCAGAACTTAGTTTTTTGTGTCTTGTATCTTGTTGTACGGCTGCATATGACCCTGGCAGTTGCGCCTGCAGTTTTTTGTTGTAATTAATAATCTCTCTCTCTCTCTCTCTCTCTCTCTCTCTCTCTCTCTCTCTCTCTCTCTCCAGGTGTCTCTGAAGGGCAAGGTATCAGGGAACCACTTACTACACTGAGTGGTAACCATAGTATAACTAAACGGCTCCTGGTAGTCAAATGCTTTAAGGCGCTTCAAGGAGAAGAGCGTATAGGGGTTTCCATCTGATGGGTAGCTGGGTATATTTGTTGACGCAATGACACTCAGGGACGACACTCTTATCTTAAATGTCGGGTGTGAGGAACCTAGCCCTGAATCCCTACGTCCCCAACAGAGGAGAGAATGATTAGATGTTGATGAAGACAGTGATAGCGATGGTGGTGATGATGATGGCGTTTTTTTTTTTTTCCTCAAAAGTCTGGTTGTGATAACCAGTCGGGTCACTCATGTCACGGGTCAAGATTAAACATTTGCGGATCACATGGGTCTTGGGTCAAAGATGACAACACATCTCTATCTCTACACTGGTGAATGCACTGTATGAGTGTAAGCAACTCGACGGTAAGGGTGAATCAATTCGATATGTAAAATACATTTTACGAGCAAACTGCCTCGACTGTGAGGGTGAATCAGCGTTAAATGTAGGTAGCTTTACTTGTGGACGAATAGACATTGTCGTGTGGGCGAAACGACTTGTGGTCAAAATGACCAGTATTTCCTTTTAGCTAACGAAATGTATGTAGTATGCTAACTTAGACAAATTAATTTCAACATGAACTCTGTAGCAACGTACTAAAAAAGCCAATATGGACAGGACAAAAAAAGTAATTTTTATAGGTGGCCTGATTATCTGAAATTATAGTTAAGATGGCACCTCGAATATCTTTTGCTCTTTTTTTTTTTTTTTTTTTAATGTGTCCGACTCTGGGCAAAGGCTTCACAGCCTGCTCTCAAGGCCCAGTAGTCCTCCTTCACACCATACACCTCCACATATCACCACTTCGACGCTAGCACCCACCGTCCATATTATATACATGCCAGGGCTGTCTCATACAGGACTGGTGAATTGGTATTAGCGGGGGTATATTTACGACATGTCGGCGGGTCTTCTGGTAGATCAGTAGTCTGCATTTATGAAATTCAAATCCTTAAACTGTTCCCTGCCCCAGCGGGGATTTGAACCTGGGTTCGGTAGGACTGCAGGCCACTTCTCTACCAACTGAGCCACCGCTTCATGTCATCTGTCGTATTTCCGATAAGTAATTCATAATAAAAGAATTAGTTAATTTTACCCTACTCCAACTATCACAGAAGAGATGCAATGAACACTTTATTTCTACCTCACCCTGTATTACGCCATCAGGTTGCCCTTTCTCCGACTCAAACCACCTTATTCATACACCTCCCCACTCCTGTTCCTCCACTTCCGTCCTCGATCTATCCCTCCCCTCTCTTACACACACACACACACACACACACACACACACACACACACACACACACACACACACACACACACACACACACACAGAATCACATACAGTCCTAATCAATCTCATTCGCCAACATTTCCACAAGAGGGAACTCTTTCAGGACACTTTTTACAAACTCAAGTAACTCTGCACCTACACCAGTATGCTTTTTTTTATTTCTGCATTTGTCTGACTGTTCATGTAACTCCATCGGATGTTTTCAGAATAAACATTTCCACGCCTCTCTGGCCTGACCTCTGTCGTTCCAGCAAACATCAGTTCCAAGCTTCCCATTACTCAACTATATTTTTAGCTCTCCAACTGGGATTCGCTCTAAATGCAAGTAGTCTTCATTTACTGTATAGCCGTACCGGGTCTGACTAATTCCGATTTAGTTCACGGGGACAGGAAAGAAAGTTTAACTCGAGCTGTTAAAATACTTCCCTGGCAAAACACTTTCCCCATTAGTGACCTCTCCCACGGCAGAAACATTTCCGCCAGGGCAAACTTTTAATGCTGTTATTATAATTTGTTCCAGTGTCGGTTGTGAATGTCTGGGAAACTGGGTATTTGATGAAACTTGCTGCTTAGGCTGAGAGAGAGAGAGAGAGAGAGAGAGAGAGAGAGAGAGAGAGAGAGAGAGAGAGAGAGAGAGAGAGAGAGAGAGAGAGGTTTTTCCATGACAACAACTTGAACAAAAATTTTATCGCCAACGATGAGTTATTCCTCGTTCCTTCCCCACCCACACGCATTACACAGTAACAGACTAACGCAAGAGTGCTATCTCGCTTCACAGAGTTTCTTGGGAATATTGGAGTCAGAAATCAATAACCCCAGTCTCTTTTTCCTTCTCTCCTGGTACTTTGATTGTCCTTGGCCATTCCATCAAAAAAAAAAAAAAATGAAGTGTTCCTTACAATATTACCTTAACCAACGAAGTTCGAAGAGGTTATGTATTCACCTATGTTTGTCTGTCTGTCTGTGTATCTGTCTGTCTGTCTGTCCAGACGATATCTCCTAAAGTTCTCAATGAATTTCAATGAAATACTGTGGAAGGGTGAGCCATGGGCCAAGGAAGAAGTTATTAAATTTGGGGGCGGATCCGAACCGGTTCCGGAATATCCTGCACAATATCTCCAGAAGTTGTTAATGAATTTCATTGAAATTTTGTGAAAGGGTGGGCCATGGGCCAAGAAAGAATTTATTATAATTTTGGGCGAAGTCGGATCAGAATCCTATCCCCGCGGATCAGGATCAGAATACTTTTTGATGGCACTGGGGGAAGTATGTGCTCTCTGAATGCTATCTAGTATACGTTTTTGTGACGAGAGAATTTTGTTTATTGTCTAGTAACTTTATGGAAGGTGAGGGCGCTCACCATCCACTCACTCGATGTAGTGCTGCTCACGGGTGTCTGCCCTTTCCTCTCCATCCTTCATTCTTTCCTTGCTCCTCTGTTTTTCTTTCCTTCATTCTTTCCTTGTCCTTCTGCCTACGGGTGACTTTAAACTCCCTCTTCTGTCTTTCTTTCCTTCATTCTTTCCCCTTTCTTCGGCATGTGGGTACCTCTACACTGAGTGACAAGCCAAATGGTTTCCTGTACACCAGGAAAGCATTTACTACGCTGGGTGGTAACCATATAACCAGATTTTGACGCCTGGTGCTTTTAGTGGGTAATTATTGCGATCCAATCGGATTGAGCCGGTGAAAGTTTATATCCAAGGGATGGTTGGGGTTGATTGCTCATGTAATACCACTCAGGGATGAGTGAGGCTGGTCACTCTCATCTTAAATGTCGGGACCAACTGCCTAGCCCCGAGCTCCTTTGCTCCTCATGGGGCAGTGTAGGATTGGATGATGGATGGATGGTCTAGTAAATGCTAGGTCTTCAAATTGGAGACATCTTTTGATCAATGTTGTTTACTTAGTCCACTCTTTTACACAAATACGGTTTTTCTCTCTCTCTCTCTCTCTCTCTCTCACACACACACACACACACACACACACACACACACACACACACACACACACACACACACAAGCGCGAGGCCCTCTTTTTTCGCCACCTCCCTTTTCTTCTGCAGTACCTCACAATTCTGATTGGATTTTACACAGTTTATTCTCCTTCCCATTTTCAAAAGAAGAACTGTAGTTCATTTACAAATACCGCATGCATTTCTCTTTCCCTTACAGTCCTCCTCCCAGCACACGCTGTGACCTCTGGCTCCCTCACACATTCCTCACCCTAACAAACAGATAACTACTGACTTGTGTTTGACTTTCTTGAGAGAGGAGAGTGAATCAGTCAGCTGAAGGATATAGCTACAGAGTTTTCGCAGTTTTTTTTACACTTTATACAATTTACTCATGGGAACAACAGCCTGAACTGCTTAATGTTCTGTGAGTGTCGTCAAGCTTATATTAGTGGAGCAGCTAAATGCAGATTTTCAGGAAAATCATGGAAATGGTGATACAAGAACCAAACTTGGCATGGTAATCCTCTAATGGTTACTAGTCCAATATGTCTAATTGGCCATTTGAAAAGTCAAGATGGCGGCCATTAATCAAGATGGCCGCCACATTGACCTTCAAAAGTCGTTCTTTTTGGTGTAGTTGGTTAATCTGAGTGATTTGATGTCGATATGCATGTTTTCAAGCATGCTCTGATGTTTTATTTAATAGTTTTAAGCCCAGTTTAACATTTTATCAGCATAAGATAACTGTTTTATCGTAAAAAATAGAACAAAAAAGATCTTACTAAAAAATGGTACTCACTATTAGCACTGGTTCCTGTGGCTTCTCCTGATAGTACATCATTGTGAATTCAGTGCTGTTTACATATGTAGCTGCGAAGTGCTGTGCAGGGAAGTCCAGAGCGAAAGCATCTGCATCTCTGGTTGCAATCTTTCTTAGGTGCGTCCACACTGGCGACATGTTGCCTGCAGACAAGCTGAAAACACTGCGCGGGACACAATAGTCGACATCTGGATACAAATCTACTACTTCGTATGGAACATTGTCTGTTACAATGTTGGCAACATGTTGGCAATAAGAGTCGACTTGGTGAAGCCGTCCACACTGGATGTCTGCAGACGTGACGGTTATGTCGGCGTGTGAGGACGCCTCGCTGACACACACCACAAAGCCAGGAGACAGGACGTGTGTGCTGGGCATTCCCCAGGTCCTGTTCTCCCCACTTACTCTTTTTTAATCAGCCCATACACCACTGACCGGGCTAATGTATGGCCCGGCCTGCACTATATGTGCAGGGAATCTTTCAAAAAAAAAAAAAAAAACGCCTCGCTGGCAGCTGCTTCCTTGGTTATTTTGTGTGGCCATCGGAGGACACGCCGACGTAGTCTGGGCAAGACCTTCCTTGTTATACAACAGGAACAGCGAAGGACACCAGGCTATCGTGAGCAGGGTCATAGAGGATGATCCCTGTCTTCCGACACGCACATTACAAGAGAAAGGAGTGTTCTAAAACTTCTTTAGGGTATCTATAGTCTGACAGATCGAAACGTAGGGTTTTGGTGGAGTCACCCCCTCCCTGCACTGTTGCCACGTTTCCGAGCTGACCTCTCCATCAGCGATGACCTTGACACTGTTTCCCTCTTGTGATCTCCGTTTTTCTAATACCCCCTATACCCCTGCCACCAACACCCCCTATACCCCTACCCCCAACAACACCCCCATCAACAACACCCGCTATACCTCCACCACCAACACCTCCTATAAATATAGACCCCCACCATCAACACCTGTATCACACACACACCACAAAGCCCGCCAGGAGACAGGACGTGTGTGCTAGGCAATCCCTAGGTCCTGTTCTCCCCACTTACTGTTTTTTAACCAGCCCATACACCACTGACCGGGCTAATGTAAGGCCCGGCCTGCACTATATGTGCAGGGAAACTTTAAACGAAACGAAACGAACACCTGTATAATAATTAGCCGTTGATAATTGCTATACTTTTATTGAGAGCATACATTCTACCCTATTGCTCAAACTCCCTAATCTTACAATCCCATCTGTCTTAATCCTTCCCACTGCCTTCGTTCCTAAATCCCTTAATTGATCTATTTTTAACCTAAGTGTCCCCACACCTTTTAAACCATTTACCTCTCTGTCACTATTCTCCACCATATGTATCAACTTGTATTATATTGTGTATAGAACTTTCATACTGTATGCTGTACTACTGTATAATGTATAAGAATACCCACTGTTTAGTGGAAATAAAGTTTTATTATTATTATTATTATTTCTCTCTCTCTCTCTCTCTCTCTCTCTCTCTCTCTCTCTCTCTCGCTAGATTTTGTTATGTGTCATCCATGGTTTTTTACTTCCATTTTTATGTATGGATTATAATTTTGACTTTATTTCCGCACCACCCTTGAGGTAAAAGTCACGGCGCGTTTTTTTTATAGAGGTTTCCCCAATAGGCCTAAATCCTGTAGGGGGTTGGTGACCTCCCACAGCGTACACACAAACACGTGTCGCGTGAGTGCTGCCACCCCAGAGCTGTTTGATATATTTATTTTAATTATGAAAGGATCGCCTCTTCCCACTTTTATCCCTTCAAATTTTCTTGCAATTATACTTGCTAAATTAATTAGCAATGTTAGAAGTGTTGGGGAAGTAAATAATAATTAGAATATTTTTAGAGCAACACTGCCAAATTTTTATGCCACGTTTCTCTATTATCGTATAATATAGTATGCAGAATAGTTTTATTCTTCCTTGATACATGTCAGCACTTTCATTACAGTTATATTAGTATGAGTTATGTTTATGTATCATTCCTACTACACAAACCACAGGCGTTATACATCGTAGGGTTAGGAAACATGGCAATAGTGTAGGGAGGGGGTGACTCCACCCAAACCCTATGTTACGAGGAGGAACACTATAGATCTGATTTTGAATATTTGCTGAAAATAACTGGTACCAATATAAGTAAGGATGACACAAACTTTAGGCAGTCAATACCGGCAACAGACCGCCTTGCTGTGACACTGCGGTTTCTGGGCTCAGAAGACTCCTACAGCAGCCTTGGAAGCACGTTCAAGATTTCCAAGCAAGCAATCAGTCTGATTGTACCAGAAGTCTGTGATGCGTTGATTTCAGCTTTCAGCGAGTACATTAAGGTAAGAGCACCATATGTAATAATGTACGATATTAACATTTAATTGTAATCAAAATGATAGTAAAACACCATGTATGTTGAATGTCCTTTAATTCTTATACCAATGCCATTAAACCCCTTTCAATACCTTTCACCAATTATTCATAACAATACCCTTTACAAGTTATGCATAAACAATATGCTTATTACATAACAATACCCTGTACCACTTATAAATGAGCATAATTACATAGTACCATTCAACAATGATATATAAAACAATAGTAAATAATCTATCAAGTCCATCATAATCTTGTAGTGAACGATATCAAAGCAACACTATTTTTTATAGTTCAGTAATGTGTGCTTCATCCGAAATATCGTCCGGGGATTGCATAAACACGTTACATCCATGATTATCTAAGGAGAGGGAGGGCATAGGTGGATATTCATGGTGGTTACGGGATTCAGGAGGATTGTCATACATTCCCTGTTCTGCCTCATACAATATGTTTTGAATTCTATGCTGCACAGTTGCCCGAGCATACTGTGTTTTTAAAGTTCTTAATTTACTTGCCACTAAGTCTGCAAATAAATGGTGTTCATCACTTTCAGTGTAGCGTCGATGTACTGTAATCCTGTCATAATACTACAGTATATGCTTTTTCTACCATGCCATTATTTCCTATTGTTTTCTGCGGCACAGATAGCTTTCTAATCTTTGTAGGTGCAGCAGTACTCTGCTCGTCATCTTGCAGTGAAGCTTCAATCGCTTCTAAGTCTTCCACTCATTCATCAGCGTCGGCCAATGTCGACGTGTTATCTCCAGTATTATTCCGATGGACAACAAAATAGTATTAGTGTAGACAACGTAATAATAATAATAATAATATTAGTGTGTGTGTGTGTGTGTGTGTGTGTGTGTGTGTGTGTGTGTGTGTGTGGGCGTGCGCATCCAAGGTGTTTCATTAAAAGAAATGCAAACTAAATATGTTTTAAGACACCGGCAAATGAGGATGAATGGAGAACAGTGGCCCAGGGGTTCGAACAAAGGTGGAATTTCCCGCACTGTGTAGGTGCGCTGGATGGAAAACACATCACCGTGCAGGCACCAGCGTCTAGTCGTAGCGATTACTACAATTACAAGGGATACTTCAGTATCGTATTGTTAGCTATTGTTAACAGTATGTACAACTTCCTTTATGTAAATGTAGGTAGTCAAGGTAGGTTGTCAGACGCAGGTGTTTTTTCAAACTCTAGTTTTAGTCGGGCCTTGAGGGATGGTACTTTGAACCTACCATCTTCACACTCACTTCCAGGGCGCGATATTGACACCCTTTACATATTTGTGGCTGATGAGGCTTTTCCCTTGGCAGAGAACATTATGAAACCCTACCCCCGTGAGCACTGTCCTGGTTCAAACGATAGAATATTTAACTGTCGTTTAAGCAGGGCTAGAAGAGTCGTTGAGAAGTGTTTGGGATTGTTTCGGGGATATTCAGAGTTTTGCGTAAACCAATTTTGGTGCAACCTGATTCTGCCAAGAAAATAACATTAGCATGTGTATATTTACACATACACAATTTCCTACGAAGGAGTTCGACATCCCAACAATTATACACCTCTCCACGTACTTTTGATGCTAATGATATGGACTATGACACAGTTATCCCAGGTTCTTGGAGGCAAGTAGATCTACCAGCTGTTGAAGCGACGCTGATGCCACTAGAGCCACTACCGGAGAACAATACGGATGGTAGGAGCATCCGTAGGAAATTTACAGAGTACTTCATCAGTGATATAGGTCGTGTAAGTTGGCAAGATAGACACGCGCACATGTAAAGTGTATACCAGTGATTCCAATTATGCTTAGTTTCCTAACCACACTAATGTACTGCATTATGCACATGAGACATGATAAAGTAAAGATAGTACAATGAGTACTGTACAGGTATACTAGTAATTCCAATTATACTTTGTTTTCTAATCACAATATTGTAAGCTTTCATATGGAACAAAATGACAATAAATGTAGTGCGCTAAAAGAATGTGCACATTATCTTACCAGAAATCCAGCGTCGTATGTCTTGTGAGGTGAGTGTTTGTCCGCCAGGAACAACATACTGTTGAATGCAAACCAGTGGCTGTGGTATGTATCACCAGCTCCGCTGCCAGGGTTTTTCTCTTTTATTTTCTTCAGTTCTCTTCTGAACTGTGTAATAAGATTCTTCATTTTCTTTTCTGCCTCATTATTCTCCACCTTCAGAATGCCTGCAATCTCACGCCACGAATCGGACCTCTTGATTCTGTGCTTATACAGCACATGGGTGGGATCCCACAGCAAAGGGTGACTGCGGTAACAATCTATTAACTGTATCGTTACCTCTCTTGTCCACTCCATGCTTACGTTCGCTGTCCTTGACGCCGTCGCTGTTGGTCTGTGTCTGAGGTGTCTGCCCAGATATCTCCCCCTAACATTAACTCGTCCACACCAGGGTTGCCAACATTTCGCCAACAAATCCGTACCAACATATCTTCTACACTGTACCTTAACGACTTAACAACTTGTTGCCCAACTTGTTATGTTTTGTGTTGCCACCGTGTTTTGTCGCCAGTGTGGACGCACAATTATAGGAACATTTGGTCAGCTTCTGACATGTCGCAATCGGAGGAAGAGTCGCCCAACGTATCAGCCATGCCTCTCCCTTCTACATATATCTCCAGTTGACAGGACTGGTGGTTCCTGGACTGAAATTATTGCCTGGCCCCAAATGATACCAGCCTGGTAGGCTGGAACAGTCTCCCTCTGTCTGTACTTCCTGTTGCCTATGATCTCCAATCTTTCAAACGTGTGTCCAGGCATCTCGAAATGAATGGATCTTGAATTTGGCTCTCTCTTGTATTTTGTTTTTCTCTTGGAGGGAACTGTTATTGCGGGCTCATGGCCTTTGGTTCCTTCTTCCTCGCATTAAAAAAAAAAAAAGGCAGCCTGCTTTCCATGTTCCGTAAGCAATGCCTGGGTTGATGGAATGGAATCATATGGTCTCAGCTTGCGGCAAAAATTTAGTCTTGCCTCATCTACACCAGTGGCTGATCTAGATCTGTCGTACATTAGGACAGCAAAACTTTCCAGCTTCTGAAGGACAACATCAGAAACTACTGTTTGATACTGGCTGAGTTTGGTGAATGTTTCTGAAACGTCATCACAGACATTCCATGTCTGCCATGCAGCTTTCTTTCTACCCACGGAAGCCAGACATAATGTCACAGCCAGAGAAAGCACGGAAGTATAGGATCCCACTAGCTCTCTCTCAGGCCCAAACTACTTCAAGAACTGGAATCGATCGATGACCGGCTCCTTGGCCAAAGGCAATCTACAAGTTATCAAGACTAAGCTCCTGTAGTGATGGCAGTACAGACACTGCTCTAACGACCATAACAGTGTCATTGCCTTTGATGATGAGGGACTTGCAACCTTCCACTGCTGCATCCCTAGCATGCACAAATATTCGTGTGTCTGCTTCCTCATTATAGCATGGACCCACACTTTCTAGGGACGTGTCTGTGTTGTTAACGGCATCTTCTTCCTTTGTCACGGCCACCGTGCTTGTCGTCTGTGCTTCACACATTTTCTCCGCGAGAATATGGAGTAGTTCTGACTTGTTTTCATCATCTTGCAGAAAGCTTCTCCAGTTTTGAGGAGCCTTACTGGTTCCTGTAACTCTTCTCCTGATCCCCTGTCCTCGTTTCGACCTGCCTTCAGGCTTCAGACCTGGCATTTTTTACACATCAAACACCCTATTGTATTTGGCATAATACAGTAGAATTCCACTTTAGGCAGGATGTATGGTATAGGCATTGAAAGTCTTTGAGGTGCGTGGAGGCTGGGCATTGTTTAGCGCAGTGATGGTGGAACAGCCTGTCCAATGAATCCTTCATGAAATGTACTGCTAAAGTGTGACTTGTGCTGAAGCATGTCCTGTCGTATCATCCCAGCAGCCTTGGCTAGATGGATCGCGTCACCATATTTAGTTGCTTGTGCCAGTATTG
Source organism: Coenobita brevimanus (assembly GCF_032717465.1). NCBI lineage: Eukaryota > Metazoa > Arthropoda > Malacostraca > Decapoda > Coenobitidae > Coenobita > Coenobita brevimanus. The sequence goes on along the minus strand of NC_137008.1, from coordinate 5,849,734 downwards.
AGCCAACATCCTTCTCAAAGGCCGGTGGGATATCTCTTCCTTGGTGAAGAGTTTGCAGCTGGGGGATGTGAAAAAAGCAGTTGATCCTTCAGTTGAGCAGCGTGAACATGGGGCGATCCAACCCCCAGCTGCTCAAATCTCTCTCTCTAGAGTTTGACCAGGTCAGCAAGTCTGAAAATGGGTAGTCCAGTACCTTCGCTAGGAGCTTTCATCTGAGTGATGTAAAGTGACCAATTCTGAGAATGCAGTCGGGTATGCGTCCTTGTTCGGATGAAGCTCTTGTGCTTCTTCTTGCTCATTAGCTTTTCGGTGTGTTCTTCTCTGTAATACAGGTCTGTAGGGCAGTGAGGGTGATAATTCAGTTCTTGTGCCACTTAGTTTGGCAGAGTTTTCCATCGATAAATGTCTTCGCACAATTATACAATCTTTAATAAATTTCATTTTCACTGCATGTCTTATGTCATCTCCCGAACCTTCTTCCTCACACAGAAAGCATTCTGTTGTGCTGGGGTCTCTGACCATTCGCGGTATCTTGCTACTGCTGCTCTCCTCTGTAGCAATTGCAGAGGCTCTCCTTTTCTGAGCTCTATTTAAGTTTGTGTTGTTGACCAGAAGTCTGCAACCCTCATGATACTGTGCCTTGCTTTTCTCCTGAAAGTTTCCTCTATTCCATCATCTTCATCAAGCTTTGCAGGGTCAAGCATGATTGGCAGAGCATTGATTGAAATGCCGTCAGGAGCTGACCAAATGTTCCAGTAAGAAAAACTGAAACAAGAGATGCAAATGCTTTCGCTCTGGACATCCCTTCACAAAACATTGCAGGTGCATATGTGAACAGTAGTGAATTCACAATGATGTACTGTCAGGAGAAGTCACAGGAACCAGTGCTAATAGTGGGTACCTTATTTAATAAGTTCTATTTTTGTTCTATTTTTTATGCTAAAACTGTTATCTTATGTTGATAAAAATGTTACAGTGGACTTAAAACAATGTAAGAAATCATCTTAGCATGTTTGAAAACATACATATCGACACCAAAATCACTCAGACTGATCAACTACATCAGTTTCTATGTGAGGAAAAGAAAAAAACAACTTATGAAGATCAATATGGCGGCCATCTTGAAAAATTACCGCCATCTTGAATTTTCAAATGACCACTCAGGCAAACTGGACTAGTAACCACTAGAGGATTACCAAGCCAAATTTGGTGCTTCTATAACCATTTGCATGATTCTCTTGAAAAACTGCATTTAGCTGCTCCACTAGTATGGCTTCATAACACTCACAAAACATTAAGCAGCTCAGGCTGTTGTTCCCATGAGTAAATTATATAAATTGTAAAAAAAAAATGCGAAAACCCTGTAGCTATATCCTTCTGCTGACAGTGATATCTTCACGCTCCTCTCTCAAGAAAATCAAACACAGGTCAGAAGTGTTCTGTTTGGTAGGGTGAGAATTGTGTGAGGGAAGCAAAGGTCACAGCGTGTACTGGGATGAGGACTGTAAGGGAAAGAGAAATGCATACAGTATTTGAAAATGAACTACAGTTCTTCTTTAAAAAATGGGAGGGAGAATAAACTGTGTAAAATGCAATCAGAATTGTGAAGTACTGAAGAAAGATAAGGAGAGGAGAAAAAAAAAAAAGAGGCCTCGCGCGCGCGCTCGTATGTGCGCGCATGTGTGTGTGTGTGTGTGTGTGTGTGTGTGTGTCAGAGAGAGAGAGAGAGAGAGAGAGAGAGAGAGAGAGAGAGAGAGAGAGAGGCGGTTTATTCAAGAGGAATCCGCTTTTACATGTGGGGTTCTGCTGAGTGTAAACATGATAGGATATTGAGTATAAGCGAGATATATACTAGGAATCATTCCACATTAGAGAGAGAGAGAGAGAGACGTATTTATGTGTAAAAGAGAGGACTAAGTAAACAACATTGATCAAAAGGTGTCTCCAATTTGAAGACCTAGCAGTTACAATACAATACACAAAATTCTCTCGTTACAAAAACGTATACTAGAAAGCATTCAGAGAGCGCATACTTCCCCCAATGCCATTAAAAAGTATCCAGATCTGGATCCGTGGAGATAGGAGTGGGATTCGAATCAGCACCAAATTATAATAAATTCTTTCTTGGCCCATGGCCCACCTATGCACAAAATTTCAATGAAATTCATTAACAACTTCTGGAGATATTGTGCAGGATATTCCGGATCAGAATCCGGATCCGCCCCCAAATTTAATAACTTCTTCCTTGGCCCATGGCTCATCCTTCCACAGTATTTCATTGAAACTCAATGAGAACTTTTGGAGATATCGTATGGACAAACAAACAGACAACAGACACACCGACAGACAGATAGACAGACAGACGAACATAGGTGAATACATAACCTCTTCCAAATTCGCTGGCGGAGGTAATAATGTAAGGAACTTTCCGATTTTAAGGCTGGAATGGCCAAGGACAATCAAAGTACCTGGAGAGACGGAAAGGGAGATTGGGGTTATTGATTTCTGGCTCCAATATTCCCGAGAAACTCTGTGAAGCGAAATAGCACTCTTGCTTTAGTCTGTTCCTGTGTAATGAGTGTGGGTGGGGAAGGAAAGAGGAATAACTGTGTTGTCGATAACATTTACGTTCAGCCTTTATATATATATATATTGTTACATAGCCTATGATTTCATCATCCTTTGTGTAATTTTAACGCACAGTTGCTGCATGTTTGATCACGAGCGTGTTCTGCCTCAGTTCCCCCCTTCTACCGTATAGTAGAGTAAGTCGTTCTCTCTGTTATTCAGAGCGGGATTTTCAGCTCTTTGTCCCCATGGCTTCATTTGCGCGTCCTTCTTACAAGTTGTATCATGCTCTGCTGGCCCCTATATAATGAGCTCAGTCTCTGCATCATTGCCACTTAGATCTGCTTCTCATTTTGTTCACATCACTGTCCTCCCCTGTACAGATATTATTATTGTGAGTGCTCAAGAAATCTCCAAACATCTAGCAGCTGTGTGTAATTTGAGTATCACTGTTGTTGCATTTTTTCTTGTATTGTGTAGCATATGGTTGATTCTTAGGCCTAGTGAGGTCTTTGTGATTAATGTAGAGTTTTATATCATTCATTTTTGATAATAGTTTGTATCTGTAATAATTTATCTGGCATTCACTGAGTATTATCTGGTATCTCATTTTATCAGGGCTGACTTAGATAAATTTACTCTTGCTAATTTCGTGTTAATAGAGGCTATTGCAGTTAACCATATATTTAACCTGTTTATTTGCCATTACGTTATCCTTATGAGTCCTGAATGTTTTGTTGTTAGTTTAAGCATTAAACTTTAACTTGTAATTTTACCTAACTCTTTTGTTTTGAACCTGGAACTTTACGGGACAGTAGTGATTTTTAGCATTCTCACTTAAAGTGTACATTATCTTTCTCTGTTCCGTAACATAAATTTGGCGACCTCATATCAGGATATTCAGGATATTATCATAAGGATATTGCTTGATATTTTGTGACTGTTACTTATTCATTATGTCTACTATTACTACACTTGATGAAGCCAAAGATTTTTTGTCAAATGTGCAAACAGTGTGTGATATAGAAAACAGAACAAAGAATGAACTTAAGCTTGTTGCTCAACAATTGGGAATTGCAGTTCACTCTCATCATTCTAAAGATCAAATTGTTGGCATGATTAATAAGAGCTTGTTTAATGTAACTCCTCCAAATGAGCAAACGCAGATTGAAATAGCTAAGTTACAGCTAGCCCTGCAGGAGGCTCGTGCTAAGGAGGCGGAGTCTCGTGTTAAGGAGGCTGAATTTCAAGCACGTGCTAAGGAGGCTGAGTCTCAGGCTAAGGAGGCGGAATCTCAGGTTCGGATTCAGGAGGCACAGATACAGGCTCGGGCACAAGTTGAACTTGCCAGGATTCAGGCAGACCATGAGTATCGCATGAAACAAGGTGGAACTGGATCATCTAGCTCTGATGATTTTGATGTGGCTAAAAATGTTAAACTTGTCCCTCCTTTTAATGAATCTGATTTAACAAAGTATTTTCAGTTGTTTGAGAGGGTAGCTACAGGTTTTAATTGGCCTAAAAAGTATTGGCCAGTACTCCTTCAAACTGTTCTCACCGGTAAAGCTCAAGTAACTTATGCATCTTTGCCTCAGGATCAGTCTGATAATTATGATGTAGTTAAGAGCTTGATTCTTAAGGCCTATGAGCTTGTTCCTGAAGCTTATAGAGTAAAGTTTAGGACAACTTACAAGCAAGATAAGCAATCCCATGTTGAGTATGCAAAAATCAAAGAAGATCTGTTAGAGCAGTGGTTAAATTCTAAGAATGTGGATTCTGATTTTGGTAAATTTAAGCAGATGATTTTGCTGGAGGATTTCAAAAGGTGTATTAATAAAGATGTAAGCCTATATCTTGATGAGAAAAGGATAGATAATTTGTCTGATGCTGCAGTTTTAGCTGATGAATATGTTCTCACTCACAAGAGCTATTCTAGAGAAAAAGGGAAAGCTGAGAGTAAGTACGTTGCCTCTACTCAGAGTACAGGTAACAGGAAAGAGAATAAGGATGATGTTTCTCAGGAAGTAAATACCAGCTTCACCTCTAGATTTCAGAAAAGTAAATATACTTATTGTAGTAAGCTTGGTCATACTACGGAGAGATGTTTCAGGAGACAGCGTGATGTGAACAAAAAGGAGTCTTTAAATATTCAGTCAATTGGTCTAGTGTCCACTCTTGAGAGTTCCCAGAATTCTTTAACTGAGTTAATTGAACCTGCTTTGAGGGGTAACTTAAATTCTCATGATGGAGCTCCTCTTTTGAGCAGTAACGTGGGTGACACTCTCAAGAGTTCATGTGCTAATTTCCTGTCTGATGGTTTTGTCAGTCCTCTGGACAGTAATGACAGGAAATCAGTTAAAATATATCGTGACACAGGTGCTTGCCAATCCCTTATGCTGACCAGTGTTCTAGGCTCTAATGTTAATTCCTCTGATGAAACTGTAATCTTACAAGGTATAGGGAATAATTACTTCTCTGTTCCTCTGTGCAGAGTGAATTTAGAGTCTGGTTTTGTTAATGGTTCTGTTATGGTTGGGTTGGTTGAGACACTCCCAATGTCAGGTGTAACTTTCTTACTTAGAAATGATATTGGTGGAAGTCAAGTGTGTCCAGCTCCTCAGTTGTCTAGTGAGCCAGTGGCTGCGTCCCAGGATTGTGATGTCCCTGATGTGTTCCCTGCATTTGCTGTCACTAGGGCTAAGTCTAAAGTTACTGGTGATTTAGAGGATAATGATGATGATGATGTTATCCTAGCTGACACTTTTCTTGCTAATTTGGACCACTCACCAGATGAGGCAGTACCCCGTAGTGTTGATAATTTGTCTCGTCAAGAGTTGGTTGAGTTGCAGGTTGCTGACCCTGAGTTGAAAGGTCTAGCTAACTCTGCTTGCAGTGAGGAAGAGTCAGCTGGTGCTTCTACTTGTTATTATGTAAAGTCAGGAGTACTTATGAGGAAGTGGAGACCCCCAACAGCATCAGCCGACTGTGAATGGGAGGTTGTACATCAAGTTCCCTCGTGTTTGTAGGCAGGATATCATTAGAGTGGCTCATGATTCCAGTTTGGCAGGACACCTTGGAGTGAGGAAGACTGTGGCACGCATTTTGAAACACTTCTACTGGCCAGGTATCTTCAGGGATGTTTCCTGGTATTGTAAGTCTTGTCACACCTGTCAAGTTGTGGGGAAGTGTAATCAGACCGAAAAGGTTGCACCTCTAGTTCCCATTCCTCCTTTTGAGGCGCCTTTCACCCGTGTGTTGGTGGATATTGTGGGCCCTCTTCCTAAGACTTCTTCAGGATTTTCTTATGTGTTGACCATGATTGATATGGCTACTCGTTATCCTGAAGCTATTCCACTTAGAAACATCTCAGCAAAGAACGTGGTTAAGGAAATGCTAGGGTTCTTCACAAAGTTTGGTCTGCCCAAGGAGGTACAGTCAGACCGAGGAAGTAATTTCATGTCAAATGTTTTCAAGCAGTCTCTGAAAGAGTTGGGCATCACCCAGACCACGTCTTCAGCTTACCATCCCCAGACCCAAGAAGCGTTGGAGAGATATCATCAAACACTCAAATCGATGCTCAAGAAATACTGTTTGGAACATCAGAAAGACTGGGATAAAGGTCTTCCATTCGTTGTGTTTGCTGCAAGAGAATCTCCAAATGAATCACTGGGCTTCTCACCTTTTGAACTACTGTTTGGCCATGAAGTAAGAGGACCCCTTAAGTTACTCAAGGAATGCTGGCTGTCGGAGGAAGATGACGTCAACCTGCTGGAGTATGTGATGAAGTTCAAAGAACGGCTGTCCACTGCTTTACAGCTGGCGAGAGAGAATTTAGGAGCTGCTCAGGAGAAGATGAAGACTTGGTATGATAAGAAGTCCAGGTTACGCCACTTTCAGCCAGGAGATCAGGTTTTGATTCTGCTACCAGTTCATGGGCAACCTCTTCAAGCCAAGTTTAGTGGCCCTTATTTCGTGGAGAAGAAACTCAGTGATGTCAACTATGTCATCGCCACACCAGATCGTAGAAAGAGCAAGCAACTATGTCACATCAACATGCTAAAGTTATATCACAGGCGGGACGAAAATAACCCAGTCTGCACTGTAGCTGTTCCACCCGAGTCTGCAAGTGAAGCTCTCCCATGCAGTATGAGCCTGAGTGATAGTTTGGGGAAGAATCCTGATATCATGAATGATCTCCAGACTAAGCTTTCTCATCTACCTCCCGAGGAAAGGCAGGAGTTTTCGGCATTACTGCAGGAGTGCCCGCAGGTGTTCCGTGCTACTCCAGGAAGAACCACTGTGTTGATGCATGATGTCGATGTTGGAGACGCAAAGCCAATTAAATTGCCTCCTTACCGTGTGAACCCAGTGAAAGTTCCTCTCATCCAGAAGGAGCTTGGCTACCTGTTGGACCACAAGATGATTGAGCCCTGTCAGAGCGAGTGGAGTTCTCCTGTCACTCTGGTCCCTAAGCCAGGTGGGTCACAGCGGCTTTGCATCGACTACAGACGTGTTAATCAGATAACTAAAACAGACACTTACCCTCTCCCTCGTGTAGAAGATTGCATAGACAAGATCGGAAAGGCTAGGTACATAAGTAAGTTTGATTTGTTAAAGGGATACTGGCAAGTACCTATGACTGAACGTGCTAGGGAGATCTCATGTTTTGTAACATTAGGAAAGACCTTTGCATGGTCTGTAATGCCATATACAGATTGTTTTAGAGTAATAAGAAATTTCCTTTGTAAATTTCTTTTTTCTTTGTGGGGAGGTGTTACATAGCCTATGATTTCATCATCCTTTGTGTAATTTTAACGCACAGTTGCTGCATGTTTGATCACGAGCGTGTTCTGCCTCAGTTCCCCCCTTCTACCGTATAGTAGAGTAAGTCGTTCTCTCTGTTATCCAGAGCGGGATTTTCAGCTCTTTGTCCCCATGGCTTCATTTGCGCGTCCTTCTTACAAGTTGTATCATGCTCTGCTGGCCCCTATATAATGAGCTCAGTCTCTGCATCATTGCCACTTAGATCTGCTTCTCATTTTGTTCACATCACTGTCCTCCCCTGTACAGATATTATTATTGTGAGTGCTCAAGAAATCTCCAAACATCTAGCAGCTGTGTGTAATTTGAGTATCACTGTTGTTGCATTTTTTCTTGTATTGTGTAGCATATGGTTGATTCTTAGGCCTAGTGAGGTCTTTGTGATTAATGTAGAGTTTTATATCATTCATTTTTGATAATAGTTTGTATCTGTAATAATTTATCTGGCATTCACTGAGTATTATCTGGTATCTCATTTTATCAGGGCTGACTTAGATAAATTTACTCTTGCTAATTTCGTGTTAATAGAGGCTATTGCAGTTAACCATATATTTAACCTGTTTATTTGCCATTACATTATCCTTATGAGTCCTGAATGTTTTGTTGTTAGTTTAAGCATTAAACTTTAACTTGTAATTTTACCTAACTCTTTTGTTTTGAACCTGGAACTTTACGGGACAGTAGTGATTTTTAGCATTCTCACTTAAAGTGTACATTATCTTTCTCTGTTCCGTAACAATCTATATATATATATATATATATATATATATATATATATATATATATATATATATAAATATATATATATATATATATATATATATATATATATATATATATATATATATATACACATTTGGTGGTACAGTGGTAGAGTGTGCGTTTCGCACGCTGGTGGACGCTGGTTCTCCTCCCGCCAGGGGTGTAAAAATCTGGGAAGCGTTCACCGTGCCACTTGCTACTTTGGCGGACATAAGGGGTGCTGTGGTTGAACCAGTGTCACATACTAGTATGCTTGCACCCAATCGGCTTGAGGCGGGCCGATTACACTTTGTTCACAGACTACACACACATCCAAAGCCATTACAACATTACAATCACACTCACAAGCACTTCTCACCCTACATACTGTCTCTACCAGACATCTTAAGCCACTGGATAGGGCTGTATCGTCCCTGTTTCAGTAGGGATAGGCCGGTCCTGCAGTGGACCTCAATGGCTGACGATGACGATATATATATATATATATATATATATATATATATATATATATATATATATATATATATATATATATATATATATATATATATATATACTGTCAGTATGTAAAGACAGTATGTAGGGTGAGAAGTGCTTGTGAGTGTGATGGTAATGTTGTAGTGGCTTTGGATGTGTGTAGTCTGTGAACCAAGTGTAATCGGCCCGCCTCTAGCCGATTGGGTGCAAGCATACTAGTATGTGACACTGGTTCAACCACAGCACCCCTTATGTCCGCCAAAGTAGCGAGTGACTTGGTGAACGCTTCCCAAATTTTTACAACCCTGGTGGGAGGAGAACCCGTGTCCACCAGCGTGCGAAACGCACACTCTACCACTGTACCACCATATATATATATATGTATATATATATCAAAAAGAGAAAACAGTACATGACAGGACACTGAAGCAGACAAATGAAATCTAATAAAAACGTGTTCAGTAATGGATCACTGGAGACGAGTGAGAGCCATTATTAACCTGTCTAAAACAGGTATAGAGTGCATCCACACCCGAACTGTAATCAGCAAAAGATGTCCCATCCAGATGGAGGACAGGTAGTGAGCAAGGATCGTACTTACCAATATCCTGACAAATATGCTACCACGCAACCTGAATGGTGGAGGAACAGTTAACAGAAGATACATAAAAGAACCAGCTTGCTTTCTGTCCTTTCTAAAATGTATGATATAACATACAGCTTTGCCTGACGATTTTACAAATACCTGTATATGAAAACGATTAGAAGTATGTCTCTTGCGGCAATATCTTTTTCTTTAAGCACGTTTAATCAAGAAGACCTTGAACAGTCACTGGTTCACCAAAGAGCACATTTAGATGCACATTGGCTCATTGATCAAGGGATCGTTACATGGTCCTTCTGTAACATACTCGTAGTATCTAGCACATTCTGGACATCAACAGACGGAAAAAAATACACAGAAGCTGCATGAGTGATGAAGTGAGGCCGTCTACCTTATTAACACACCAGCTGGGGGGGGGGGGGCGCTAAAGTGATGGTGAATATGCAGGAAAACTTACCATAGAGGCAGTCTTTTAAAACAAACCTGTGGAAATCTAAAGCAAGGGGGAGTGACCGAGAGCTTGAAGCAGGAGAAGGAATTGGTCATGACATCAAAGTGGGTGTGCTCAACTGTATTAAGCATAAAGAGATTATGAGCAGAAACACAGTGTCAAAATATCGGCCATCAGGATATACGAAAGAGTCTATCGGACAAGAAATCTGTGCAGTTCAAGTAACCCGGAAAAAAAAAAAAAAAAAAAAAAAGGGAGGAGGAAGACGAGGCAACAAGTACACTAAGGAGCAGAAATCAGTCGTCATCGAGTGGGAAAAATATGGTTGCACATCCGTCAGCCAGCGACCAAGGAACTGACGTGCCAGAGTACACGGGAGGGACGTAGGGAGGAGAAATAAATCACATGGAAGTGTATGATGGACCAAACCAAAAATGTCGATATGAGAATAAAGGGAGTTATGAAAAGAACAAATGGGTATAGGAACAGGAAGCTCAGTAGGTTGGTGGGCAGAAAGCAAAGAACATCAGTCAATACGTTTGCTACTAAAACTAAGCAAATTCCATTATAAAATGACATTACAAGCAAATACAAAATATAAAAGCTAAAGCACCACTAAAGAATAGGAAACTAATAATGCTGAAAAAAAACACACGAAAAGAAGACTGACAGTGAATGAAAAGACAATGTGGAAAGATACATGAAGGATTACGTCCTAAGGATAATGGCGTTCACTTTTCATTTTTTCTTATGCGAGGAAGAAGGAACCAAAGGCCACGAGCCCGCAATTATTCTTCCTTCCAAGAGAAAAACAAAATACAAGAGAGAGCCAAATTCAAGATCCGATCATTTTGAGATGCCTGGACACACTGCGTTTGAAAGAGTGGAGATCATAGGAAGCAGGAAATACAGACAGTGGGATACAGTTCCAGAGTTGACCTGTTGCATAAATGAAGGACTGCGAGTAACGGTTAACTCTTGCATTAGAGAGTTGGACAGAAAAGGGATGAGTGTTTGCTGTTAGACAGGTGCTACGCGCCCGTCGTAGAGGTGGAGGAATGCATGCTGACAGTTCAGAGGAACAGTGACCATTGAAGTAGCGACAGAAAAGAGATAAAGATGCAACAGTGCGGCGAAGAGACAGAGGTTGAAAGAAGTCAGTAAGAGGAGGAGAGTTAATGAGACGAAAAGCCTTTGGCTCCACCCTATTGAGAAGAGCTGTATGTGGGGAGCCTCCCTGCACATGAGAGTTGTACTCCAAACAGGGGCAGATAAAACTCGTGTATAGAGTCAACAGTTGTGCAAGGATGAAGAGGGAATGGAGTCGGCTTAGCACACCTAATTTCTTGGGAGCAGATTTTACAGGAGATGTAATATGATCCTTCCATGATAAGTCCCGAATAAATGAAATCCCAAGCATGCTCAAGGACGATGCAGGATTAAGCTGAATATTATTAAACATTAGTGGGTATACCTGTGGAAGATTTTGTCGGGTTGATAGGTGTAAGAACTGAGTCTTTGATGCATTAAAAACAACCAAATTATTTTTACCTCTGTCAGAGATACGAGCCAAGTCAGACATTAGGTGTGCCATAGCCTCATCCCTTGTTTGTTGAAGTAACTGCTGAGATGGGCATTGCAGGAACCGAATGGAAAGGTGAAGGGTGGATTCATCAGCGTAAGAGTGGTTAGGGTTAGATGTACAGCTTAGAAGGTCATTGATGAATAAAAGGAAGAGAGTTGGTGATAGGACAGAGCCCTGAGGAACACCACTGTTGATAGATCTAGGAGAAGAACAATTGCCGTCTACAACAGCGGATACAGAATGACCAAAAAGAAAGCCAGAGATGAAGGCACAGATAGAAGGATAGAAACCGTAAGAGGCAGTTGGGAAATCAAAGATTGATGCCAGACTCGATCGAAAGTTTTTGAAATGTCAAGTGCAATGGCAAAGCTTTCGCCAAAGTCCCGAAAGGAGGATGACCAGGAGTCTGAAAGGTAGGTGAGAAGATCGCCAGTGGAGCGTCCCTGATGGAACTCATGCTGATGATGAGGAAGAAGGTTGTGATAGGACAGATGCTTTAAAATTTTTTTATTAAGAATTGACTCGAAAACTTTTGAGATACAGGATGTTAAAGCAGCTGGACGATAGTTAGAGGGTTGGGAATGGTCACCCTACTTTGGGACTGGCTGAATGAGAGCAAACTTCCAGCAAGGATGAAAGGTACAGGTTGACTGACAAAGGCGAAAGAGTTTGCCTCGGCAGGGTGTAAGCACAGAAGCACAGTTCTTGAGGACAACAGGAGGAACTCCATCAGGCCTATATGCCTTGTTAGTACTGAGGCCTGTGATGGCAGAAAATACATCAGCTGAAGAAATTTTAATGTCAGTCATGAGGAAGTCAGAAGGGGGAAGTGATGGAGGAACAGCACTGGAGTCGTCTAAGGTGGAACTGAAGAAGAAAGTCAGAGCAAAGAGATCTGCTTTATCAGTAGAAGAAATAGCTACAGAGCCATCAGAGTAGAAAAGAGGAGGGAAGGATGATGAGGTAAAGTTGTTAGAAAGGTTTTTGGCAAGATGCCAGAAGGAGCGGTAAGAATTCGAGTTGGAGAGTTGAGAGCATTTAGTATGGATGAAATTATTTTTAGCAGGGCGAAGAACAGATTTAGCACGATTCCGGGCAGAAACGTAAAAAAGATGTGATTCAGGAGTGGGTTGGCTCCGATACCTTTTATAGGCCCTCTTCTTGTTGCGGACAGCATTAGAACAAGCTGATTAAACCAAGGTTTTCTTACATTAGTCAAAGGATATGAGAAAGGAATGTACCGGTATGCTTCCATGCCCAACAGAATAACCTCCGTAATGCGCAAGGCACACACAGATGGCTCCTGGCCATGGAGGCACTAATCATGCCAGGGAAAATCAAAGAAGTACTGCCTGAGGGCCTCCCAGTCTGCAGCTCCAAAGTGCCACTGACTACATTTCTTTGGAGGTCGACAGGCCGTACTAGAGCGATTGGACAAGTTAAGGAGATAAGGTTGTGACTGGAGGAGCCCAAAGGAGAGAAAAGATTAACAGTGTAAGCAGAATGATTCGTTGTAAGGAAGAGGTCAAGTATGTTGGAGCTCTCTCCAAGATGGTCAGGGATACGGGTAGGGTGCTGTACAAGCTGCTCTAGGTCATTAAGGATAGAAAAGGTGTAGGCTTGTTCACCAGGTGGATCAGTGAAAGGAGAGGAGAGCCAAAGGTGGTGGTGAACATTGAAATCTCCTAGACTGGAGATTTCAGAAAAAGGAGAAACGGATAGAATGTGTTCCATCATAGAAGTAAAAGAGTCAAAGGATTTTTGATAGTAGAATTAGGTGATAAGTAAACTGCGCAGATACATTTAATCAGAGAATGACAGGAAAGCCGATGCCAGAGTTTAGAAAATTCAGAAGAATCGAGTTCAGGAACACGAGAGCGAGGTAAGTCGTTGCGTATATATATGCAACAGCCACCATTGGGTTTGAAATGAGTAAAGAGAAAGTAGGAGCATGCAGAAAAGGGTTTGCTGTCAGTTGCCTCAGACAGCTGACTCTCAGTTAGGAAAAGAAGGTGAGGTTTAGAGGAGGAGAGGTGGTGCTCAACAGAGCGAAAGTTGGAGAAATGGCCACGAATGTTGTAGAAATGGAGAAGTGAAGGTCACTATGGATGAATTTTAATGATATGTATAGACCTGTTCTGACTAACCACGAGCTCATTAACCATCTCATTGTCAACATGACCCTATTAATCTACTCCAGTTACAGCTAGACATTCATTTTCGGTTGAGTTTAGGTCAGAGGAGGTGAACAGTGTTAATACTGCCTACATTAACTCTCTCACTTTGGAGACATCTCTCGTTGTTCAAGAGAGCAAAGGATGTGAAAGCTCTTTAAATGGGTCAAGTTTCCCCTTTGCCACTCACGCTCCAAATCTGCGTTATTGTGGACGCAGCTAAAGTCGCAGCCGATCTACTCACAGTGTTGGAAAACATCTAAACAAATAATAATTGCTATCTAAGTAACTTTTCACACACACACACACACACACACACACACACACACACACACACACACACACACACACACACACACACACACACACACACGGATGGGGTAATATAAGAGGTACAAGGTATGGTAGTGGATGTTGGAGTGGCCCTGGTGAGAGAGGGTAGTGTTTGGAAACTCCTTGTACTGTTGTTTGCAGATGATACTGTGTTGTTGAGTGAAGACGAAGGGGAGCTGCAAGGCTTGGTGGATAAGTTTGGGAGACTGTGTAAGAAATGGAATCTAAAGGTGAATGTAGGGAAGAGTAAAGTGATGGGCTTTGAGAGAGGTGAAGTCAGTGAATGTACAGCGAGGTTGGATGGTGAGGAATTGGAAAATGTGAGTATGTTTAAGTACTTGGGTAGTGTGATGAGTAAGGATGGAGGTTTGGAGGGTGAAATGCTTGAAAGGGTACAGCAGGGAAGAAAGGTTGCTGGTTCTTTGAAAGCAGGGATAAGAAACAGGGAAGTGAGCATGGAAGTGAAAAAGTTACTACATGACAGTATTGTGATGCCAACTCTAACGTATGGAAGTGAAGCTTGGACGTTGTTGGAAGGACACAAGTCAAGAGTGAGAGCGGTGGAAATGAGTTATTTAAGAAGAGCCTGTGAAGTCACATGGAGAGACGGGCTAACAAATGAGGATATAAAGGAGCGTTGTGGTGTGGATGTGGATGTGGTAGGAAGCTTTAGGAGGAATATACTGAGGTGGTTTGGCCATGTGGAGAGGATGGAGGGTGAAAGACTGACGAAGAGAGTGTATGTGAGTGAGATGGAGCGAGGAGAGGGAGGGGGAGGCCGAGGAGGATATGGAGGGATGGGGTATGGGGTGGAGAGGTATATGAGAGAGGGGGGTGTGAGTTGGGAGCAGGGCAGTGAAATGACGGGGGACAGAGCGACGTGGAGGAGATTTGATTGTGGCCACCCCGAACGGAAATGAGGAGTCTGGCAATATATATATATATATATATATATATATATATATATATATATATATATATATATATATATATATATATCGTTGTAAAGCTAATGAAAAAGCAATTCATGATCCCTAAGTTGACTCTTGTTTTCAACATTTACCACCATATTGCCGAAAACAGCCAAACAGCGGCAAAATAATCACAAAAAGTTGGTTATCTTTACAATTATTTAAGCTATAATTATAGCTGACTTACGCATGACGATCGAACACATGTATTGTAGAGGAATAATTGGTGTTGTTTCAGTAGATTTTTTTTTTTTTTTCAAAACTGGCCAACATGCTGCTGGAAAGAGCTAAACTGAACACAAAAACTGAGACAAGAGCGTGACCCCCCATGCTTAGCCTTAGAGTTTCAGGTCTGTAAAATGTGCGTTTGCTCTTTCTGAAACAAAGTGGGCCAATTTAAAGTGTGTCTCAATATCAGGCAAGGAGGATGGTACATTTCTTTCAGAAAAAATAGTCAGCTCACTCAATGACACATGTACCAGTCTTCCAAGCGTTAACACAAAACTTCATATACAGTATTGACGAACATTAAAATATACAGTAAGCTAATTGATTGCATCCCGATTCGTTAGTGTTATCACCAGAAAAAGTTTGAACAAAGGTTGTCACAGTAACAATCTGAAGCTTGCGAAGTACATCCCCACCCTAAGTGTGGTAGGTGCCTGAGTCACCCAGTACACCATTTGAGCATGATTCGTTCAAATATTAGCAAAGGAATTCGCACAGAGACACACACAAACACACACACAGACAAACACACACGGGAGCTCGCGCGCAGAGAGAGAGAGAGAGAGACAGAGAGAAATCATGTTGCTTTTCTGGTCCAGGTTTATCTGCAGGTGAGCCCGCTGAATTGCAGTCTAAAGCTGCTCATTTTTCTGTCTGCCATTCTCCTTTATGGGGATAGAGAGGGACTGAGGAGGTGATGCGGTTATATCTGTAGCACCAAGCGAATGCATCCCTTTCCAACACTATAAGACACAATTCTTCTCGTACATTTCTAAATTATCCATAGATTTGCTTTCAGCCTTTCTCTTCTTTTCCATTGATTGATTCTAAGGTGTTGTCCCCACCATCTTGCCACCCGCAATGCACACCCCACACCCCCATCCCAAACCACTTTCATGCCTCTCCTGCCTACCAGCAATCTTGAATCAGACATTTCCCTCGTCTTCCTCAACCACGCCTCGCCCATTACCTCCCATTACAGCCTTTTCCTCCGTATCTCGTACTCGAACCTACAATTTACCTAAAAATCGCGCAGTGGTGTGTCTTTTTTCTTTTTTCTTTTTTTCTCGTGTTAACGTTTTTCATCTACGTTCGATATCGTTTTACATATCAAAGTCTCTGTTGAATATGCATTGGTAAATCTTTCATATCATTTCTTATTTGAGCTTATACTCCACTTAATTTCTGCCTGATAAGATTTTTTCTATTATTTTTTTCCCCAGTGATGACTACATCATACATCTCAGTCTTCGCTCGGTCAGTTTATACTGTAACATTACCCAGTAGGATCATCTAAATACATTGACCTGGAGATCTTTTGCTCCTTCTTCCATCTCATTTGAATCTCACCTGCCACTCTTCCATACTAATTCTTGCTGTCTTTCTCCATTCCTGGGTCCTTCTTTACATTTATTTCGCCCTTGTATTTCTTTATGACATCTTTGACGTCCACTTCGTTCATTGTTTTATGACTGAGTGGCAGTTGTAATATATTTCATCAAACAGATATTATCGCATTAGTATTTCCTCCGTTCTCACTCGAATTTCCATCAAGTAATTATGTTCATATAATTAAAATTTTTGCACTCATTTCACCTTATACATTCTCTATAAACTTGTTCATGCATGTCATAAACAAGTGTGACCAAGCAAACTACTTAGGTTAGGGAAGAAAAAGTCTCACAAGACTAGACTCATTTTAAATGTCAGCAATTGACGGCACCGTCCTTATCCCAAACGCATCGTGAAACATATTAGGTGTAGATTATTTTTCTTTTGGCGTGAGGTAGAGAATTTCCAGATCATTTCATCTGAGCACAATGGTGATATATATATATATATATATATATATATATATATATATATATATATATATATATATATATATATATATAGATAGATAGATAGATAGATAGATAGATAGATAGATATACTGTATATATATATATAGTATATCTATCTATATATATATATATATATATATATATATATATATATATATATATATATATATGAATCATCATTGTGCTCTGAGAAAATGATCTGGAAATTCTCTACCTCACCCCAAAAGAAAAATAATCTACACCTAATATGTAGCGGATGATGAAATGGATGGATGTTGAACTGAATGAACGGAAGAGAATGATTGATTATGTGTGTGTGTGGATCACAGAATGAGAAGGTATGTAAGGGATGCAAGAGCATACAGAGGTTGGGGAAGTTGACTTTCTGACCACCACTTAGTGGTGGTGAAAGTCAACGTTCAAGTGCAGTGGAGGAATAGAAGGAGGGATGGACAGGAGAAAGTAGACCATACGAGGAGGGTAGAAAGGTTGGAAGAGGATGGAAAAAAGGCAGAATATAAGAAAGAAGTGGAGGAACGACTGGGTAAATATGATCTGGAGCAAATGGGGGACGTGGAAGGTGCGTGCAAAATATTCACAGAAGAAATCTTTGCAGCATGTGAGGTGGTGTGTGGAGTAAAGAGAAGACGAAATGGGATGCAAGGAACAACATGGTAGAATGAAGAGGTGAGGCAAGCTGTGGCGCAAAAGAAGAAAGCATATACTGAGTGGATGGGAAGCACAGGCATGAAGAAGTTGCGATACGGAAGAGAGAGTTGCATACCGAGAGGAAGAAAGAGGAGAAAACATTAGTAAGAGAGTATGAAGAGAGTAGATGAGGAATTTGGAAAGAATTTTGGCGTAAAGTGGAGGGAATGTAAGAAAATATTCTGGAAAGAGATAAATAGAGCTAGACAGGGTGATGCAGTAGTTAGTAAGGGAATGAAAGAATAAAATGGTAGAATGATAGTGGAGAGGGGAGAAAAAATAAGCAGATGGAGAGAACACTTTAGGGAACTCTTAAACATAGAAAATGAATGTAATGCGGGTATAAGTGGCTCGGGAATGGCTGAGAGAAGGGGGGTGGTAAGAAGGGAAGAAGAGATCAGTAGGATGGATGTAGTGGATGCAATGAAGAAAATCAAAATGGGGAAAGCCCCAGGAAATGATGAAGTGTGTGGTGAAATGATGAAGCACGGGAGAGAGATAGTATAAGAATTGACATGGAAGATGTGCAGTTGTGCATATTGGCCTGAGACGAAAGTAGAATTCCGGAGGATTGGAAGTCAGGTATAATATTATTCCCCTGTACAAAGGAAAAGGGGAAAACGTGTAGTAATTTTGTCTTCTTAGTGTAATAGGAAAAGTACATGGTAAGATACTAACAGAATGAAACAACAGAGGAATTAGTTAGAGAAGAACAGGGAGGCTTTAGGAAGGGAAGAAGTTGTATAGATCAGATATTCATCTTTAGGTCTTTAATGGAGAAAAATTCTAGAGAAGGGAAAGAAGCTGTATGCAACCTTCGCGGATTTGGAAGAAACATATGACAGAGTAAATAGACAAGGAAAATATTAAGAATGTAATGAGTAAATGGGAAGGTGTTGAATGCCGTGATGAGTATGTATGAGGGTGCACGGCTGCATTGCGTGTGAATAGTGAAATGAGTGATTTTTTTTTGTCTGAATGTTGGATAGAAACAGGGATGTGTCATGTCCTATGGCTGTTCAGTCTGTATATGGATGTGATTATAATAGAAATATACAGTAAGGCAGTGGATGCTGGAGCGGCCCTAATGAGAGAGGGCAGCATTAGGAATCTTCCTGTATTGTTGTTTGCAGAAGACACAGTATCGTTAAGTGAGGACCAAGGGGAACTACAAGGCTTGGTGAATGAGTCTGGGAGGGTGTGTAAGAATCGGAATCAGAAGGTGAAAATAGCGAATAGTAAAGTTATGGTCATCGAGAGAAATGAAGTCAATGAATGTACAGTGATGTTGGATGATGAGGAAATGGAAAATGTGAATGCATTTACGTACTTTGGGAGTGTGACGATTAAGAGTGGAAATTTGGAGGATGAAGTGCTTGAAAGAGTACAACAAGGAAGAAAGGTTGCTGGGTCTTTGACACCAGAGATAAAAAATACTGAAGTGAGCATGGAAGATAAAAAAGTAGCTGGATGATCATATTCTGACACTAACTGTAACGTATGGAAGCGAAACATGGATCTTGTTGGAAGGGCACAAGTCAAGAGTGAGAGCAGTGGAAATGAATTATTTGAGAGGAGCCTGTGGAGTTACATGGAGAGACAGAGGGACAAATGAGAAAGTGAAGGAGCATTGTGGTGTGGATGTGAATGTGATAGAAAGCATTTGGAGAAATACATTGAGGTGGTTTGGCCATGTGGAGAGTGAAAGACTAACGTAGACAGTGTATGTGAGTGAGGTGGAAGATGGAAGAGGGAGGGGTAGGCCGAGGATGAGATGGAGAGATGGAGTGGAGAGGTACATGAGAGTCGGGGGTGTAAGCTGGAGGAACACCACCAAACAGGTCAGGTGCAATTTCTGTCTGACCTCACCTGTGTCGGTGCGGGAAGGGACATTTCCACCAGGGATCTCATTATAGGATCTAGCTTTTACATGCCTTTACTTAGGTTGAAATTCTCGTATGTCTGGATACACATGGCTTCAATAACCTGTCCTTTTTCGAAAGTCATGACGTTTATACCGTAGATGGCTACCTTACCAGTCAGTTCTGTGGTTGGCTTCACAAACATGATTAAATATTGCATTATGCAAATTACATATTTTTACGGCTTATTTGTGTTGCTTGATCCATGTTTCCAAACTTCGACCTGTTTTTTCTATGTACACAAATTCACAATCTTTGCAAGGAATTTTATATATGCCTTCTTCTGAAAATGTTGTATACTTGTTTTTTCCTAACATTGATTTGATTGTGGAGGTATACTTAAATGCTATATTTACATCACCATTGTAACCTACTGTGGAAGCGTTTCTTTTTTTAATAGAACAAAAGTTATACGGTGGTTATTCTTGATAAAAGTCAATACGAAAATAAAATGAACCATCTTTTGAGTGATACAACATATGAAAACTTACGGTCCTTCCATTTAAATGCACAAGTAAAAACTCGTCGGATTTTATAGACAAAATTAAATCACTTGTCCTTTTCTCCAGTAAAACGGTTAGCATCGATGTTGATTCATTGTTTACCAAAGCTCCTATTAACGATGTTTTCGAATTTCTGACTAACAGATTGCCAGAATGTGATCTTGACTTGAGTATGCCAGCTGACTGTTTCTCAGAACTTGTAAACTTATGTGTGACTCCGAATGCTTTTTCATTCAACAACAACTTCTACATGCAACGTCTTGGTATGGGTATGGGTTCTCCATTATCACCCATTTTAAGCAATTTATATATGGAGTATTATGAAACGGAACTACTGCCACTAATTTTTCCCCCCTCAACTCATTCGGTTTCGTTATGTTCATGACGTATTTTCATTTTGGCCTTCAGGACTTGATACTTATGGATGGATGGACTTATGAGTTTTTTTTACACACCTAAATATGCTAGCTCCCTCCATTAAATTTAGAGTTAAGGTGGAGAACAGGGTGTTCTTCCATTTCTTTATGTGCTGGTGATGAAGAAAAATCATTCACCTAGGTTTAAGGTGTATGGGAAACCATCCAGTAGTAACTTGTTCATTCATTATTTTTCGTATTATCAGAGTGCCACAAAATTGTCGATTATCTCATCAATGTTCCTCAAAGCCCTTAGAATTTGCAGTCCAGAACATAAACAAGAAGATAATCTTATTTTGGAATCTTTCAAACCTTAAGCTATACCACATGGTTCATAAAAAAAACATACCTTAAATTAGCTAAGCAATCTTATGTCGTACCAAAAAACCCCACCACAGAAAAGAAACGCCTCCTGACTTTGTCTTATGTTGCAGACTTGAATATGTTTACGTTAATAGGTCACAGTAGTGATGTAAATATAGCATTTAGGTATATCTCCACCATCAAATCAATGTTAGTAAAGAACAAATGTACAACATATCCAGAAACTGGCATACATAAAATTCCTTGCAAAGATTGTGAACTAGTTTACATAGGAGAAACAGGTCGAAGTTCGGAAACACGGATCAAGGAATGCACATATGCCACAAAACGTGTAATTTGAATAATGCACTATCAAATCATGTTTGTGAAGCCGACCACAGAACTGACTGGCAAGGTAGCCATCTACTGCATAAAAGTCATGATATTCGGAAACAAAAGATTATTGAAGCCATGTATATCCAAAAATACGAGAATTTCAACCCTGGTGAAGGCATGTAAAAGGTAGATCGTATAATGAGGTCCCTGGTGAAAATGTCCCTCCCCGCACCGACAGAGGTGAGGTCAGACAGAAATTACACCTGACCTGTCTGGTGGTGTCCCCCTTACCTCTCTGGGGAATTCTCCGCTTACAATCCAACCTACCCCACCTCACCTCTACCTCGTCCTCCCACACACATACGCGTGAAAAGGAGCCCTTGTATTATCAACATGTCATTCTTTCTCTTTATCTTGACCACTGAAGATTGTGGCAGTGACCACTGAGACTGTTTGGTAAATATATTCTCCGTCTACAGGTGTGGGTTTTATTCACCGTCTTTGCTCAGCAACTTGCCCCCCTGCTTCTTGTGTATGTTCCTTCACCTGACAGGACCACTTAGCTGTTTTATACATTAATCCTGATTACTTTTATAGGTCAGAGTTTGTGAAGAATATGAACAGCCTTGCTGATTCAGGCTGCGTTTGGATCATCTCAAGGTAATGGGGATAGAGATGGGGTCCTCTGCCCAGGGTCATTGGTAAAGCCCTGGGGGGAAGTAATGTTAGTGGAGGACGTAACCTCCTTCCGTTATGATCTTTAGAACTTGATGACTGTCGTCCAAGAACTTCCAAATTTGCTAGTCACTTGTCCACCATGGGATCCCTACTCGTTACCTTAATAAACATGTGAACGGATCTGCCTGGATGCCACTCTATGAAAGTCTTCAATGGAAACTTGTTTAGCTTAAGAAATTATTCGTTATTTTAAAAGTATCGCTGTCCCACAGAGCCCCTATTGGAAGATCACATTCACGTGAAAAGTGAGGTATCTTTAATCCCGGTAGCAAGTTCTTGGTGGTTTTTGGCTTAGCATCATCTAGTGATTTGTCAGCATATCGTGAACAATCAAAACCATTTGCCTCTGTGTTGGATGCACAGGAATGGTGGCAGAATGTTCACCCACGCACCAAAGTTTCTGTAACCCCCCTCGGTGGAAGGAAGTGGAAGTCAGGGTTAGAGAGAGGGCAGGCGAACGGACAACCGAGAGTGGTAGTTTGGTACTGAGGTACGAGGTGACTGGTGAGAAATTTAATGAAACTGGATTCGAAACATTTCCACGCTATTCACCTGCAAAACATCATGCGTTCGTAACATACATATCATGTATTATAACATAGACTACTATATTATCATGGAGTCCTGTGAAACTGGTCCAGGCACGACTCATCTGTTTCGGATCCTCATCACACAAATAAAGCACCGAGCCAGTTGCACATAAGCTGTGACTGGTCATTACCATTGCAGTGATAATTTTTGTGAAAAAATTTATTCCTGGATTGTCTATAGCTATAATATAGAATGACTGTGAATTTAATGCTGATTCCCACAGTAGCTATGCGGATGATCATAAATGTTAAAAATTATTTTATGTGGACGAATAAACCACACTGTGATGGGCAGCGGAGGGCATTCACCAAATATTAACTATAACCAGATGAAATTAGAAGTAAACAATACAAAATATTATGAGACAACGAAGATACAGCTGTGGTATCCTACTTGGCCTCGTTATCCTGGCCTTAACTGTTGCTTCACCTCATACGTGCATTGTTTTCCATAGAGTCTCAGCCTCTTCTATTACTCTTACTTCCCTATATCCTCTTACTGCGTGCCGTCCTTAGGGGGTTTCTAGTCGTCCGGTCCTATAACCCCTACTTTATCACATTATTCGTCACATCATCACTCCCACACAAACAACGTTAACACAATACTGCTGAATCTGTTACTATCATTACTGGCACGGCCACTACTAACAACCCTTTTCCCACTGACTGTGCCTAATTTCCCTTACAGTACTACTACTGCTACTTTTAAAACTAATCCTCTGTATATCTGTATGATAATACATATGATTGTCCTGATGTCTGTGTATTTGCTAACCACATTTTTTCCTGCCCCACCGTCGACAACTCGTCACTTATTCCCCTCCGCTGCTGCCTCAGTTGCACCCGCTCTCACCCAGCCACCATCAACCCTACTCCACCCCCACTCCATCACACTATTCCTCACCTCATCCCTGGTGCACCAGGCTTGTTGTCCACTCTTTACCTGCGAATATACGAGGTATGCATTAATAATGAAAGAAAGGCATTCGGAAGCCGAATGGTAATCGCCTGCCAGAATATGCTGTTGGCCAAGTCCAAGATTTTGGCCATATCTTGATACCCTGAAGGTTTCATGTTGATAGCTCAAGCCTTTCATGAGATATAATGGTGCTAAAGGAGGCAATAAACGCAAGGTGACCTTTGGCAGCCATTTTGGTTACCTTGACCTTGACCCCCGAGTGCCCATTATCGAACTCGTCCAAGATTTTGGTCATATCTTGATACCTTGAACGTTTCATGTTGATAGCTCAAGCCGTTCATGAGATATCATGGGAACACACACACACACACACACACACACACACACACACACACACACACACACACAGATGCAGGCAATAACATTATTGTTCCGCCATCTAAAGGCGGGCGATAATAATGATGATAACAATAACAGCAACAGCATAGATAGGCAGTGTTCCTAACATTACATACAAAAACTGCAAACTCAAAGGTGCCTATATTACGGAGCATTGATATATGAACCACAGAACCGACCACAGACCGTTCTTATCATTACCACTGGACCTTCCCTGTAGCACTTCACCATAATACAACCCATTGTAGTCCTTTGTGCTATCACTACAGCTGTTTGGGAAAAATAACAAAGTGCACGACATGCCAACAACCCACTAAAATACGCACGTGACGTTTGACTGCCATCCATCAAATAGCCTAGGAGATGTTAGTGGACAAACAAACAAACGACTGGACATAGAATTGATGCCGAATGTCTCGCATCGGTATATGACGACCTGACAAAACTGTTACCATCCTGCTTTGTAGGTGATGATGAAATGATGATGATGATGATGATGATCCATCCACCCATCCATCATCCAATCCTATGTCGCCCCATAAGGAGTGTAGGAACCCGGGGCTAGGCTAGTTGGTCCTGACATTTAAGATGAGAGTGACCAGCCTCACGACTAGAAACACCCTGGCCTAATGAATGTGACGGCACACAGGAAGGGGATACAGGGAAGTACAGTAAGAGTAATAGAAGAGGAGGAGACTGAAGGAAAATAATGCATGTATGAGGTGAAGCAACAGTTAAGGCCAGGACAACGAGGCGAAGCAGGATACCACAGCTGTGTCTTCGTTGTCCCATAATATTTTGTGTTGTTTACTTCTAATTTCATCTGGTTAGAGTTAATTATTGGTGAATGCACTCCGCTGCCCATCACAATGTAGTTTATTCGTTCGCATAAAATAAGTTTAACATTTATAGCCACCTGCATGGCTACTGTGGGAATCAGCATTAAATCCACAATCATTCTGTATTATAGCAATAGACAATTCAGGAATAACACATTCACAAAAACTATCACTGACCAGTCTCAGTTATATACTGTACAACTGGCTCGGTGCTTTATTTGTATGATGAGGATCCGAAACAGATGGGTCGTGTCTGGGCCATTTTCACGAGACTCCAGTCTATATTATAATACATGATATGTATGGTACAAACGCATAATCTTTTGCAGATGAATAACAAGGAAATGCTTCGAATCCAGTTAAATTTTCTCATCATTCGCCTCGTAGCTCTGTACGAAACTACCACTCACGGTTGTCCGTTCGCCAGCCCTCTCTCTAACCCTGACTTCCACTTCCTTCCACCAAGGGGGGTGGGGTACAGAAACTTTGGTGCGTGGGTGTACTACCTTAGACGATTCCAGTGATGTCCCTTCATCACTTCCCCCCTTTAGCTTCCCAATGGCTGACATTAAAATATATTCAGTTAATGTATCTTCCACCATCACTGGCCTCAATATTAAGTAGGCATATGGACTTGATGAGATCCCTTCCGTTGCCCTCAAGAACCGCGCTTCTATGTTTATACCCTCTTTACATAATCTCTTTCACCTTTGTCTATCAACTTGTAGCCCTTTCCTTCCTGCTGGGAGTTTGCCCTCATTCAGCCTGTCCCAAAGAAGGGTGACCATTCCCATCCCTCTAACGATCTCTCAATTGCTTTAACATCCCGTATTCAAAAGTCTTTTAGTGTGTTCTTAACAAAAAATTTTAAAGCACCATTTCTATCAACACCATTCAGATGGTCAGTATGGGCTCCACCAGGGACGTGCCCCTGTAGATCTTCTCATCTCCCTTTCTGACTCCAGGTAATCCTCCTTTCGGGACTTTGGCGAAAGCTTTGCCACTGCACTTGACATCTCAAAGGCTATCGATTGAGTCTAGCATAAATCTTAAATTTCCAGACAACCTTCTTATAGTTTCATTCTTCTATCTGCACCCTCATCTCTAGCTTCCTTTATGGTCGTTCCATAGCCGCTGTTGTAGATGGCGACTGTTCTTCTTCTAGAGCTATCAAGAATGGTGTTCCTCAGGGCTCTGTCCTATCACCAACCCTCCGGTTTGTTCATCAATGACCTTGTAAGCTCTACATCCAACCCTATCCACTCATATGCTGATGACTCCACCCTTCACCTTTCCATTTGCTTCCTACAGCATCCACCTCAGCAGTTACTTCAACAAACAGGGGATGAGGTTATGGCACATCTAATGTCTTACTTGACTCATATCTTTGACTGGGGGAAAAGAAATCTTGTTGTTTTTAACCCGCCGCATCCTGTTAACATATGAGTACGTTATAGCATTTTGTCACGCTGAGTCCCATCAACATACCCACACGTTTTGCAATTGTGAGGTCTGTCATTAGCACATTTTCAAGTTTCGCACGTGATTTATGGTAGGCATACGAGGGAGACCTTCCTCTACGCCCCGCCAGGAGGTGACACTGCTTTACCTCACATGACCCGTACCCCCCCTGCACGCCATTGTCTCAGCACTCACCTGTTAGCAGTGACCTGGCCTGTAAAGACATGTTGCGCTACGGTACGAAATTCAAGACAAGAGTGATTCCCCAATCGAAAACGATGTGGAGGACTAAGAGTACATGGCGCCAGAGGAAGAAAGGAGCAGAAGTGATGAGGAAGATGCAGTATCTTGATGTGTTCAGTGAGTGAAAAAATGCTTATATTGCCTATATTATTGAGTGAAAACCAATATAGTCTTGTACTGCATATAAATTCGTACCAAATGAACAAATATCTACCTATTCTGAGTGGTTTGCAGTAGATACTGCTACCCCATAGAAAACGCAACAGTGCAGCTCCAGAGAACACAGTACCAGGTGTTTAAAGGGTCACCTGTATAACCCATTTCTAAGCTCAGGTGAGCACTTTTTTTGGTATTTTCCAATGTTTCTCATAAAAAGCAGAGGTTTTAGCCAAAAAAAAAAAAACTTTTTGAAAATCTGCTGGGATTGGGGGAGGGGTCTTTGATGACGAATCTGCCGGGATGTGGTGGGTTAATGCATCAGAAACTCAGTTTTTACATCTTTCAACTCGAAAAAATCTTTCGTAGGAGTATCCCCTAATCTTTAACACTATCCAACTAAATCCTGCATCATCTTTAAACATACTCGGGGTTTCATTCTTGCAGGATTTATCTTCGAGAGATCATATTACCTATCTTATAAAATCTGCTTCCAAGAAATTAGGTGTGCTAAGCCCACTCTGTGCCTTCTTTACCCCTTAACAGTTGTTGACTTTATACACGGGTTTTATTCTTCCCTGTGTACAGTAAAACTCTCATGTTTGGGGAGGCTTCCCGCATACAGCTCTTCTCAACAAGGTGGAGTCAAAGGCTTTTTGTCTTTTTAACTCTCCTTCTCTTACTGGCTCCCTTCAACCTCTGTCTCTTTGCTACACTGTTGCATCTTTATCTCTTTTCTATTGCTTCTTCAATGGTCACTGCTCCTCTGAACTGTCTCCTTGTATTCCACCAGCACTGCAGTGGACACATAGTACCCACCTATCAACAAACTCTCACCAATTTTCTGTCTAGCTCTCTAATGCAAGAGTTATCCGCTACTCCCAGTCCTTCATATATGCAACAGGTCAACTCTGGAGCTGTCTCTCTCTGTCTGTATTTCCTACTGCCTATGGTCTCCAGTCATTTAAATGCAGTGTGTCCAGAAATCTCAAAATGAACGGATCTTGATTTTGGCTCTCTGTAATCTTGCTTTTGATTTTTCTTGGCGGGAACAGGGTTGCAGGCTCCTGGCCTTTGGTTTCTTTTTTCTTACAAAAAAAATTAAGTATTGTTGCCACACATATGAATGGAATGGGCACCGAACTGAGCAAATTTTCGGATGTCTTTATGAGGTTGAATGGTAAGATTTTTTTTTTTTTTTCAAATAACAGAACGGAGGAAGGAAAAACAAATGGGAAAAAAAAAAATCCATACACCAGATTACTGGTGTCCTCTATTCATAAAATATCTGTAACAGTTAGACTTGAACAGTTGTGGGTTGAAATTTGGAGGAAAACAACTCTGGGGAAGCGAGTTGCAGAGAGATGCAGTTCAGGGAATGAAAGAATTCTGATAGGCAGAAGTTCTGCAATATGGTTGAGTGACATTCCAGTCATGAGCGCTACCAGATGCCCGTGTAGAACAAGGGAAGGCATGGAGAGGTGGCACCATGGACGCAACTACGTCTGAGCATTTGCCAAAAAAATATCTGTAAAATAATGCAAGGGAGGCAACATTCCTTCTTACTTGCAGGGGAGGTAGTTTATATGTAATGGCAGGGTTGTTAATGATTCTAACAGCTTTATTCTGAATTTTGTCTAGTTGTCTTAATGCAACCTTTCCACAACCATTCCACAAGGGTGAGCAATATTCAAGCTGAGAGCGCACATGACTCTTATAAATTATAGCTAACTGCTCATCGGTGAAGAAGTTACAGACTCTGTACAATAATCCAAGTTTCTTTGAGGCGGTTTTAGCAAGTGATCTGACATGAGAGGTCCAGCTGAGGGCACTGTTAAGTGAGACACCAAGAATTTCAATACTTTTGGAGATGGGAATATTAGTAGCACTGAAGGTAATGTACGAATCTGGCAATATCTGTCTATTAGTAAACTGTATATATTTAGTTTTACTAGCATTAAAAGAGACAAGGTTGTTTTGTCCCCATTCACTGATTGTAGCTAGATCTTGATTTATGGAGATGGCTGTACTGAGTTGAGAGGTAGAGATATTAGACTTTGTAAATGGATGTCTGAGTGTGAATGAACTATGAAGTGTTGAGTCATCTGCATATGAGTGAACGGGATTGTGAGTGACAGATAAGAGATCATTAATATGAACCAGAAATAGGGTTGGCGCCAGAACTGATCCCTGCGGCATTAATGTTGTGAGAGAATACTGGATATTGGCTTTCATTTTGAATCATTGTCTCTGTCTCTCCGAACATTTATGTAGCAAGCAGAGGATTTCTTCACCTATTAGTAGATGCTGTCAGTGGTCGTGTTACCTTAGACTTTGCTCCAGAGTCAGATCAACTAAGTCACAGGAGGTAGGTGATGGAGAAGCGGCACTGGAATCGTCTATGGTGAATTGGAGGAGAAAGTCTGAACGAAGAATTCTGTTTAATTAGCAGCAGATATAACTACAGAGCCATCAGAGTGGAAAAGTTGAGAAAAGGACGATGAGGCAAAGTTGTTAGAAAAGTTTTGGGCAAGGTGTCAGGAGTGTGAAGAATTTGTCGGAGAGTTCAGAGCATTATGTATGAGTGAAAGCATTTTTTGCAGGGCGAAAAACAGTCTTTGCACATTTCCTGGGAAAAACATAGAAAAGATGGGATTCAGGGATGGATTGTCTCTGGTACCTTTTGTATGCCTTCTCCTTGTTGTGGACAGCATTAGAACAATCACGATTAAACATGATTTTGTTTTTTCATTAGTCACAGGATATGAGAAAGGAATATGTGCTTCCATGCCCAAGAAAATATCGTCCGTAATGCGCAAAGCACACTCAGATGGCTATCGGACGTGGAAGCAATAATCATTTCAGGAAAAATTAAAGAAGTACTGCCTGAGAGCCACACACGTAGCAGCTCCAAAGTGTCACTGTTGACGCAAATTGGAAGGGTCCACAGGCCTTATTAGAGCAATTGGACCGGTTAAGGTGATAAGGTTGTGGTCGGAAAAGCCAAATGGAGAGAAAAAATTGAAAGAATAATAAGAAGGATTAGGCGTAAGGAAGAGGTCAAGTATGTTGGAAGTCGCTCCAAGACGGTCAGGGATATGGGTAGGGGTCTGTACAAGGACCTCTAGGTCATTAAGGAGGATCATTGAAAGGAGAGGAGAGCCAGTGGAAGTGACGAACATCGAAATCATCAAGAATGAAGATTTCAGAGAAAGGAGAAATTGATAGGATGTGCTCCATCATTGAAGTAAGATAGTCCACGAATTTTTCATAGTAGAATTAGGGGATAAGTAAACAGCACAAATGTATTTAATCAGAGAATGTCTAATAGCCAAAGCCAGCATGTAGAGAATTCAGAGGATTGAAGTTCAGGAACACAAGCACAAAATAATTGTTGCATATATATCTATATCTATATATATATCTATATCTATCTATCTATCTATCTATCTATCTATATATATATATATATATATATATATATATATATATATATATATATATATATGCAACAGCTTCCTTTGGCTTTGAGATGAGTATACCGAAAGCAGGAGGAAACAGAAAAGGGTTTGCTATCAGTCGCCTCAGACAGGTGAGTCTCAGTAAGGAAGAGAAGGTGAGGTTTAGAGGAAAAGAGATTGTGTTCAAGAGAAAGTTAGAGTAAAGGCTGCGAATGTCGCAGAAATGAAGTGGGTCAGACGTTCCAGGCATCTCGCTTGGCGTCACAGGGAGAGAGGCTGGTGGAGGCTTTGATGATCCTTCCCCTCCTCCCCCCTGGGGACTCCGAGGCTTCGTGATGGGATGCTATTTTTTCTTGAATTTTTAAGTTTAGTGTGTAATGTGCATGTAGTTTGGTGATGACGGTTAGTGTAACTTGTATTAGAGAGTATGCTGGCCTACTCACTGTGTCACTGAAACGCTGAAAAGGTTCAGCCAAGGAGGATGGTCAGAAGCCCGAGGGCTCCAGCTCTTCCTGTCATCACCTTTCGATCTGCCTTGGGAGTAGCGCCCTGCTCGACTGGTGCTACAGTTTACTCATACAGTCTACTCTCTGTCTGTCTCTGCCAACCTATATCTCTATGTCTTTTTACCAGTATCTCTATTTCTATATACCTCTATCTACATCTATGTCTATCTCTATCTCTCTCCATCTCCATCTGCCTTTATCTCTATATTTAGCCATCTCAGTCTACCTGTGCCTCCATTTCCATCTCTCTACCTATCTAGCAGTCTGTTTTTATCATTCAGTCTCTATCAGTTTTTTTCAGTCTGCTCCATTCAATCTATCAGTCTCTGTCTGTCTGCATGCCTGTTTCTCCTCTCTCTCTCTCTCTCTCTCTCTCTCTCTCTCTCTCTCTCTCTCACACACACACACACACACACACAAACTTAGTCAGTCTCTTTCTCTATTCTCTTTACAAGGCCGAACTGCGCCAGACTCATTCAAATTTACTCCACGGGGCCAAGAAAGAGAGCGTAACCACGATAAAACACTTTCCCCCATTAGCGACCTCACTTATGCCCGATACATTAAAGGCGGGAGAGCTTTAATGCTTTACTATTTACAATCAGGTTGGAACACCATCGTAAAAGTCTGAGATGCTGGGTATGTAGCAAAACATGTTGACTAGAGAGAGAGAGAGAGAGAGAGAGAGAGAATGCATTTTTTTTTTTTAATAATAGCCAAATGAATTTTTTTATTATTGTCAAAGCTGTGTTCTGCATCTTTCCTTTCCCCCACACTCTTTACACACGAGCATACTTACCCAAGTGAAATCTTTCGCTAACAGAGTTCCTTGCGTCTGGGGTCAGAAATCAATAATGCCAATGTTCATTCCATCTACCCTGGTGCTTTCATTCTCTTTCCCCATTCGAGCCATCAAGATCGAAAGCTTCCTTAGCATGTCATTATTTTAGCTCGCTTGGTGTGTAAATTTTGTGTTTTAATAAGCTGTTTGTAGCGCTTTGAAATCGGATATGCATTTGGATCAATATTTAGTAGACAATCTTCTCTTTAAGCCACAGTTACGCCTCTTACTCTTGTGCAACGATTTCTAATTTATCTCGTACACAAGCAAGTTGCCCGATCATACACTCAGCCCTCCCCATATCTGTAAGGGATTCCCTTATGAATACCTCGTCATTCTCTCTCTCTCTCTCTCTCTCTCTCTCTCTCTCTCTCTCTCCCTTCACACACTGACACGTCTCTTCTTTTGTTATTCCCCTTCACCATTTTTTTCCTCAGTATCATGCTTTTCTACTTTTGCTCTTGTTTCCACAGATAGATTCTTTTCACAATCACTATAGTTTCCTCACAGATGCCATATATATTTCCCTCTCCCTCACAGTCCTCTTCGCAGTGCACGCCCAGCCCTATACCTCCCTCACGTATTCCTCACACTATCAAACAGAACACTATTGATCTTTGAGTTTCTGTTAAATGGCGCCTGAAGCTAGCCTAATAACCTGAAGGGTATACGGATTTTATATACATATATATATATATATATATTTTTACAGCTTATACACTTTACACAGGAGAACACCAGCTTTGACTGATTGCTCTGTGTTGCCAGGCTGCATATTTTTTTTTAATACAGATACAGTTTTATCCACCCAGCATGGTAAGAGAGAAGAGTGCGACAGATATAGTACTCAGAATCAGAACATATCCTGTATACATAAACTTACAGTACGATATGATTTGCTTGATTAAATTTGGCAAGGAAATGTTGAACCTTTATACAGTCAAAGTAAGTACTTTTGAATTACTTAATGGTAATTGTATTGAATCGTAGAAAGGAGCGGCTGGGGACTTTCACAGAACTGCCGCCTATTCAAAGGACCTAGTGCAGCAGGTGAAAATCTAGGCAGACAGACCATTTTAAAATAATTAAGGACGACTGTACCGTATAAAATACTGTCCTCGCATGTAATGGGGCAGGGCGAGGTTCATCAAATACAGCCCCTCTCAAAGTGGATGTAGTCAAAGGTATTTCAACTCCCCACCTCTTAATAACCTCCATTAACCTCTCTCTCTCTCTCTCTCTCTCTCCGCTAGCGTTGCATTTTTCCCTCCACCATGTCAATTTCAGTTGTCATTTATTCTTCCCTAATATTTATTCACATTCCTCGGCAGCAACATTGAGCTCGCAGCACTCATCTAACAAGGCACATTTACTCATTTTCTGTGCTCATATTCTATTCAAGTTTCCTGATAGTCTGTTCCTTATGTGACCAACTGATCAATTCTGCCACAGTCTGCCTCAGGCTTTTTCCTTCGTTTAGAATATGACCTGTAATCATTTAAAAGCTTTGTGTCAAGGGATCTCATATGAAAGAATCTTGAGACACTTTCTGTCTTTGTGTATGGGGGAGGGGGGCAAATCAAATCTTACAGGCTTCCAGTCTTTCGTCTTTTTCTTTTTGCAGTAAATGAATTTCCACATCCTAATTTAAGCTGTAGCATGTTCTGGCTCTCCCTCGAGTTTAAGAACTCCACAGGAAAGAGATGCATGACGGAAGCCCCGTTCACGGGAAGGCCAGCCTGTATTACTGCTGTTTCCCTCACACAAAGCATTAGGCCCCTGACGAGAATACTAGCACTATTAGAGCTGCCCGTTAAGCTCCGTTGAGCCCTGTAGTGCATAGATTTTGCTAATAGCTTTTACGTTTGCTAAACGTGTTCCCTGGTAAAATTTAGCAAAGACCATGGCCATTGATACTGACTTTTACTAATGTATGAGTAGAATACTTCTGCAACTAATCGCCCACTCTCATATAATTTACCACCTTGCCATTCTACCGGTCTCTTTCTCTACCTTCTCACCTAAATGCCCAATTCCCATCAGTCAGTCAATCTCTCAGTTTCCATCAGTACGTAAAGACAAACCTTCTTATTATACTTCAGTGTGCAGTTCCAGCTACAGCCCTTAACACCCAACATATACAGGATATGGTAAATATTTATTCGTCAACCTTTCTCAAATCGTCACTCAAAGGGAATTTCCATAATAACCTGCTGCCACTACCCTTTGTCTTCCTTCGTCATTCTGCCTAGCGCTGTAAAAGCTATAGTACCATAAATGGGTTTTGGAATTACCACATTCTCATAAAACTAGTGTTTTTACTGTTGTACTTATTCTTGGTTCCTGTCACATTTCTCAAACTTTTCAACATTCTTCTTCATTTCCGTACAATTTCACTGAATAAGATAACTATCCAATCAACTTTTTTTCCCTTTGTTTAAGTATTTTAGATATGTAAGCATCCTTTCATTACCTACTGTATATCCTTAACACTTAACATCTTATCATCTTAGTGCCCACATACCTCACATTGCTTTTATTTACCGTTTGTTTTTTTATATTTCGTATATTATGTACCGTACGTTTGATAATGCAATTTTCAAGAAACACAGCATGATCCACAAACACATGTCCAGTATACGAGATTCCAGTTTCTTGCCGCTCACCCATTTCAGAAATGCCAAACACAAACCCTCAGCTTTTGTTCAAGGGTTCAAAAACAAGAGGCATCGAAACTTCCATATAATCCACCAACAAGAGTCACCCATACATATATATAGTTTTCTTCCATTTTTCCTTCCATTTCCATTTCGATCTTCCTTATGTCAATCTCTCATAAGTTTGGTATTCATACAAATTTATTTTTTTCTGTCAGTCTGAATCTGTTTCATGTTTTCAGGTCACCTTATTTTCGTCCACATAGTAACACCTAAATAATCCACTCCTATGCCACGTTGCTCCATAGTAGTTCATTCCAAGTCACTCTATATCCATTTCACAGATAACAAATGTGAAAGGATCACTGACGTGATTTCTGACATTTTTGTGCTTTGTTTGTCTCGCTTCCATAAAGTTTAGCCACACTGTCACACAAAAATATCTCAGTGAACCACCAACCTGATCATTTTCGTTCAGTACATACACGATCAATTTCTTAGGTAACGTATCTTCAATTCTCAAATGTTTTTGATCCATTATACAGACTGTACGGTTTTCAGTTATCTTTCTTTTACTCTGTATTCAGTCAGAATTCGTCACATTGATTGCCTACCCACGTCATCATACGTTGCTTCCAGACCTATAAAAATCATGTGCTAATAGGATCTCGTACCTACTGTACTTGGATTATAATTTCCGATTATATTAGGGCATTTCTCTGTCCAACACATTCTTTGCTCACCATAATTCCACACTGATCTTTGGAAATTTATTTTCCAGTAATTACCATTACCCGTAATAAACAATATTAACAATTAATATACAGAAAACGATTCCGTCCCATAGCAAAAAGTGATAAAAACTTTCAATCATTTTGGGAATACAGAGGCACTGTTATTTAGTTCAGACAAAGAACTAATGTTGTCAATATGTGACACGGTAAATTGACTGAAAAGCTGACTAAAATGATGGTCTCACCATACAACCCAATCAATACAAGTATAAAAAAAACTGAAATACTTGTCAGGAGGGATAAGGGAGAGGTGGTATGGTTATTTTGGACAGAAATGATGTAACTAGATTATACCTGGCATCAGAATATCATATCTTACCATAGCAAGGTGGCTCAATAGTCAGTACTGCTAGATATAAAACTGTCAACACGACTGTGCTAAGTTTTGACTCCTGGTCCGGCAGTTGCCGCCACTAGACTTAAATTATATGCCCACCCATCCACTGTGGGTTGTTAAACAGAATGAATACAATGGGTAATAACGAGATGAATTTAAAGTGGTGACGTGGCCCATACCATGGCCATATATCCTAGGACACAGGGTGAATAACTCACCACAGATTCAAAACACCAAAGTCAGGAGATGCGCGTAGACTAAACGTCTCATGGCATCTGACCCTACCTTTACAAAGGAAAAGTAACGCATGAGAAATTTTACACACACACACACACACACACACACACACACACACACACACACACACACACACATACATGCATATATACATATCTATCTATCTATCTATCTATCTATCTACATGTGTGTGTTATATATATATATATATATATATATATATATATATATATATATATATATATATATATATATATATGTGACAAATAGAAATTAAGAATTAAACATGACCTCCATTACCAAGGGAATCCAGGGTGGTCTAAGCGCGGCCATCATAGACATCTTGCTGTGGAATTATCATGATGATTAATGGACATGAAATAACGTACAAATCGATAATTTGTGCCTTTGAATTATTTGACTTTTGACTGTAGATAATCCATCCATGTTTTTGCAACCCCAGGCTTATCTCAGCGTTAATCCAACTGACAGCAGGACACAACTCACTTAAACTGGTCGCTCTCAGAGGCCTTTGACGGGGAAAGTTTGAAGGATTGTCTGTGTAATGATAGTATGGTGCATGAGGTGAGTGTATTGTGGTGTAAGGGTTGCACTACAGTGTGGGCATATTTGTGTTGGTATAATAGCAGGAAATGGTGATGACCGCATTGCTAGATGTTCTCTTTTCTCTCAGGGTAATGAAGCATCTGATGGGTGTATGTCTGGCGGTGGTTCATGGAGGATACGATTTGGTGAAGCTTTTAAATGAATGTGCTAACTATGTGTTTATGTATATTTGTGATGTGTAGTGCTGGAAGGATATGGAGGGATGTTGCTGAGATACTCTGCATAATGTTAGGCAGTTGGTCTTTTGTTGTTTCTTGGTGGAGGGTGGGGGGTGGCGTGATTGAACATGAAGTTAAAATCTGGGTGGAGGTGAGAAGAACATGAAGAAAAGAAAAAAATTAAAAACTGATAGGGTTGTCTGGGGTATTTACCTAGGGAACAATTCCGCCAAGAGTAAAGCGAATTGATGAGTACGTAAAGGGTTAGCACCACACTAAAAATACCGGTACCGGTATGTTTGGAGGAAAGAAGAAGCAGAAGATGAAGAAAGAATTAAGTAAATACAATAGGTCTCCCACTGCGGATACCTATTAAAAAAAGACAGGTGGAAAGGAAAATTTACGAGTTTGGGCAGCGTTCCAGTTATCTTACCCTCTGAGGGGTAATCACACACCATTTTTCTCAGCTATTTAGGACACTGGAGGGGAAAAAAAGTATTCATGCCAGCGGCCCTCGCCCATAGCCCTTGTTTCCCCACACAAAACATGCATAATTCATTCGCTGAAGGGAGATGGAGGCAAAGGGGGATGGAAAATCAGAGTGGAAGAGAGAGAACAGTCATTTCAGACCCAAGAGTATAATACGAGACCGAAAGATCAGTATGAAAATCAAGCATTTCACTGAAGTCAAGGGTGTGTGCCTATATATATATATATATATCGCGACTTGGAGGCGATTTGTTTGTGGCCACCCCAAACGGGATTGAGGCGTCTGGCAATAGATAGATAGATAGACATTTCATCTGAGATCCTTTAGCGAAGGATCATTTCCTCAGAAGAAGACTGGTAACCAGAATACATCCTTCGTTCTGTTGGTCAGAAGTAAACCAATAAGCGGTGTCAGTGCTGAGTGTAGTGCCTGGGAACGATGAAGCTAGTTATTGTGCCTGTTGGTTCATGCCAGTCTGATATCAGTAGAAGCGTCAGAATGCAAACATGTGCTAGTACAGTATGTGAAAGAGTATTTTTACAATGATCCACGTTCAGAGTCCGAAACGGCTTGGGATTTGAAACAAAACTCAACAGGACACGGAATCAGGAGGCAAGCACGAAAGTCACTGACCCATTGTGGCTCCAGTAGGTGCTGGAGACTAAGAGTTACCTGGATCAGGCTGAGTTAAAATGTTATTTTGTGAACTACTTGCCATGCCTATCAGCCCTTACAATCATACTTACCGTTGAGAACCACTGATGGTCCGTTAAGAGGACTGACATATTGCTTTTTCAGAACAACAGGACAAAGGTCATTGTTACATGGCAAAAGTAAATAAAATAAAATAAATGTTTTTATCCGTTTTAGATTCAGCTTTATAGGAAGGTTTAGGTTAAGTCATGGCTAAGCAGTGGTCAAAGGTCAAGGTCACATGGCGAGTTCACCACATAAAGGCTGTAATGGCGCCAAATGACGAAATAACACAAAGATTTTTCTTTTTTTCCTCTTATCATGCGAAGTTGCTATTTCTATGCACCTCATTTTCCCTCCGTTTCTGGGGTTTGGAATATGCGGCCTAAACCGCTTTGGAAGGGTAAAAGTGTGTAATGTGTTCGAGCAAGCAGGCTTGTTAATGTTGTTAATTTATCTTTCCGCAATGTGCACGGCCTCCTGTTGCTTCATGAATGACCAAGTTATCACCATTTTGGTGCTTAGTTAGATTTTTTCAGCAGAATTGTGGTGAATTTAGAGAAAAACCACTTGCGTAACACCCTTTACTTTTCTACAAACTTCATGATGTATATAGGTTCACTTTAGTTTTACCAGGTATTGACACAACAGTCTTCCTGCTCAGTTTATACGTTTTCGTTTTTTAGAGCAACATAACGGCAAATTTTAAAGAAAAGTCACATGCCTTCTAGTTTTCTATGAGTTTTCCAAAGATGTGCATATTTCTGTTGCAACTTAAATGGATTCCGAAATAAACGAATTTTGATGACTGATTAGTTACCCCTATTCCTTTTCCATGAACTGTCCAACGATGTGTGTAAATACAGTGTAGCTTTAATGGTTTTCGAGTTCTTGGTGTCGTGCCTTCCACCCCACTTCATATCTGGACACAATACAAGTACAACATGGCCGCCTAGATGGCTGAATAAACTGGTCATCGCGAGTGACTTTGTTTTGTTCTGGCACATGATGGCTGTCCCAGTTTTATGTGAAACCTGATGATCAACATTTGCAAGCAAGTTTTCAAGTTTACTCTACCTTGTATTCTTTCAAAATCTTCATCACTGATGAATTGCATGGTGCATTCGTCCCAGACCGTCTATATGGCCGTGATGATTACTATGGAATGGAGAATTTTGTAGTGTGCACCAAACTGCACCGAAAGTTGCCTAGGAATTCAGAGGATTTCGGCTGATCGT
Source organism: Coenobita brevimanus (assembly GCF_032717465.1). Lineage (NCBI taxonomy): Eukaryota > Metazoa > Arthropoda > Malacostraca > Decapoda > Coenobitidae > Coenobita > Coenobita brevimanus. The sequence goes on along the minus strand of NC_137008.1, from coordinate 5,811,344 downwards.
TTCTGGCAGTGCACGTCACAGTCGGGCTATCGTTGAGGCGACGATATGTTACTGAGGGGGTACACCTGAGGTTGGTAGGAGAAAAAAATTAAGAAATAAAGTGAATTCAGTAAGGACAAATGATTCAACATCTTTTATGTTGCATCATCATCATCACCACCATCATCACGATCATCACCACCATCATCATCATCATCCATTTTTTGCCCAGTCTCTTGAGGGACATTAAGATCAACTTTTCACCAGCTTTCGTACATAGATAAGAATAGCACTTCTTTCCTTGGATATCCAGTGCCGGTTTGACCCTTTGTCTCAGCTCTATACCCTGGACTCGGATGACTCTGTGCAGTAATTATTTGCCCTCCTTCCACGGTAAGTTTAGAGAGGCAAACATGCATTTTCTTTTTTTACAATGAAGCAACTCATTCATGCATCCTGTGAATAAAGCCCATTTTCAATAAATAATTAAATAAATAAATAAATAAATAAAACAATCTGCAATGGAAATGAATGCAGTATTATCAAAGAAATTTAGTCTTTAACCCTAGATCTTTACGATGTGCACATTTATTTCTATGCATTAAACAAGCAAATACTAACGCCAGTTTAGCAGCAAGGCAGACCAAAGTTAAGGCTGTGTGGAGTTTAGGCACTTACAACCAGTCTGGATAATACAAATACTGAAATACTTCTACACTCAGTTCCATTAACCTTGGCCTAAATTGGCCATCTTTCGATTGTGAATGTTGAGCTGTAAAAATAATTATGTCAGTCAAGAAACAGTGCTGTGGAGATGTAGGGTCGGAACTTTGTTTTCATTTGCCATTGAGTTACGCGAAATAAGCTGCAAAAAGGAGATAAATGGATCAACTTAAGGTGAAAGAATTATGATACATCTGTGCAATATGCTGCTATTAATTCACATCTTGGTCCCATCTCTTCCATTCATTGGAAAACAATAAGTATTTGAGTTCCACCCATACTCCTTCCGTACCACTAGCTGTGTACTGTAAATCAGTAACACTCGCAGTGATGTTAACTGTGAGAAAAAAAATTTATCAAGAGGAACTGAATGGATTCTGCAGTGGCAAGAGAATGCAATACGCTGGAAGTGAGACAGAGACGAGAGAAACACTAAGGATAAGAGGCCAAAATAAATATGAAGTACTGCAGTCCATAAGGTTGAGAGGTGCACTGGAGACCGACAGTGGAAAAACGTGGATGGTAACAGAACCTGCGGGACGGCAAGGTGCTGTACCAGGGGAGGTGATCGGAGCGAAGATCATCATATGTGCATATTGACTGGAAGCGACTGACACGTTTTCCACCATGTACCCCGGTCAAGGCAATTGGCCGGGCACTATCGTTATAAATATTCTGAGGTAAGGCAGTGTAGCCTCGGACGCCTACCTCACAAAAGGTTATCATTTTTAGATTCCTGATACAAGTGTGACACATGATGTTAATTTTAGGGGTTGACACAAAATTTATGTAGAGGTATGGCTTCGAAGCAGTCTCGGTCCACAGAATGAATGACACTAATATTCAGTTGGTGACCAAGGACAGCGAGGAGGTAAACATATTGGTGTGGAGGGAAAACTGTTGGTCTCTTGGATTAAAATATGCATGTTTTGGCAGTCATAATAACATAAGTGACAGCTATCGAATTAACTGATATAGTGAATCATGAAAGCAGATTAATTGAGAGCAGGAGGACTAAGAAATAAAGAAATGATGGCTCAGGAAAGTATAGATACGAAGCAGTGAGAGGGGAAGGAAAACGAACGAAGAAAACAAATCATATATAATGATATAAGACCGAGGTCTCACGCAAGGGAGCCGGAAAACGAGCTGAGAACTGGAGGAATGTAAGGTAACAGAGAGGCTCACCCATGCCAGAGGATGGTGTACAAGGGAAATAATGCAGGAAATTTAGCTAAAAAGGAAATTCAAAATCGGTGAGAAGGAGCTTAGCGGATTAAGTAAACGGGATATTACAGTGGCGCTTTTTATCTTTGAAATTATTTTTGACATCTACAAATAATCCTCTGCAGCCTAGTTTTGAGTCTCCTAACTTGTATAAATCGGTCATATGTTGACAGAAGCGGAATATATAATATTTTATTTGTACCGACGAACATACACCAAAGAGTCGAAAAGAAAAACTAATTTTAGGATACGAGAATAAGGAAAGGAACAGGAAATGAGAAGCAAGATGAAGGGAGCAGAAAGAAAGAAACTGGAGACAAAGGGAGACTGAGAGACGGATCGATGACAGTATAAAAAACGGAGTGGCTCAGGGAGAAACAAGCTGGGTTATGGCCAGGGAGAAACAAGCTGGGTTATGTTGCTGGGGGGCAAATTGGATGGAGGAAAAAAAAAAAAAAAAGAGGCCTGAGGTGAGTGCAAGAGGTATATGCGATGGATGGAAGCGTACATCAGAGGAAAGTATGAACGATAATGGAAAAAAAAAATGGGGTGGGATTTTTGACAATAAACACGAGGGATGATATGCGAATTAGTGAGAATACTTCAAAATAAAGTTGAAAAGTAAGAATTGGAAAAAGAATGTAACGGTGTAATATATATGATGAAGGAAAGGGTATGGTGCTTCTGGCAAGGATGAGGAAGAAGCAAGAGACCAAGGGAAGAGTTATGTGTGTGTGGGTGAGGGTGGGGAGGGGAGGAATTAACGAACAAAGAATGTTGTTGAAAGTTAAGGTTGGGTGGCTGAAAATAAAGAAAGAATCCTGGTATTCGGGTTGGGACTGGTTGGAAGGGCTCTGTGAGAAAGATGGAGACGAATTTGTAATGTACGAAGGAGTACAAAGGAAAGCAAACAGCAACAGACCTTAGGGTCCTTTCGAGGCTGCTTGTTACTGAGTAGACTATGACCACGAGATCTAACTCTACATGCTGAAGGATAAGGATAGTAAAGCAAAAAGGCTCCCCCCGCCTCCAAACCCTCCAGTTAAAACTGGCAAGAAAAAGTGAGAAAAACCACCATGCAGCATGGAAAAACTGACATGGAAATTTCATAGGAAAGACTGAAAAAGAAAAGCTACATTTTGTAATACATTATAAGCTACCAGTATGAATAACCTGAAAAAGAAAGTAGTAAAGTAAAATGAATAATCGAATAAATGAATAACAAATGCATGACACTATGTACAGGTACGTTGAGTTAACGTTGCGTCTGCGGACACAGGGTCGAAATTGCACAGTGCACAGTGTGGATGTTCAGGGGTGGTGTGGCAGGTAGGTAGTAGTCAATCAGGCCCTAGCTCCGCTCATTCCACTGAGACCAGGAACTTTCCTGTGCGGGACAAGCACACAAGTCACCTTCTGAACTAGTGACTCATGGTACATTTAAAAAATAGCGATGGTGGACACTTAACTAACAGGGACCCCGCAGTGATTCACAGCCCATCACAGGTCGAAAGTATGAGTAGTGTCCGTTAACTCAGGGCTATCTGTGCATATCCTAGTCTGTGCATATACTACATTTGCATTTAATAAATTGATCCAGGCTCTAATAAAATAAAATAAAATAAAAAAATAATTATACATACACAATTGTTTTATTCAGGAGTAAACATATTAAGCTGGGGGTTAGACGACAAATACTTATCCAGGCTACCTTTAAAGGTTAGTACTGTATTACAATTTACCACACTGGAGGGCAATTTATTCCATATATTTACAACTCTATTGAAGAAGAAATGTTTAGCTTCATGCAACTGGAATCGTTTGACAATTATTTTATGGCCATTGCCTCTAGTATAATTCGAGTGATCAACTGTGGAGTATTTATCGACAGCCATGTTATCATTTGAATATTTTGAATACTTGAATTAATCTCCTCGTATCCTCTGTTTAGTTAGAGTAAGGAGATTCAGGGCGTCTAACCATTCCTTGTACGGTTTATTTCTCAGTCTAGGTATCATCTTTGTCATCCTTCGCTGCACTTTTTCAAGGTTTTCCATATCCTTTTTATAATACAGTGACCAAAACTGAACACAATACTCCAAGTGCAGGCGTACTAAGGAGTTATACAAAGTGAGGACGATATTATCGGATCTTTTTTCAAATGCTCTGCCTATGAATCCAATCAATTTATTGGCTTTTTCACAGCTTCTGTACATTGTTTGCATGGTTTCAAATCGTTTGTTATTATAACTCCTAAATCTTTTTCAGGGTTTACCCTATCAAGTTGGACATTATTCGTACTATAACTTGCTCTTACATTTTTACTGCCAGTGATTAGCACTTTGCATTTATTAATATTGAAATCCATTTCCCAGAGTTGGGCCCAGTTAAACAGTTGATCAAGATCTCTCTGAATTGCCTACTTTGCAGTGCTGTATCTGCTCTGTTACCAATTTTAGTATGATCAGCAAATTTTGAAATCATACGACACAATCCTTCATCAGTATCATTTACATATATTTAGAAATAGAATAGGACCTAACACCGAACCCTGCGGCACTCCACTTGTAACGTTTATCCAGTCTGACTCTTTTCCATTTATTACAACTGTTTGCTTTCGTCCGGTGAGCCAATCTTCTACCCACCGGAAAACACTGCCACCGAAACCATGTGCCTTTAGCTTCTGAAGGAGTCTTTTGTGTGGAACTTAGTCAAAAGCCTTTTGAAAATCAAGGTGGACTACATCAACAGATTTAGTTTCATCGTATATGTTCAGTATATCATTGAAAAAGTCCAGCAGATTCGTTAGGTAAGAGCGATTATTACGAAAACCATGTTGTGAATCTTTTATGAGATTGTTTGTTTCTAAGTGTATCACAAACTTGTCTCTGATAATAGTTTCAAGCAGTTTGCAGACCACCAATGTTAAACTAATTGGGCGGTAGTTTTGAGGGTTACGTTAGCAAGCTTCCATTCATGTGGCACCTTACTGCTCTGGAGTGATATGGTAAAAAATTCAGATAAAGGCTTTGATATTTCATTCTGCAGTTCCTTCAATACAAGTGGAGATATTTTGTCTGGTCCTGGTGTTTTATTCTCTTTTAATTTGTTTATTGCAAGCAGCACGTCGCGATCACTAACTGTAATGTCAATGATTATGCTGCCCTCTTCTATAGGAATGGGGGAAACAGTAGGAATCGTAAGTATATTTTCTGTTGTAAATACTGACGTGAAGAAAGTATTAAGAATTTTCGCCACCATAGTTTCATCATGAGTGTGCTCTCTGCTACCTGTGATTAAGGGACCAATTGTTGGAGTTATTACCTTTTCACTTCTTATGTAATAAAAAAAATTCTTTGAGATTTGATTTACTCAAACTTGCAATATGTGCCTCATGGTTTTTCTTACTGCATTTAATTAATTTTTTGGTTTCCCATCGAAGGGCATCGTATTCATTTTTATCACCTTGTCTCTTTGTGGTATTATAATCTTTATACACAAGATTTTTTGCTTCCAGACAATGTTTAATGTCGGAGTTCCACCATTTGGGTTTAGAATTTTTGGCAGGAATTCTGTTGCGCACTGGAGTACATAACCTGATGGCACTGTTGAGAGTGTCTTTTAAAAAATTCCATGCAACGTTGCCATCTAAATTTTCGGCAATAGGATGCCAGTCACCTACACCTACCATTGCCTTTAATTTCTTAAAATCTGCTCTCTTAAAGTCGGGCACTTTCTCGTAACTGGCCCTGACACTGTCTTCACTGACATTTAATGGGAAATGTAACTATGCGTTGATCACTTGTACTAAATCCTTCTCCTACAATAACGTTACTCACTACATTTTCTGATGTGGCAAAGACAAGATCTAGGATGTTAGATCCACGTGTTGGATAATTTATAAATTGATACAAAGAACTTTCCTGCAGGTTTGTATACAGGTCTAACCGTGTGTGTAAGGATAGGGCTTTCCCCATTTTGGAACTGGTAAAGTAAAATCACCAAATATTACAGTGCTTTGCATACAAGATATTTCGGCAAATTGGTTGTAGATGTCATCATCGATGTTGAGTGGCTGACCGAGTGGACGATATATTACCCAATAGTGATTTTATGACAAGATTCGTTTCTAAGCTGAATATAGATAGTGTCAATGTTTTCCATACATGGCTTGATAATTTCGACTGGTGGAAATCCTGATTTAATATATAACAACATACCGTCCCCACTTCGATTCATCCTTTCACTACTGAAAATGTGATAGCCTGGTAAATTAAACTCTGCTAGAAAATCTCTGCTCAGTATCAAGCCACGATTCTGTTATACCAATTACATCATAGTTTTCGGTAAAGACGTGGGCCTCTAAATCAGCAAATTTATTACATAGACTACGTGCAGTTACAAGAATAGCTTTAATGTGTATTCTTTTCCGGTGTTGGGACTTCCATTACTTACTGATTGTATGACATCTACGTTTGCTTCCCATGATGCTTGTTTTTTCTTCAGAAAAAAACTTACAGCATCACTAAGCAAATGACCGAGACGGGCAGAACCAACGGCATTCAAGTGCAGTCCATCATTCTCAAATAGTGTTCACTGCTCGTAAAACTGGTTCCAACTCTCGATGAACTCAACTCCTGTAAGCAAAGTGACGACTCTGTTATTTATACTAAATTCTCTGCTGAAGAAGGCATTCCCTGCATTAATCCTTGGGAGTATGCCTGAAATTAAAATATGGTTAATTTTCTCCCTGTAGCTTCTGATCATCTTTATCTACTTCTCCATCAGCTCCTCTGATCGGGTTCGCATGACATCATTGGTACCTGTATGAATGATAACAATGCTGTCATTGTCTGCATTCTCAAAATTGTAGGAGCAAAAAATTGGATACCGGAAATAAGACCAACAGTATTTCTGGAAGGATGAAGTTGAGGAACTTATGATGGATACCAGGCTTGACTAGCGATGGTAAGTGAAGATATGCTGTGACGAGTATGAAAAGTTTGGGTCAGGCTACCACATATGAAATCTAGGATCATGGAGCATGCCCATCTTGAAGTGCTAATATATTGTGGGGAATTCGGGAACAACGGTATTCTGCAGTAAATAATAGTACTGCAATGATAGCCCATGTGTCAAGGTGTAAAATATTCCAGAATAGACCAGAATGTCTGACCTTGTCACAAAATGGCTTATTCACGAGTATTGCAGATGCTTCCTTACCGTAGCATCATCATTAAGGCCTTTTTATTTTTTTCTACCCTATACAGAATCGAAGGATTACAACAGCTGGTTATGCCCTGCCAAACAATTACATTGCAGTAACTGCAACAGCATAACGTTAGCACTCGATGCAACGGGTTAGAAATTATCATAATAGCATCATGTACAACAGTCATGAAAATAATTATGTTGATTGCTGAAGCCTTCTTAAACAAAGATACGCTGACTGTCTTGATAATACTATACTGTCATAATTCATTATTGTACTTTACAGAGACTTAGCAGCACCACTTACTTATGACGCATTTGCGTCGATGAATTATTATTTAAAAATTTGCAACAAAATTTGTAATACCTTGTAGTGGTCACAAAACCCACCACTATACTGAAAAGGTAAAGTAACGCCACGGTTGACAAATAAACACTTTAACTTAAATACACTGGTGCCCCCACTGCAGTGGGTCGGGGTGTGGGAATCTGGAAGGAAACATCGCATTACATGATGCTCCTACATCTTTAGACCCGCTTTGGCGAGGTGGCTACGAGGCCTCGCTCTTGGGGGTGTTTCATCGACCTAGTGGTATATTGCAAATTGTCATTCTGGTAATATATCTATTATCTATTACCACCACCCAAAGTTTAAGCTCAGAAACAAAAGAAACGTAGCTACTATGCACTAAATTCATGCATTTCCTAATCCATGCTCTTAGTACCCAAGTGAGGCTAGAATTTATCTTTACAATACCCGGTTCATGATAGTAAGACTGAATGCAAGGTCGCCAGTGACTACGGGATGAGATGGAAAGATGAAGTTAACGAGAAAATTTTGGATTCACGTCCAATGCATGGGTTATGGGACTAACTGGCAACTACCTCAAGCTTTGACAGGAGTAAGTTCTGCTCATGTAGTTGCTGGTAGGAGGTTTTCCACTCATGTAGTTGCTGGAAAAGTTCCAACCACAGTAACTCTATCTATAGTGCATTGAGCATTAAATAATTCATGGGTTGCTGATTCATTTAACTTTTAAGACGATTTTTTTTTTTTTTAAGATGGATATGGGAAGGAAAAACAAATTCAATAAAAAAAAAATCCATACACCAGATTACAGGTGTCTTTCCATTCATTAAAAAAATGTAATAGTTGGACTTGAACTACTGTAGGTTGTAGTTTGGAAACCATTTTAGGGACGGGAGTTTCAAAGAGATGCATTTCGGGGAATCAAAGAATTCTGATACACAGAAGTTCTGCAACCTGATAATATGATAGTCCAGTAATGAGTGCTACCAGACGCCCATGTAGCACGTGAGAAGGCATGGAGAAGTGGCACAATAGATGCAACTTCGTCTGAGCATTTGCCATTGAAGTATCTGCAAAACAGTACAAGGGAGGCAACATTCCTTCATACTTGTAGGGGAGGTAATTCGTTTATAATTGCAGGGTTATAAATAATTCTTGCAACTTTGTTCTGAATTTTGTCCAGTTGTTTTAGTGCAATCTCTACATCCACTCCACAAGGGTAAGCAATATTCCAACTGAGAACACGCATGACTCTTGTAACTTATAGCTAACTGCTCGTCAGTGAAGAAGTTACGAATTCTGTACAATAATCCAAGTTTCCTTGAAGCGGTTTTAGCATGAGATCTAACATGAGTAATCCAACTGAGGGTATTGTGAAGTGAAACACAGAGAATTTCAGTATTTTTAGAGACAGGAATATTGGTAGCATTGCAGGCAATATAGGAATCAGGCAATATCTGTCTGCTAGTACACTGCATATATTTATTTTTCCCAGCATTAAATGAGCCAATGTTATTTTGTCCCCATTCAGTGATCTTAGATAAGTCTTGATTTATGGAGATTGCTGACCTGAGTTGCAAGTTAGATATATTTAGCTTTGTGAATGGGTATTTAAGTGTGAAGGAATTGTGAAGTGTTGAGTCACCTACGAATGAGTGAACGGGATTATGGAAGGTAGATAATAGATCATTAATATGAATTAGGAATAGGGATGAAGCCAGGACTGATCGTTGTGGCAGCCGGCATAAATCAAGTGGAAGTTGAAATATACATCATCTACTTTCACTCTTATCTTTCCTTCGGTGAGGTATGAAGGAATCAGTGAAAGAAGATAGATGGTAGACCATAGAGAGGGAGTTTGGATAGCAGGGATCGGTGCCACACTCTCTCAAAAGCTTTAGAAATATCAAGGGCTACTGCGTAGGTTTCTCCATGTTGGTCAGTTGACTGATGGAGGGTATGAGTCAAGAGGATGAGTATGTCAACAGTGGATCTTTCTTGGTGTAAACCATACTATCTGTCACTCATTAATAAAGCTGATGGATTCAAGATGTTTAACAATGTGCTTATAAATTACGGTATCAAATACTTTTCCAAGAGAAGACGTGCACGTCTTCAAATGATCAATAGCTATCATGATAGCTATTGATCATTTGAAGTCATTTTATATTGGTCACTGATTGGATCACGTCGTACCACATAACCTGTTCTGCAACCTCCTTGCAGCAGTCCATGAATTATGTCTGGACTGTGTATCATAGCTTGGGCCCTGAGGGGCGAGTAACAAAAGCTCTGATTCCAAATTATGTTTATGTATGAAAACTTATCATCAAGAATTTAACTTATTATCAGCAAAGCGGAGCAGTTATTTAATCCTTCCTTCCTCAGTTCATTGAGCTTTAAAAACATCACAACCGCCTACATTCGTCTCCATGGGTAAACAATTCAGAAGCTTCACACTTGAGTGTACATTAAGGTCAGGAGGCCTGGTCATCCAGCAAAAACTAGTAAAGTTGACAGAGCATAATAATATTTTCTATTCCACAGTGGCGCACATACACTTCGGTGGAGATAACCATGTGACAGTACTTACAATCTTGAGGATCCTGTATCATGGTAAAAGTGAACATCTAACGTATCTATCTATCTATCTATTGCCAGACGCCTCAATCCCGTTTGGGGTGGCCACAAACAAATCGCCTCCAAGTCGCCCTGTCCCCAGCCATTTCACTGCCCTGCTCCCAACTCACACACCCCTTTCTCATATACCTCTCCACCCCATCCCTCCATCTCATCCTCGGCCTCCCCCTCCCTCTTCCCCCCTCCACCTCACTCACATACACTCTCTTCGTCAGTCTTTCACCCTCCATCCTCTCCACATGGCCAAACCACCTCAGTGTGTTCCCCATAACGCTCCCTATCACATCCACATCAACACCACAACGTTCCTTTATATCCTCATTCATCAGCCTATCTCTCCATGTGACTCCACAGGCTCCTCTTAAATAACTCATTTCCACTGCTCTCACTCTTGACTTGTGTCCTTCCAACAACGTCCAAGCTTCACTTCCGTACGTTAGAGCTGGTATCACAATACTGTCATGCAGTAACTTTTTCACTTCCATGCTCACTTCCCTGTTTCTTATCACTGCTTTCAAAGAACCAGCAACCTTTCTTCCCTGCTGTACCCTTTCAAGCACTTCACCCTCCAAACCTCCATCCTTACTCATCACACTACCCAAGTACTTAAACGTACTCACATTTTCCAATTCCTCGCCATCCAACCTCGCTGTACATTCACTGACTTCACCTGTCTCAAAGACCATCACTTTACTCTTCCCTACATTCACCTTCAGATTCCGTTTCTTACACACTCTCCCAAACTCATCCACCAAGCCTTGCAGCTCCCCTTCGTCTTCACTCAACAACACAGTATCATCTGCAAACAACAGTACAGGGAGTTTCTAAACACTATCCTCTCTCACCAGGGCCACTCCAACATCCACTACCCTACCTTGTACCTCTTTTATTACACCATCCATGTACAGATTGAACAACCATGGAGATATGACACATCCCTGTTTCAACCCAACTTTCAAAGAGAAAAATTCACTTAGTTCACCATCCACACGCACTGCAGCCTTCGCACCATCGTACATACTCTTCACAGTATTCAACAACTTCCCATCTACTCCATATATTCTTAACACTTTCCACAATCCTTGTCTATCCACCCTGTCATATGCTTTCTCCAAATCCATGAAAGCCGCATACAACTTCTTTCCCTTCTCTAGAAACTTTTCCACTAAAGATCTAAGAATGAATATCTGATCTACACAACCCCTCCCCTTCCTAAAGCCTCCCTGTTCTTCTCCAACTAATTTCTCTGTTCTTTCTCTAACTCTGTCAATAAGTATCCAGCATACACTTTTCCTATTATACTAAGAAGACAAATGCCCCTATGATTACCACACACTTCTTTTTCCCCTTTTCCTTTGTACAAGGGAATAATTATACCTGACTTCCAATCCTCCGGGACTCTACCTTCCTCCCAGGCTAATCTGCACATCTTCCACATCCATTCTACTACTATATATAACGTTATCCTTGGCAAATGCTCTTATTGAAATATTCATAAATACATTCACCGGACGCTGAAGATTCCATTTACATCAGAGATGGAAGAAAGATACAAAATATAAAGAAAACAGTGACATAGCCAACAGCGAAATCTATCAGTTGATCTCCCTGTCACTGACCAGACACGTGTCAAAGATTGCTTTATGGATGTTTTCATCGCAACAAAGGATGACAGATGTGTGCATTTTGCAGATTAATTAAGTACTACAGTATCTCAAAAATGGCCAACAAAATTTTCCTTCTTCAATAATCTACATGTAGCTCTCTTTGTTCTTTAGGGGGACAACAAGTGTCGACTTCTGAATAACGCAAGAAACACATGATACATAAGCTTATGATACAAAATTAGGCAGTTAAAGAGGCCCTAGTTTACGTACGGTAAAAATTATTTTGGAATGCGGATCAGTGTTTTCATAAAGCGCCAGCCCTGACAGTCGTTACTGGACAATAAAGGATTCGATGATGGTTACATAGGCTATAAATACTTTCACTCATGGTCTGTTCTTTATATTATTAAAAGAATACCCATGTACAGAATATAATGTATATATTCTTAAAATACTGGGAGGCAATAAAATAATATTAATAATTGTAAATAAGTATCGGGAAGCAATGAAAATGGAAAGGCAAGAAAAGTGTTGTGCTCGGGAACTAAATTTTGTTCACTGGATGGAAACGCTGGGTAGGTGTAACACATGTCATGTGGGAAGTATGCTGACAGTTTCTTTTCTCGTCGCTGGAAAAGCTGACAAAATCCCTAATATCCAGCTATTTTTCCCTCCACTATGAAGTCCGGTATGTAAAAGATCTCCTCTCTATGTATCCCCAAATGAATACTTATTGTTTCTGCACCATTTACAATTATTCTTTTTCCGACAGCAAGGCTCTTTCTCTACTGATTTTAAATCCAAGTTCGAAGAGATTTCTATACAATATAATATGAGGCACAAAGATTGGTAATAGTTGAGGGAGGGATGGACACGAAAATGGTAGCTGTGTGAATTAGGAAGGAGAATGAAGAAGCAACGGTTATAGTTAATAGATCTTTTAATGTGTAGTGTTAACCATGGAGCGCATTGTACATACATATACAATACCATCCCGAAAGCAAAAATTCGTAATGTTTTACTCTTTGGTGGTTAGTAGTTCTGTCTTAGTAAAAGAGTTAAGGCCACTTCTGCGTCAGTTTACCTCAAAGAACAGAGTGTAGTAATTTAATTTTCGAATGACGAAGGTTTCTCTACATGATTAATATTTGGCGTTAGCCTGTGTATTGAAAAATGTGAGTATTTATCCTCTAAAATTCCATCTACATACGGTATACTCTAAAGTATAAAATACAACTTGAGAGGTTTTTGTCTGGCATTTTCAGGGAGATGGAGCACAACTTATTTTTCTTTTTTTTTCTTTTTTATTACTCGTGCTCAGGACTGAAAAAAAAAAGTTTATGAGCCAGTATTATGATATAAAATCACAAAAAAAAGGGAAAGGAAAATATACCATTGAGCAATAAGAACGAAGACGCCAATTGGCTTAAAAAGTTAAGGATGAAGGGAAGAAGATGAATGTGTGCAGTGTGAGGGAGAAACCCCCTCCCTCCACACACACACACACACACACACACAATTGTAGGCACTGCAACACATTTTTCAGCCACGGAGGTTGGCATAATTAACATAAATTAATAAAAATACAAAAGTATATAAATGAATTTTATAAAATGTGTCAACATGAAGGACGCCATTGCGCTACACAACGCCAGGACAAGGTTGAGGCAGTAAAAGGACAGACAACCTCATCCCTACATTTTAATTTTCTTTTCTTGAATGACACGATATCCATGGCATGTGTTAGTAATAGTTGTACCAAGTCAAGAATATTTTCTTTTGGGGCCACCTTGTGTTTCAATATAAATATTATACCATAACGGTACTCAAGTACGAGAGAGAGAGAGAGAGAGAGATGCTGGGATATGTATATAGTTTATATCATTTTACTGCCTCTACCTTGTTCCAGTGGTTTTTGGTGCATTACCAACCCTAAATCTCGATATATTTTTTAAAATGTGTTTTTATAATTGTATCACTGATATTTTTTAAAAAGCTTTTTCTGAGTAAGAATGTTACGACAGTATTTGTGTAAGAATGTTACGACAGCATTTGTAAGCTGCCCAACTTACAGTACAAGAGCATCGATGTAGTAATGGGCTTCATGAAGGCTCTAATTCCCTCTCTTTCAAAAATTATCTCTTGAAATTAATAGAATGGTTTGGAGTTAACAAGAAGTAGCAGGCGAGTGCAACACTCCCACCCCATAGACGGTGTAGCCTACACACACATTTTCAACCCTGGCCTTTGGCTTTGACCTTTGACCGATTGTTCTTTTCATCCTAGCGTGGCCAACAACCCTTCGACTAAGTTTGTCCCAGTCAAGATTGAAATATTTAGGATGACACAGCCCTGTGACCTTTACCACTGACTTATTGTTCTCAAAATATAATTACAGTTGTGCCCAAACTGTGATCCAGATCGAATAACAACCTTTTTAGTTAAAGGGCCAAAACGTTGAACTTGTCCAGTGACATAATTCTTCGGATTATTGGTCTCAGAACTGCATCGCCCTTCAGATTTAAGCTGTAAAAGTTGGCCAATCCCCACCTATGACCTATGACCCTTTCGGCCAAAATCTATCAAGTTTCATACCCAGGGGAGAATGAAAACCCCTGTGCAAAAAAAGGATGATCTGTTTTGCACTTTTAGAGCTAGACCGTGCTATAAATGAAAAACGAAAATATGGAGAAACGGGTTTTGCCAGTAACAAATTACTTTAGCTTTTTCCCGCAATGTTTTATATACTTTTAGAGTTGACTTGGGTACAGAGAAGCTCGGTGATTAAAGCTAGATGCTAACGAAGATTGCAGAATTTTGTTGGTGACCTGCGAATATACAGTATATATATATATTTTTTAGGCTAATGACCGCTTCAAAGGCATTCCGAAATGGAGTCTCTCAACATTCTGATACCTTCTATCGTCGTGTCTTCGCAATTGCAAATATGAAACTTTCATTATTATGGTACTGGACAGCAGTTTCTACCACCTCTCCCCTCTCTAGTTAATATTAATCTCTCTCTATTTTTCCTGCTTCGATTCCATGTAAATTAGCGTTTATTACGGACTATTGCTCTCGCATAATTATCTCCACTCATTACTGTTTTAACTTCTTGAGTAGGATGACGAGTTTTCAACATTATCTCATTACCTTCGAGCGACTCAGTAGAACCTCACTGACTGAATGTATAACGAGTTCCATCAACCATCTGATGTATTATTTTTCTACTTTATACTTGTAACATTCATGCGAGTGTATGAAGCTCAGGAAAGAACTCTTCTCTTGAAAAGGCTAACAGTTTCACTTCTGCCATCAATTTTAGCCATGCCGTTCCTCTTTAATGTCAGTTATTTCCCTACTTCACATCAAAAGTCAGTACAAATCGCTGACTAATACCCTTACCTTCCTGTGCTCAGCATTCACATATTAATTTTGTGTACCAAATAACCTCTGGTTCGTCACTCAATCCGCCCCAGCAGTTCTTGCCACAATCGGGAGGCTTTATCTCCATCTACTCGCGCATGTATATGCACAATATCTCAACGTGCCGTCTCTTACTCCACTAAACTTCCACCTAACCCAAAGTGCTAGGAAACCACAACGCTTTCCATACACACACCTAGCATTATATTCTCTGGGTCCTGATGGCTCATCAGCATCTTTTCCTTATTAGTTAATGTATGTATATGGTATGCCGATATACTGTTAAATATACATTCACCTTACTTCTTCTGAAACCACCAGATGTATTAGTGGGAAACAAGGTGGGGATAAAATTATGAATTTGATTATCATGTACATGATAACGTAATTAAACTGATATAAACAACATGCAAGGGAATGATGATGCATAATATGCTGTCATATGGAAGTGGTATTATGGAGCTTTCAAAGCCCATGAGAATAAAGTCCCCGCTTTCTTTGCACCCACTTTGGTATTTGACACTGAGAGGTTCTTTCTGAACTAGATAATTATATGGGTAAGAGCCAAGTAAAATTCCTGATATTGCACCAAATCTAACTCCCATTTTCAAGTTCAGGTTTTTGTACATTCCCTCCCACATGGAAACACTTCAAACTTTGCAGTATAGCCATGGCTCACTATCCACGAACTTTGTTTTTTATGTCCACCTCTCACTTAGTGTCAGACACCAGCATTTAAGTCATACACATACCTATTTATTTGCAAACTGACTACTCACACACTAACTCAGCCATTAACTCACCCACTCTTATTTAACAAAACACTTGAACTGATGCACAGTTACCCAAACAACTTATTTCCACACCAACAGCTCTCACACTAATCACTCCCTTACCCACCCAGTCATACAATGAACTACACTTACACTGATCTATATCTCACCAGTTTCATTTTCAGACACCAACTTGGGGTGACTGTAGGAGGGTCGATTGCCTTGCGGGAAAATGGGTCTTCCTGTGAGTGTGTGTGTGTGTGTGTGTGTGTGTGTGTGTGTATATATATATATATATATATATATATATATATATATATATATATATATATAAACATATATATATATATATATATATATATATATATATATATATATATATGTATATATAAACCTATCTATCTATCTATCTATATCGATGTATGTATGTATGTATCTATCTATCTATCAATCTATCTGTCTAACTATATATTGCCAGACACCTCAATCCCGTACGGGGTGGCCACAAACAAATCGCCTCCACGTCGCACTGTCCCCTACCATTTCACTGCCCTGCTCCCACCTCATACCGCCCTTTCTCATATACATCTCCACTCCATCCCTCCATCTCATCCTCGGCCTCCCTCTCCATTTCACCCACTCCAACTCACTCACATATTCTCCTCGTCAGTCTCTCACCCTCCATTCTCTCCAAATGGCCAAACCACCTCAGTGTGTTCCTCCTACCTCAGTGTGTTCCTCCTAGTGCTTCCTATCACATCCACATCCACACCACAACGCTCCTTTATATCCTCATTTGTCAGCCTGTCTCTCCATGTGACTCCAAAGGCTTCCCTTAAATAACTCATTTCCACTGCTCTCACTCTTGACTTGTGCCCTTCCAACAACGTCCAAGCTTCACTTCCATACGTTAGAGTTGGAATCACAATACTGTCATGAAGTAACTTTTTCACTTCCATGCTCACTTCCCTGTTTCTTATCATTGCCTTCAAGGAACGAGCAACCTTTCTTCCTTGTTGTACCCTTTCAAGCACTTCACCCTCCAAACTTCCATCCTTACTCATCACACTACCCAAGTACTTAAACGTACTCACATTTTCCATTTCCTTATCATCCAACCTCATTGTACATTCACTGACTTCACCTCTCTCAAAGACTATTACTTTTCTCTTCCCTACATTCACCTCTAGATTCCGTTTCTTACACACTCTCCCAAACTCATCCACCAAGCATTGCAGCTCCCCTTCGTCTTCATCTAACAACAGAGTATCATCTGCAAACAACAGTACAGGGAGTTTCCAAACACTACCTTCTCTCACTAGGACCACTCCAACATCCACTAACCTACCATGTATCTCTTTTATTACCCCCTCCATGTACAGATTGAACAACCATGGGGATATGACACATCCCTGTTTCAACTCAACCTTTAAAGAGAAAAAATCACTCAATTCACCATCCACATGCACTGCAGCCTTACCACCATGAAACATACTCTTCACAGCATTCAACAACCTCCCATCTACTCCATATATTCTTAATATTTTCCACAATCCTTGTCTATCCACCCCGTCATATGCTTTTTCCAAATCTATGAAGGCCGCATACAATTTCTCTCCCTTCTCTAGAAACTGTTCCATTAAAGATCTAAGAATGAATATCTGATCTACACAAAACCTCCTCCCTTTCTAAAGCCTCCCTGTTCTTCTCCAACTAATTCCTCTGTTATTTCCCTAACTCTGTCAATGAGTATCCTACCATACACTTTTCCTATTACACTAAGAAGACAAATGCCCCTATGATTACCACACACTTCTTTTTCCCCTTTTCCTTTGTACCTGACTTCCAATCCTCCTGGACTCTACCTTCCTCCAAGGCCAATCTGCACATCTTCCACATCCATTCTACTACTATCTCTCCCCCATGCTTCAATATTTCACCACACTCCATCAATTCCTGGGGCTTTCCTCAATTTGACTTTCTTCACTGCTTCCACAACTTCTATCCTACTGATTCCTTCCTGTCTTCTCACCTCCTTCCTTCTTCCAACCATTCCCCAGCCACTTATACTCGCATTACTTCCATTCTCTATGTTCAACAATTCCTTACAGTGTTCTCTCCATCTGCTCACTTTTTCTCCCTTCTCCACTAGTAATCTGTCATTTTTTTTCTTTCACTTCCCTCCTAATTCATTGCCACCCTGTCTTACTCTCTTCTCTTCTTTCCAGAACATTTTCTTACAGTCCCTCCACTTTACACCAAAATTCCTTCCAAATTCCTCATCCACTCTCTTCTTACTCTCTCTTACTAATCTTTTCACCTCTCTCTTCCTTTGTACATATAACTCTCTCTTCCACCTCTCGACTTCTTCCACGCCCCTATTTCTCATCCATTCATTGTATGCTTTCTTCTTTTGTGCCAAAGCCTGTCTCACCTCTTCATTCCACCACGCTGTTCCTTGCACCCTCTTCCATCTTCTCTTCACCCCACAAACCACCTCACATGCTGCACATATTTCTTCTGTGAATATCTTGCACACACCTTCCACGTCCCCCATCTGCTCCAATTCATATTTTCCCAATCGTTCCTCCACTTTTCTCTTATATTCTGCCTTTTTCTCATCCTCTTGTAACTTTCCACTCTCCTTGCAACTACACTTTCCTCCCGTCCTTCACTTCTTCTATATCTCCATCTCACTTCGATCTTGATTCAGGCCCCCACCAAGTAGTGGTCAGAAAGTCCACTTCCCCAACCTCTATAAGCTCTTTCATCTATTACACATCTTCGCATCCTTTCATCCACACACACATAATCAATCATTGCCTTCCTTTCATTCAGTTCACCATCCACCCTTCTCATCACTCGCCATGTATACCTGTGGATCATCTTGTGCCTGAAGAGGGTATTGGCTATCACCAACTCCCTCTTGGCACAAATGTCCACTAATGCACTGCCATTCTCATCTATCTCAGCAGGCACACTCCACTCACCAACTATTTCATCCACCTTCACATTCCCTACTTTACCATTCGTATCACCAATCAAAACCACTCTCTCATTCCTTCCAAACTTTTCCATGCACACTTCCACATTTGTCCAGAACTCTGCTCTCACTCTGCTTGCACGATCGTGCGTTTGCGCATACACGCGCACAATCGCCCACATTTGTATTCCAATTTTCAATCTTACCCACACAATCCTTGAGCCAACTAGTCCATACTCTCTTATGTTCTTCTCCCATCTTTACACACAACAATACACACTCCTTCTTTTGCCCTCTCATTCTCACTTACTCCTGCACAAATACCCCATCCATACTCCCATTCTCTCACACTCCCTCCTCGCGATTTAGTTTCAGATACTCCACATACATCCACTTTCGCACCCTCAAGCACCTGGACAATCTCTCTCTCTTTCACCTCATCATTCGCACCCCTTACATTCCACGTCGCGATCCGTACCATGTCCTTTGTCTGGTCCTTGGTCGTCATCTTTTGGTCAGTCCTTGTCCGAGGCTTCTTGTTCGTCTTTTTAGTTAGCTGTTTTCCGGGGAGGGGCACTAACCCTCCGCCAACCCTTTTAGTCGCCTCTTACGACAAGCAGGGATACTAAGGGAGTATTCTTGAAAAAACTCCCTACCCCCAAGGGGATGTGGTATTACTTGAGCAATAAACCCTAACACCACTTGGATATAAACCTCCACCGGCTCAGTCCAATTGGAGCGCCGTAATTACCCACTAAAGCACCTGACGCCAAAATTTGGTTATATGGCTACCATCTAGCGTAGTACATGGTTCCCTAGTGTACAGGAAACCATTTGGCTTGTCACTCAGTGTAGAGTCACCCACAAGCAGAAGGAAGAGGAAAGAATGAAGGAAAGAAAGACAGAAGAGGATGGAAGGAAAGAAGGATGAAGGAGGGGAAAGGGCAGACACCCGAGAGCAGTAGTACATCGAGTGAGTGGATGGTGAGCGCCCCCACCTACCACAATGATTAGATTATCTCAAAACATA
This sequence comes from Coenobita brevimanus, assembly GCF_032717465.1. Classification (NCBI taxonomy): domain Eukaryota; kingdom Metazoa; phylum Arthropoda; class Malacostraca; order Decapoda; family Coenobitidae; genus Coenobita; species Coenobita brevimanus. The sequence goes on along the minus strand of NC_137008.1, from coordinate 5,791,435 downwards.
TTTTCCTCCTTATCATCGTTACACTGGCTGTTTCCCCATGACACTTATTGCCGACAGTATCGTATCTTTTGTTCACATTGCCTAGAGCATTGGTTCCTAACCTTTTTTGAGTCACGGACCCCTTAGTGAATCTGGTGAAAGCCATGAACCCCTTCCCTACAAAAATGCACATAATCACAAACGCAGAATTTTCCATGCAATAAATATACATTATTTTATTGAAAACTACCTCGTGCAGTGTATCACAAAGTATAAAACAGTCTTTACAAAGAATTATGTTTCTCACTCTTTTTCATGCAAAAACTAATGGCCATTCGAAAATATTAAATACATCAAACTTGAGCAAATTAAACAAAACAAAACTTTAAGTCTGCTCAAAAGTTCATTTCAGTGAGAGGGTTGTTGTTGCAGTTTGGCTTCAAGATTAAATTGTGGAGTGGTCTTTGAAAAGGCAACACGCATGTCATCGTTGACATCCAGTTGATTTCGACTTCTTATTTTGATAGAAACAAGCGCTGAAATCCCTGACTCAGAAAGGTATGTAGTTAAACGGAATCAGAGCACCGATAGCTCGCTTTGCCAGACGAGGGTAGGCTTGTGTCTTCAAGAATTAGATTTTTTTTTTTTTTTAGTTAATGATGCCAAACGGCATCACGTAATCTCGCTAAATTGTTCTCAATTATTCTGACCTTCACGGACCCCCTGTATCCCATCCATGGACCCCTTGGGGGGGTCCATGGACCCCAGGTTAAGAACCCCTGGCCTAGAGTGATTGTTGTCTTTTGTGGTTTTAAATGGATTAATGGAGAGTGAGATGAAGGTTTGTGGGATGAGGTACTAGGGATCAAGAGAACGTACGTGTTACATTTGCTGGCTGGTATTTTTATTATTGAAGAATATATTCTTGGCAGTTCCTATTTTTTTTTAAATTATTAAACAGCTTTGTGCTCAATATTTCACCATCAAAAATATATGCTGATCATTGTGAACCGTACGCATATTCATCAGCTCACGCAATACACAAACGGTAATTGTACTGCAGATTCATTATATGTGACGTTACTGACAAACATCGTGCTACATTCACCAGACCACATCATATCTCAGTGTTTGATCAATGGTGACAGTTTCGTAGCAAATATGAAGCTAATTATAATGTAATTTAGTTGGACATATGCGTTGGACAGCATCCTGATGGAGACTGATTTGTAGTCTACACTTGACGAGAGAGAGATGGAGAGAGAGAGAGAGAGAGAGAGAGAGAGAGAGAGAGAGAGAGAGAGAGAGAGAGAGAGAGAGAGAGAGAACAATGGTACGGTAAGAGGAAAATGGGAGTATGGGCTGTGTGCTGAGTACAGACGATGAAAGATGGAATGTGAGGAGGAAAGAAAGAAGAGAAAAACAGGAATGAGTAGATAACCGAAGTGACCTATAATTAAGAGGGATTTAAGAATAATTAACAGGAAGGAGCGCCTATAGAGAGCAATACCAAAAGGCTAAGGATCAATCATTTTAATTTTCTCTGCGACCTTGACCTTTGCCTGACTGTTCATAAATCCTAGTCTCTTCGTTCTTACCTAACCCCAGGCCTTGTACCAAGAGTCACCTAGTTTTGATCAGAACTGACTTCCATGATCAATAAATTGCACCTTTGCATGTGACCGACACATTGTTCAAAATGTTGAATCCTTTTATCCTTGCCTTACCCGGAACTCACACAAAGACTGGTGTTAATCGGATAAAATCTGTTCTTGTGGACCTTACCATAAGACCTTGTCCTTTGAATTATCGATTGAGAAACATCAGGTCCTATGCTTAATTTGTTCTCTCTCTCTCTCTCTCTCTCTCTCTCTCTCTCTCTATCTCTCACACCCATACAGCCAGCCAGCCACCAGCCAATACACACACACACACACACACACACACACACACACACACACACACACGCCGAACAACACATAACACCTGTTCTTCCTTCGCAGTGGTGAATGTAACCATGGACTGGATTCAAGGATGCTAAGAAAAATAAGGAAAGAAACGAAGATGAAGTGTGAGACAAAATCTTTGAAAGATGCTCACGTAACAACAGATACGGGTTTGGAAAAACAATACAAAAGGAAAATTTTATATGAAATGCACGAGGGTGACGTAAGATGGAGGTAGAAGGAAAATTATGTGAAGCTGATGATAATTCAAATACAAAGGACGAAAAATTAAAACAAGCAGAGAGTACACGAGCAGTGTGTAGGTTGTAGGTGTGCAGTGGGTGGGCAGAGGGTGTGCAGTGGGTTGGTAATAATATAACGTTATATCTTCCCCGGGATCGCACACACCACAAAGCCAGCCAGAAGACAGGGCGTGTGTGCTGGGCAATCCCCAGACCCTGTCTTCCCCCTTACTATTTTTTAAAGTCAGCCCACACCCCACTCACCAGGCTAATGTATGGCCCGGCCTGCACTATAGGTGCAGGAAAACTTTAAACGAACGAATGAACTCCCCGGGATTGTTCGTTTCCTGCAAAGTTGCACATTACGTAACGCCTCTTGCACACTCTCCTTTTCCTCAACCTTCAATTTCCACCTCTCTGTCTGTCTGTCTGTCTGTCTGTCTGTCTGTTTGTCTCTGTCTGTCTGTCTGTCTGTCTGTCTGTCTCTGTCTGTCTGTCTGTCTGTCTCTGTCTCTCTGTCTGTCTGTCTCTCTCTCTCTCTCTCTCTCTCTCTCTCTCTCTCTCTCTCTCTCTCTCTTAGTGTAGTCTACATGTGTGTGTGTGTGTGTGTGTGTGTGTGTGTGTGTGTGTGTGTGTGTGCTTAAACATGAAACCATTGATTACGCGAATATTTTTATGGAAAGCAGTGATTTAACTTCTTTTAGCGCTTGGGTACATTATTAACATAATTGAATGAAGACCTTCATAAAACACTTTTACCATGCTCCTCTGCTACTTTCTTAGGTCAACTACCTCTCACATTCACCCTTTTGTACATTACTTCCCTCACTTCCTCGCCGTCATCAATGACTAGCATAAAGGCTGAAGAAAAAACGTTTATTAGTATGTAGTACAGAACTTTTAAATCATTATGGTAGTTAACTACATGGCAGTCAAGCACATGTTTCAATGTTCAGTTCGTAATGAGTGTTTTGCATTATCATCTTAAAATATAACGCAATTATGGCAACGCCACACCAGTATACGGATTAGACTGTAGCACCAGTCAAACAAGGCGGTATTCACGAGGTAGATGGAACACCGGTGATGGGGAGAGCTGGATTACCGTTTCTGTAGTCCACGGAACAAACTCATGAGCATCCCCATCCCCTTTTGTTGACCTTTTTCAGTGTTTCAGGAAAAAGAGTATTAGGCCAGCATGCTCTCGTAAACATTTTCCTCGACCTGTCTACACCAAAGTACATGTGCAGGCGAGGTCCAAAGTTGTGCCTGAGAGTTCGTTCGTTCGTTTACAGATTTCCTGCACCTATAGTGTAGGCCGGACCATAGATTGGCCCGGTCAGTGGGGTGGGGAATGACTTAAAAAATAGTAAGGGGAAAAACAGGGCCTAAGGACTGCCCAACACACATGCCCTGTCTTCTGGCTGGCTTCGTGGTGTGTGTTGCCTGAAAGTGATCATGGTGAAGCTATGCACCTCCGTTACTGCTGACTTGTGACAACATTTGACACTTACTTTACCTCCGTTTGACCAAACAAATTACTTTAACTGGACTTTCCTCTGAAAGTGTTTTTGACCCCGATTGTACTTAACACATTACATTCTCCATTTCAAAACTATGGAACACTACGTATGATCACCCTGCCGTAAAGTCCAGGGTGGGTGGAGGGGGAGATAAATAAATACCCGAATCATCTGCCCCTCTCCCTGTGACGGCCTAGTGGGTTGTATACTGGGCTTTGTCTGGAGCTCTTTTTACTTGTGGCCCCCAGTCTTTTTAACCCACTGCGTCTAGATGTTTAATATATATATGGATGGGGTTGTAAAGGAGGTGCAAGGTAGGGCAGTGGATGTGGGGGTGGCCCTAATGAATGAGGGTGAGATTTGGAAGCTTCCGGTGTTGCTGTTTGCTGATGATACAGTATTGTTGAGTAAAGATGAATGGGAGTTGCAAGGTTTGGTGAATGAATTTAGGACAGTGTGTAGGAGGAGGAAGCTGAAAGTTAATGTAAACAAAAGTAAAGTTATGGTGTTTGAGAGGAATGAAGTCACAGAGTGTGCAGTGAGGTTGGATGGTGAGGATATGGAGAATGTGAGTGCATTCAAGTACTTGGGTAGTGTGATGAGTAAGGATGGGACTTTGGGGGATGAAGTACGTGAAAGGGTACAGCAGGGAAGAAAGGTTGTTGGTACACTGAAAGCAGTGATGAGAAATAGGGAGGTGAGTATGGAAGTTAAGGAATCACTGCATGATGGTATTGTGATCCCTACCCTGACGTATGGAAGCGAGGCGTGGACCTTGCAAGAGGGGAACAAGTCAAGAGTGAGAGCAGTGGAAATGAGTTACTTGAGAGGAGCATGTGGAGTGACGTGGAGGGACAGGTTGACGAATGAAGAAGTGAAGGAACGTTGTGGGGTAGATGTGGATGTGGTTGAAAAGATTAGGAGAAATACACTGAGGTGGTTTGGACATGTGGAGAGAATGGAGAATGAAAGACTGACTAAGAGGGTGTATGTAGGTGAGGTGGAGGGAGGGAGAGGGAGGGGTAGACCGAGGATGAGGTGGAGGGATGGAGTTGAGAGGTATATGAGGGAGGGGGAGGTGAGTTGGGGGGAGGGGAGTCAAATGGTGGGTGACAGAGTGACTTGGAGGCGTTTTGTCTGCGGCCACCCTTTGCGGGATTAGGGCGTCGGGCTATAGATAGATAGATAGATAGTCTAGATGTCTCGGGATGGATGGATCTTGTATTTAGCTGTCTTCAGCATGTTCTTTTTTCTAGGAAAGAGCAACTCTGTTCAGTTTTAGCCCTTGATTCCTTCTTGTCCTCACACACACACAAAAAAAGTATACAACTCGAAAATTAAATAATAAAGTAGAAAAGCGAAAAAAAAAAAAATCTAAAGTTTATACTGGTAAATTATTAGAGGAGGCCAAGATGGATTATCCGTTAGGTTATTAAGGTATCTGTTTTTTGGGCAAAAAAAAAAAAAAAGAAAGAAAAGAAAAAGAAAGAAAAAGAAAATACATTTTTTTTTACTTCTGTCAAAACCGTTCGTAACAAAGTAACTCGCCACAGATAACTGCTTAATATAATAACAGAAACATTCGTGGGTTGAATGCTGATTGCACGCAAATATTTATGAATGCAGCAGTGACCTTTTCTTAATTATAGGATGAATTCATTTGGGGTAATTCTGCAAGGTTTGGTGAAAATTCGTCCACAACGTTTCGAATGATGATGGTATAATTCCTCCATACTTTATATGCTAATTTCTGATTCCAAGGGAATAGGGAGAAACATAAACTGCGCGATTATTCTCGATTTCGCGAGTTTCGAGAATATTTAAAATTCGTGAAAATCTGTTGTTGGCTGAAGTACAAACTACCTACAAATGAAAATTATTGGAATTATCACACTTCATTGCTGAGATATTGGCCAAAACGAAATTTGATATGTGGTGGCTGGCATTTGGTTGTCTTGATCAAATGCTCGCCAAAAGTTAAAAACTTCTGCCCATCGTTATAGATGCTATTTCCTGAAAGTCTGGCAAAAATTCGTCTACAGCTTTTTAATATATTTTGGAAACACACACACACACACACACACACACACACACACACACACACACACACACACACACACACACACACACACACACACACACACACACAGCAGGAAGCAGTTAGGTATTCACTCAGTGTAGGACTACCTGAAGTGGAAAGAAAAGTTATCAAATGGAAGGGAAAATGGAAGAAATACAGAAGAAAAAAGAGGAAAGAAGACAAGAAAAAGAACAATAAAGGTGAACCAAAAAGTAGGGAGCACTTTATCAAATGAGTGGATGATGGTCGCAACCACCTACCACCAACAACATAGGTGCAAAGAAAAAAATAACTGGAGTGAACACAAATTTAACCCAAGAAAGCAGTAGGCTCTGCCACGGTCATTCTACTTTTTCTGGAATATTCCATATTTAAATTGATAAGTCCTAAGGGTACTTTGCATTACGCTATATAAACCTTGGCTGCCTTTGTATCCATTCATATGTAGACGGAATTTACATTTTCTGAATATCATTTTGCCATTCTCTGATATTTTTAATAATATCAACAATATGTGGTACATGCACATATTTTTCATTTTTTTTTTTTTTTTTTTTACGTTTCTTTGCCGAATCATTTGATCAGGTTATCTTAAAACATATTTACCTCCTTATCAGTGTTACAGTGGCTGTTTCTCCATGCCATTTCTTGCCGATTGTATCATAACTTTTGTTCACACTGCCTTGAGTTATTTCTGTCCTCTGTGCTTTTAACTGGATTAAGTATATCTGTTATATGAAGTTAAAGATGTGGGGTGGGTAAAGGAGAAAAATTTATTGAGGTGTATTGATTTGAGACAGGGAACCTGTGACACGGGACGATGTGGCGGGCCTGAGGCTGAAGGAGTATGGATAAGCTGTAGGAAGAAAGTTCAGACTGATGGTGACGATGTGGAAAGAAGAAGTGGTGATATGGAGCAGTGTACGAGATACAAGGGAGAAGGGCAACCTACCAAGAAATGGCGGTTGGAGAGTGAGATGAAAGATTGCGGGATGAGGTTCTACGGATCAAAAGACAGCTGCATTGTATTTTATTATTCAAGAATATTTTCTAGGCATTTTTTTTTTTTTAATTATTATTAAACAACTTCGTGCTCAGTATATCATCAAAATCATATTTTTATCAATGTGAACCGTACACATGTTCTTTGGCTCACGCAGTACACAAACGGTTATTGTATTGCAGATTCATTATCTGTGACTTACTGACAAACATCGTGCCACATTTACCGGACCTCATCATACCACAGTGTTTGATCAGTGGTGACAGTTTCTGAGCGAATGTGAAACTACTGAAACTTAGTTGGACATGGCATATGCGTTGGACAGCATCCTGATCGAGACTGACTTGTAACCTACATTTCATGAGAGAGAGAGAGAGAGAGAGAGAGAGAGAGAGAGAGAGAGAGAGAGAGAGAGAGAGAGAGAGAGAGAGAGAGGAAACGTGGATGAAGATTACTTAGAGAGAGAGAGAGAGAGAGAGAGAGAGAGAGAGAAACAGTGGTAAGAGGAGAGTGGGAATATGGGCTGTGTACTGAGAACAGATGAAAGATGAAATATGAGGATGGGAAAGAACGAAGAGCAGAACAACAAAGTACATAACAGACATGACTGAGACGTAAGAAGAATAAAAAAAAATAATAAGTAACAGGAAGGAGCGTCAAGAGAGAGCAATACCAGAAAACGGAGAGTCAAGCATTTTACTTTTCTCTGCGGCCTTGACCTTTGCCTGACTGTTCATAAATCCTAGTCCCTTCGTTCTTACCTAACCCCAGGCCTTGCACCAAGAGTCACCTAGTTTTGATCAGAACTGACTTTCATGATCAATAAATTGCACCTTTGCCTGTGACCCACACTTTTGAGTGATTGTTCAAAATGTTGAGTTTTTTTTATCCTTGCCTTACCCGGAACTCACACAAAGACTGGTGTTAATCGGATAAAATCTGTTCTTGTGGACCTTACCATAAGACCTTGACCTTTGAATTTTTGATTAAGAAACATCAGGTCCTATGTTTATTTTGTTCTCTCTCTCTCTCTCTCTCTCTCTCTCTCTCTCTCTCTCATATAGCCAGCCAGCCACCCGCCAATACACACATACACACACACACTGAACAACACAAAACATCTGTTCTCTATTCGCAGTTGTGGTTGTAGCCATGGACTGGATGCTGGGATGCAAGGAAAAATAAGTAGAGTCGAAGATTTAATGTGAGACAAAACCTATGAAAGCTGCTCACACAACAATGGATTTGGGATAGGAAAAAAACAAAACAAGAGGAAAATTTCATATCAAATGTACGATGGTGACTTTAAACGGAGTTATAAGGAAAATTACGTAACGCTGGTGATAATTCAAATATAAAGGACGAAAAATTAAAATAAGTAGAGATTACGCGAGCAGTGTGTTGGTAGTTGGTGTGCAGTGGGTGGGCAGAGGGTGTGCACTGGGTTGGTAATAATATAACGTAATATCTCCCCCGAGAATGTTCGTACCCTGCAAAGCTGCACATTACGTAACGCCCCTTCCACACGCTCCTATTCCTCACCCTCCAATTTCCACCTCTCTCTCTCTCTCTCTCTCCTCGCTTCTGTCCAGCTCTCATATCCTTAATTTGTACGTCCTTAATTTTCCCATAGATTTTTATTGGTGATGGCTCTTCGTTCCTCAACTTCTCCTTCATTTCCACATCGTATCGTTTGACATGTGATTCTGGTTTTCATTTATTCCTCCCGCCACCCCTCATTTCCTCATTATTTCTATATATAAATTCTATCATCAGCTGATTTTTCTTAGTATGCATGAAAGTCTTCTTCGGACATCCCTCAGTCCATCCTCTCTCTCTCTCTCTCTCTCTCTCTCTCTCTCTGCGTATATTCCAGGGTACGAATCCCCTCGACCTAAAAGTAAAATCTTATTTTCTCCAAGTACCTTTAATCTCTCTCTCTCCTAGTGTAGTCTACATGTGTGTGTGTGTGTGTGTGTGTGTGTGTGTGTGTGTGTGTGTGTGTGTGTGTGTGTGTGTGTTTGCTTAATCATGAAACCACTGATTACGCGAATGTCTTTGTAAAGTAGTAATTTAAATTGTTTTAGCGCTTGGGTACATTATTAATATAATTGAATGAAGACCTTCATAACAAATTACTTTTACCATGCTCCTTTGCCTATCTTCTTAGGTTAACTACCGTTCACACTCACCCTGTTGTGTCTTACTTCTCTCCCTTCCTCGCCGTCATGAATGACCCGCATCCAGCCTGAAGAAAAATGTTTATCAGTATGTAGTGCAGAGCTTTTACAACCTCTATCGTAGTTAACTACATGGCAGCCAAGCACATGTTTCAATGTTCAGTTCGTAATGAGTCTTTTGCATTTTCATCTTAAAATATAAAGCAGTTACGGCAACGCCACACCAGTATACGGAGTAAGTAGACTATAGCACCAGTCAAACAAAGCTGTATTCACATGCCAGATGGAACACCGGTGATAGGGAGAGCTGGATTACCATTTCAGTAGTGCACTGAACAAGCTCATGACCGTCCCCCTTTGCTGACCTTTTTTAGTGTTTCAAGAATAAAGAGCATAGACCAGCATGCTCTTGTAAACATTTTCCTCGAACTGTCTGCAGCAAACTGCATGTGCAGTCGGGATCTGAAGTTGTGCCTGAGAGTGATGGTGGTGAAGCTATGCACCTCCGTTACTACTGACCTATGACAACATTTGACACCTACTAACTCTACCTGCGTTTGACATAGCAAATGTCTTTAACTGTACTTCCCTCTGACACAGTTTTTGACCCCGATAGTACAATACACATTACATTCTCCATTTCAAAACTATGGAACACTACGTATGATAACCCTACCTCAAAGTCCACGGTTGATGAAGGGGGACATAAATAACCAAATTATTCGCCCCTCTCCCAGTGACGAAGTGGGTTATATACTGGGGCTTTGAAGCTCCTTTTACCTATGATCCCCCAGTCTTTTTAACACATTGTGTCTAGATGTTCCGGGATGGATGGATCTTGAATTTAGTTGTCTTTAGCATGTTATTTTTCTAGGAAAGAACAATTCTGTGCGATTTTAGCCTATGCCTCCTTTTTCAATGCACCAAAAAAAAAAAATGTATACAAATAAAAGATCATGTAATGAAGCAGGAAAGACAGAAAAAAAAAAATTAAAAGTCTGTGTTCGTAAAATATTAGAAGAGGCCGAGATGGATTATCGGTTAGGTCGTTAAGATACCTGGTTCTTCTGGAAAAAAAAAAATGTGAAAAGAATTTACATGCCATTTTTTTTTATACTTCTGTCAAAACCGTTCGTAACAAAATATCTATCTATCTATATACCTAGGCTGCTTCCCTCAAGGAAAGGGAGGTAGCCGAGACAGGACGACACACTCCCAATTTACTCATCCACTCAAACACATTCATTCGTATTTTTGCCACAGAGTGGAGAAGGGACAGATCCTCACTGCATGACACCGCACGAGGGTCAACTGGGCAGCGCAATCAGTGACACTACGAGTACAGTGACATCCGCAGCAGAGCCCGACAGCAGAGCTGATTTACCCCGCACCTGGACTGATCATCTGATCAGACAAAATGCGGGAGAATATCCCTTCAGGGCTGCTTCATCATTTATTCATTCACGGTTTCTCTCCATTCATTACTATCACGCACAGCCACTCTTCCTTACTCAACAGACATCCCTCTAGCATCCAACGCTCTCTTCACACTGTCCATCCATCCTATTCGTGGTCTTCCTCTGGGCCTTATACCTCACACATCAGGTATAGTTATCTTTTTCACTAATCGCTCATTATCCATTCTCTCCATATGCCCAAACCATCGCAACACACTCTGCTCAACTCGATCAGCCAACTCCCGAACAACTCCAGTTCTCCTTTGCGCTTCATCATTTCTCACTCCACACATACTCCTCACACACCTCATCTCCATTACATTCAAACTTTTCCTCTCTGCTACACCCATATTCCATGTTTCATCCCCATATAATGCGGTCGGTACCACAGCACCCTCATACAGTCTTCTTTTTACATCCATTCTAAGCGAACGACATGTGAACACTTGTTTCATTCCTCCCAGCACCTTTCCTACTTCATTCATTCTAAACTTCACTTCTGCATCTATCCTTCCATCCGCAGCAACATGTGACCCTAAATACTTAAAACACTCTATCTCCTCAACCATCTCACCATTTAGAAATATATTCATCCTCATACATCTAACAACCTCCTACATTTCATCACTTTACTCTTATTCCCATGTGCTTTCAATTTCCTCCTTTCATTAACCCTTCCAAACTCCTATAACAACTGTCTCAATCTGTCCTCTGAATAAGCCACCAGTGCAGTATCATCCGCAAACAGCAGCTGCTTCAGATTCCACTCCCTACCATCAACATTCACCAGACTCAGACCTCCACCTAACACTCTTGCATTCACCTCCCTTACAACACCATCCATACAGATATTAAACAACCAAGGTCACATCACAAAACCTTTCTCGCCCTATTCCTTTTTTCCTTATACCTCTCATATGACATCTCATCCTTCCTCTGGAGCCACACTTCATATGCATGTCTCTTCTCAGCCACAGCCATACTTCCTTGCACCACCATTCACTTCCTTTTCTTGCACCACCACCCACTCGTCTCACACCATACACCTCCTCCACATCCTACACCACAGCACTCTTAAACAACTGTTATTCCTCCTCCACACTGCCATTCCCCTAATATTTCACTGCGTTTCACGCATCTTTCAATTTCTCCTGATTCTGTATCATTTTCTCTCTTTTATCCAACTCACTCACTTTCAAAACCTCCCTGCCACACCTAACCCTCTAGCTCTCACCCACTCTCAACTTTTCCTCCACCAGGTAGTGGTCAGACATACCTCCACCCTCCCCTTTCAAAACTCTCACATCCAATCTTCCTTTTACATTCCTGGACACAACCACATAGTCCATCAATGCTCTATCAACAATGCTTTCACCCTCCTGTCTCACCCATGTATGCTTATAAATACCTTTCTTCTCAAACAGCGTATTTCCAATCACCATCTCTCGCTCAACGCACATTCCTATCATTCGTTCCCCATTTTCATTTCTTCCAGGCACACCATGCATACCAACTACACCCTCAACTGCTACATTTCCCACTCTAGAATTCAGATCTCCCATCATTACCACATTCACATTCGCTCCAAAACTCTGCAGACACTCATCAACATCATTACAGAAAGACTCCCTCTGTTCTTCATCCCTTTAATTGGCAGGCCCATATGCACTCACAAATACACACAACTCAAGTAAAAATTTCGCTTTCAGCCACATCAGTCTCGATGACACCTCCTTCCATTCAGTCACCCACTCCTGCACTTCCAGGCTCACTAACAAGGCCACACCTTCTCTTGCTCTTCCTCTATCAACACCTGACAATCTTCTATTCACACTTCTAAACTTATACTCACCTTTCCCTTTCAACTTTGTTTCACTTAGAAGCTAACACATCCAACTTTCTTCTCACAAACATTCTCCCAATCTCCTCCCTTTGAGCCTCAATCGTACTACATCCACGCACATTCATAGACCCAATCTTCAGGGTACGGGGATAACTCAATCCCCCATCCCATTCTATGGCCTGTCTCTTTTTTAGGAACAAAAAAAAACAGGAAGGGGTCCCTAGTCTATCCCCCCCCCCCATTTTAGTCGCCCTTTACGACACGCAGGGAATACGGCGGCAGAATTCTTCCTGACACAACCTGGACGCTGAGTAGTAGTACCACCCTATAGTGCGGCAAGATTGTGTCCCCCCCGCCACAGGGGGTTAACAAAGTAACTCTCCACGAATAACTGCTTAATATGAAAACAAATGTATTCGGGGGCCGAATGCTAATTGCACGCAAATTTGAATGCAGTAGTAATCTTTTTTAAATTAAAGGATGACTTCCTTTGGGGTAATTCTGCAAGGTCTGGCTAAAATTCGTCCACAACGTTTCGAATGATAATGGTAAAAATATCTCTATAACAGTATATGCAAATATCTGATTCCAAGGGAATAGGGAAAAACGCTTAATACGCGATTTTTCGCGATTTCTTGAATTTCGCGAATATTTCAAATTCTCCAAATTTGTTGTTGGCTAAGGTACAAGCTACCTACAAACTAAAATTGAAGAAAATATCACTCCCTATTGCTGAAATATTGGCCAGATTGCAATTTGATATGTGGCGGCTGGCATTTGGTTGTCTTTGATCAAATGCTCACCAAAAGTTAATTACTTCTACCCATCTTCATAATTGCTATTTCCTGAAGGTTTAGCAAAAACTGATCTACAACTTTTCGAGATATTTTGGGAACACACACACACACACACACACACACACACACACACACACACACACACACACACACACACACACACACACACACACACACACACACACACACACACACACACACAGACACACACACACACACACACACACACACACACACAGACACACACACATACAAATTATATCGCCAAGCCTTGTTAAAGACAGGTGATAAAAATCGCTCAGATGAGACCTAATCAGTTACATAATTTATAATACGTCAACTCGATCTGAGTCTTACATCAGCGTATTTTGGATTCTATCTTCTCGACTAAATGGTTTCAGTCTTGCCACTGACAGGAGCGGCAATTGTCAGAAGGCGCTATTCAGAAACCTCATTTACGTCTCGAATAGCCAGATTGATTGATTGATTGTAGTAGAAGCTGGCGGCGCAACTGCTAAGATCATATGCCGCCGGACAACAAGCTAAAACACATGGCAAATAAATTGTGCATAGTTAATAACTTTTTCTAGAAATAATACACTGAAAATAATAAAAGAATAGTTAAAAGAGAAAACAATTTCTTATAAAAGTGGAAGCAGGCCCGCCTCCTGAAGAAAACCAAAAACATCAGTAAAAACGCTATGGGCTCCACCAAGCATCGAGGAGAGACAGTAGGCACCGTCTACCCCTGCATGCCTATGGAGGAATCTCCGACGCAGGTCCCCTAAACTTGGACACTCGACCAGTAAGTGACAGACAGTAAGGGGAACAATGCAATCATCACAGTATGGTTGAGTCTCGCCACTCATCAGGAACCCATGTGTAAGTCGAGAGTGCCCAATGCGAAGCCTAGCAAGAGCTACCTCCAATCGCGGAGGCATGGAAGGGAGAACCCTTGGCACAACCACTCTCTGGAAGACCTCTTTCAGCTTATTATGAGCAACACCATCCCAGCGTCTCTCCCAACACACATGAATTCTGTCCCGCAAGTAAGGTGTTAGATCAGATGCAGGAAGCGGATATTCTGTTGGGGGCTGTTGAGTAGCCGCAGAGTTGGCCAATGCATCCGCAGTCTCATTGCCCACCACACCAACATGTGCGGGAACCCAGCAAAAATCCACTCTCTTCCCCCAATGACGAATAAGGAACAGCCACTTCAAAATAGCTAAAACTAAGGGATGGGAAGAGTTAAAAGAGTCCAGGGCCAAAAACGCCCCTTGAGAGTCGCTAAAAATAGTAAAATAATTGTCAGGATGAACAAACACCAACTTCAAGGCTAAAATGATGGCTGACAACTCCACAGTAAAAACTGAGGCAACCAAAGGAAGACTACCTCCACGGCTAAAATTGGGAAATACCACTCCAAAACCAACACCTGATGCGGATTTAGAGCCATCAGTATACACAGGCACAGAACCACCATGACTAGAAGAATGTTCTAAAAATAACCTTAAAAGACACTGAGGAGCGACAAAATCCTATGAACCTGCAATAGGCCTGCAGAAAGTTACCTTGGGCAATATCCAAGGTGCAACCCTCGGGATCCGAACAGGACTGACAAGTACTGGCGACAAACCAAACCCCTCCATTATATCCTGAACCCTATAGCCAAATGGACGAGGCATGCGAGGGTGTCTACTATAACACAAAAGACAAGACTGTTTCGTCACACCCTCACAGACAAGTGAGTCTGGAAGGCGACAAATCCGGAGCCAACACCGTACTGCAACAGACTGACGCAGTAGATCTAAGGAAGGCACACCAGCTTCCACCAATAAGCTGGGAATTGGAGGGGACCGAAAAGCCCCAGTTGCAAGGCGAAGACCAGTATGATAGAGAGCATCTAGAGTTTTTAGCCTTGATTCTGTGGCAGAGGAATATACCTCACAGCCATATGACAGCTTAGAGGTTACAAATACCTGAAATAAATGCAAGAGTGTCCTTCGATCAGTACCCCAAGAGGTATGGGACAGAACCCTCAATAGATTGAGAGCCTTCATACATGATGTTTTAAGATTTGCCAAATGTGAGACCCATGTCAAACGACAATCAAAAGTCATGCCCAAGAATTTCGTCTCTGTCACACAATGGAGTCTCCTGCCACAAAGCTGGAGATCAGGGTCCGGGTGTACCCCTCTCATCCTACAGAAGTGCATAGCCACAGTCTTTGAAGGGGAAAACCGAAAACCCTTGGAAGTGGCCCAGGCAGAAATCTTGTCCAAGGCAAGTTGCATCCGCCGCTCAGTAGCAGACATGCGGGAGCCAGAAAACCATAATAGCTAAGTCATCCACATAAAGGGATGAGGATACCCCAGCAGGCATAGTGTCAATGATACCATTAATGGCCAATGAAATCAGGGAAACACTTAAGACACTCCCCTGCAGGACACCTTCCTCCTGGCACAGTGGCGCAGAGAGGGTAGAACCCACACGGACCTGAAATACACGATCAGTCAAGAAGTCTCCAAGCAACACAGGCAGGCGACCACGTAAACCAAAGGCATGAAGTTGTTGGAGGATGCCATGGCGCCAGGCAGTGTCATAAGCCTTCTCAAGGTCAAAAAACACAGCCACAAGATGTTGCTTGGAGGCAAAAGCTTCACAGATTGACGCCTCGAGCCTGATAAGGTTGTCTGAAGTGCACCGTAATTTACGGAAACCACTCTGCGACGGAGAGAGAAAGCAACCCTTCTCCAGAAACCACATAAGCCTGACATTGACCATCTTTTCGAACAGCTTGCACACACATGATGTTAAAGTGATAGGGCGATAGTTGGAGACTTGGGAATGGTCTTTACCATGCTTGGGAAAGGGGAGGACAATACCCAACTTCCAACTCCTCAGAATAGAGCCCTCACTCCAAACCCTGTTAAAAAGGTCCAATAAAAACTGAAGTGAATCAGTCGGAAGATGCCGCAGCATAGCGTATGGAATATCGTCAGGCCCAGGAGCAGTGTCATGACACTCTGAAAGGGCAGTACATAGCTCACGTAGGCTGAAATATAAATTATACAGCTCTCCACCACGAGAGTGAAAGTCAAGACCCAGCCTCTCCTGATTCCTACGAAAGGTGGCAAATGGCTGAGAAGGATCCTTTGTGGAGACAGCGTAAAACTGATCTGCAAAAGCAGAGGCTACTGCATCTGGTGCAGACACAAGTGCTCCGTGAAGGCGCAACACCAGAGGGGAGGTGGTCTTGCACACCTTTTTCCACACCACAGACATTGAAGTTGAAGATGTAATTGTAGAAACATACGACCTCCACGAGTTACGGCGAGCATTCTTCATGACCCATCTATAGTGAGCACGTGCTTTGCGTAACTGTATTTTTAGAAAATCAACATTACGATTGGCAAAATACCGATGAGCAGCTGCTTTGTAAGTTCTCTTTTCTATGGAGCAGTCATCATTCCACCATGGCACAGGTCTCCGGGAAAAAACACCAGAAGTCCGTGGGATAGAATGAACCCCTGCTGAGAAAATGGTCTTAGTAAAGTAACATTCGGCATCATCGATAGTTGAAAAATCAGTTACCCTGTTGGCAAATACACATAGTTCCTCAAAGAGAGACCAATCAGCTCTGTCCAGACACCAGCGTGGCAGACGTGCTACAGAAACAGAGCGAGTAGGCTGGACCACTACAGGATAATGGTCACTACCATGTAGATCATCCAAAACCTCCCAAGAAAAATCAAGGGCACAGTTAGAGGAGGAGATGGTAAGGTCAATGACAGAATACGTGCCAGTCTGAACATGAAAATGGGTCGGCCTTCCATCATTTAGGACAACCAAATCTAAATCCCCAACCAAAGAGGCAAGAAGATCACCCCGGGGATTTGAAAGTGAGTCACCCCACAAAGGATGGCGGCCATTAAGGTCACCAAGGAATAGGAAAGGGGGTGGAAGTTGGCTGATAAGGGTTTCTAGATCAGCACGTATAACAGGAACGGAAGGTGGAAGGTACAGACAACAGATGGTATAGCACCTCCCAACGTGCATTTGTATGGCTAGAACTTGAAAGGGGGACTGAATCTCAAAGGAAATAAAGGGGACATCAGAACGGCACAAAATTGCACATCCACCGCTGTGACCACCAGGAGGAGATGCATGGAAGGTCTTATACCCCCTAATGGAAGGGAACTGTCTGTCCCCCACCATTGTCTCCTGAAGACACACACATAGTGGGTTCAGAGCAGAGAGTAATAACTGCAATTCCTCCCAATTTGCCATGGCACCTCTACAGTTCCACTGAAGACAGATTGGTACCGATTGAGCCATAGTGATTAGTATTAAATATTATGAACTTAGAAAGCTATGTAGCAACCTCATTGGGAAGGGAGTGAAAGCCCTACTTCCTAGGCGTGAAGCTCTGCCTCACCAACCGAGAAGGCAATGAAGATTAAGAGTTTCCATGGGTGAAAGTACCCTTACCCCGAGACATGTCCCGCCCATCGCCAGAACGAGTCCGAAGCACAGAGACCTTCTTGGAAGACCCACGTGCCCCGTCCGCACACCCATGTGAGGGTTCAGCTGGCACCTCGGGGCCAACCGAACACCCCCCCCAACCAAATCATCCAAAGGTTGGCTGCTGGGTGACGGATCAGAGGGAGCAAGTGACTGAGCTCTATGAGTATCTAAAGGCCCAGGCCCCACCACACCTGAGGAAGAGGCAGGGACGGGAATCCTAGAAGGGCCATCATGAACACCCACAGACTTAGATGCCACCACTGGCTGGGTTGTCGAGCGAAGAACCCCCTCAGAATCTTCATGTGGTACAGAAGTTTGAACCTTAGAAGGAGGGGAGTCACCCAAAAACTCACTCCTCACTCGTTTGAGGTTGGCAGATGCAACCTCCATCTCTGCACCAGAACTTAAAGTAGTAGAAACTATAGTGCCACATTGTAAAGAAGAGTGAGCAACAGTAGCAGAGCGGGCAGATGGTACAGGAGCAGCAGTCGGTATGGAAGTAGCAGCTGATACAGAAGTATGAGAGACGCTGTTTTTTTTGGATATGTCAGGACAAGGATGCACAGGAAGGACATCGGGAGTTTTGGATGTGTCAAAGGAAAGTGTAGCATCGACACGGGTGTTTGTCACAGGAGGAACCGGAGGAACTGGGATGGGGGAGGCACTCCCAAACGCTGGAAGAACCACCGCAGAGGGGACACCCACAGAGACAGGAGGCACCTCCCTGGAGGAAGCACAGCTGCTTCCAGGGAGCACTCCCTCAGTGGAACCCCCCGGGCGAGAAGCCCGGGAAGTAGAACCCCGAGAATTTGATGGGGCATTGTGTGATGGCAGGGGCACCTGCCGGGTAGCTTTATGGTGAGACAACGCAGCAGCAAAGGTAACTGCAGGGTGAATGAACCGCTCCCTTACCCTTGCCTTTGCCTCAGAAAAGGAAATTTTCTCCTTCGTTCGGACAGAAATGATCTCGTATTCATATTTGTATACTTCGCAATCCCTTGAGGAGGCTGCATGTGCTCCTCCACTGTTCAAACATTTAGAGGGTTGAGAACAATCATCATTCTATACCATGAGAAATTCCACCACAATTTCCACAGACCTCAGGAAGGCCAGACTCTTCCCGCCTGCAAGAACGGCAGGCGTGACCAAATCTTTGACAATAATAGCATCTTCTAGGTCGGAGAACATAAGGTTTAACCTTTAGCTTCCACCACGCAGCAATGATAACCTCCGGCAAGGTAAGACAGTCAAATGTCAAGATAAGAGTGGGCGTGGGGGTTAAAACCCCATCAACCTTCTTCATAATTCTCTGTACTCCTACAACATCCTGAGGAGCCAGCCCCTCTAAGAGGGAAGAATCAGAATATGAGATCAAGTCACGAGAATACACAACCCCTCGGGACTGGTTCAGGACCGAATGACGAGAGGCAGATACAGGATAACCGGCGACCACAGTTAGAGACTGGATGCGTGAACTCTCCTCTTCATTCCTGGCCTCTAACAATAGAGAGCCATAGCCCTGCAAAGAGACCTTGGGGGTAAATCCACATGCTGTTACTAGACAACTGTGAATCTGGAAACAATTCAGGTTCCGGAAGGAAGTACCATTATCCATTTTGATGACACTATATTTTCTGTAAGAATGTTTCACAAAGACACCAGGTAAAAACTCAATACAGCGAACATTCGAACTTGCAGTTTTGGCAGATGACCCTGAGGGTACAGGGTCGTCGGCCAGAGAGAGACCAGTTGATGCCGACTCGTGTAGCTGGTCACTGACCACACGAGTGGTTAATGACTTGGTCAATGTATCCATATATACATTGTTAAATATGAATTGGCACCAGGAGCCAAGGGAAACCGCCTACCAGGGAGTGAGGGGACCGAGCGCGGTCTGATGGGAGCGGGGTACCTCGTCCCTAGAGGGTGTCCCCAAAAGGACACCCTGTGATGCGAAAGTTTGCTCCCACCAGTGCAAAGACCCCCTTCCCCAACACCCCCCCCGCCCAGACACCCAACCAGCCAACTCAGGACAGCACCGAGGCGATCCCTCTGGAGGGCAGCACCGATGACCCTTACGGGTAACCTATGTTTCGGGCAGCGCTTAGTCAGACCCCTTACCCCCAACCCTACCCATGTGGGAGACCCTGCCGGATGTCGTTACATCCACGGGCAGGCTTGTGGGATCACAGGGGCACGCAAGCCCCCCCACCACGACAAGGTGGCTGCCCACGGGGGGGTGTTATCTGACGACAATCCTCCCACAGTAATTGGTGAAAGACCCCACTTTCGTCAAGCGCCATGAACAGAGTTTGGGAAACGGAGATTGGATGAGGGTGGTGGTTTCCAGTAACAGAACTGAAGTAGTGGAGGCATCACATGAAGTTTCCCTTGAAACAGGAAGGAGGAAAAAGGTCCATTCGATTAGTGAAACTTTAATAATGACGTGTGCTGTAAATATGGTCAAGTGGGTTCCTGGAGGGTCAACTGCACATAAGACTCAGCAAATTTCCTTGGCAAACAACAGAGTGAAATGGAGAATTAGTGAAGTATCAGATGGTATGGAACAAGTGATAAAGGAAATTAAATTTGCCTCCAACTGGTATGTTCGCAGTACAGTTGGATGAGTCAACAGATGTGAGTTCCAGTGCACAGTTACTCGTGTTTGTTTTCGCCTGCTTTTAGAATAATGCTTTTACCTACCTGTGTGTGTGTGTGTGTGTGTGTGTGTGTGTGTGTGTGTTTTCTCATTATATCTCATAAACAGCTTGAGCTATCAAAACGAAACCTTCAGGGATGAGAATATGGCCAAAATCTTGGACAAGTTCGAAAATGGGCACTCGGGGTCAAGGTCTATCTATCTATCTATCTATTGTCAGACGCCTCAATCCCGTTTGGGGTGGCCACAAACAAATCGCCTCCACGTCGACATGTCCCCCGCCATTTCACTGTCCCGCTCCCAACTCACACCCCCCTCGCTCATATACCTCTCCGGCCCATCCCTCCAGCTCATCCTCGGCCTCCCCCTCCCTCTTCCCCCCTTCACCTCACTCACATACACTCTCTTCGTCAGTCTTTCACCCTCCACCCTCTCCACATGGCCAAACCACCTCAGTGTATTCCTCCTAACGCTTCCTATCACATCCATATCCACACCACAACGCTCCTTTATATCCTCATTCGTCAGCCTGTCTCTCCATGTGACTCCACAGGCTCCTCTTAAATAACTCATTTCCACTGCTCTTACTATTGACTTGTGTCCTTCCAGCAACGTCCAAGCTTCATTTCCATACATTAGAGTTGGTTTTACAATACTGTCATGTAGTAACTTTTTCACTTCCATGCTCACTTCCCTGCTTCATATCACTGCTTTCAAGGAACCAGCAACCTTTCTTCTCTGCTGTACCCTTTCAAGCACTTCACCCTCCAAACCTCCATCCTTACTCATCACACTACCCAAGTACTTAAAAGTACTCACATTTTCCAATTCCTCACCATCCAACCTCGCTGTACATTCACTGACTTCACCTCTCTCAAAGACCATCACTTTACTCTTCCCTACATTCACCTTTAGATGCCATTTCTTACACACTCTCCCAAACTCATCCACCAAGCCTTGCAGCTCTCCTTTGTCTTCACTCAACACAGTATCATCTGCAAACAACAGTACAGGGAGTTTCCAAACACTACCTTCTCTCACCAAGGCCACTCCAACATCCACTTCCCTACCTTGTACCTCTTTTATTACCCCATCCATGTAGAGACTGAACAACCATGGAGACATGACACATCCCTGTTTCAACCCAACCTTCAAAGAGAAATATTCACTCAGTTCACCATCCACACGCACTGCAGCCTTAAGACCATCATAGATACTCTTCACAGCATTCAACAACTTCCCATCTACTCCATATATTCTTAATACTTTCCACAAACCTTGTCTATCCACCCTGTCATATGCTTTCTCAAAATCCATGAAAGCCGGATACAACTTCTTTCCCTTCTCTAGAAACTTTTCCACTAAAGATCTAAGAATGAATATCTGATCTACACAACCTCTTCCCTTCCTAAAGCCTTCCTGTTCTTCTCCAACTAATTCCTCTGTTCTTTCTCTAACTCTCTCAATAAGTATCCTACCATACACTTTTCCTATTATACTAAGAAGACAAATGCCCCTATGATTACCACACACTTCTTTTTCCCCTTTTCCTTTGTACAAGGGAATAATTATACCTGACTTCCAATCCTCCAGGACTCTACCTTCCTCCCAGGCCAATCTGCACATCTTCCACATCCATTCTACTACTATCTCTCCCCCATGCTTCAGCATTTCACCACACACTCCATCAATTCCTGGGGCTATCCCCAATTTAACTTTCTTCATTGCTTCCACAACTTCAATCCTACTGATTTCTTCCTGTCTTCTCACCTCCCTCCTTCTCCTAGCCATTCCCCAGCCACTTATACTCGCATTACTTCCATCCTCTATGTTCAACAATTCCTTAAAGTGTTCTCTCCATTTGCTCACTTTTTCTCTCTTCTCCACTAGTAATCTACCATTTTTATCTTTCACTCCCCTGCTGACTTCACTTCCACCCTGTCTTACTCTTTTCACCTCTTTCCAGAACATTTTCTTACAGTCCCTCCACTTTACACTCAAGTTCCTTCCAAATTCCTCATCCACTCTCTTCTTACTCTCTCTTACTGATTTTTTCACCTCTCTCTTCCTATCTACATATAACTCTCTCTTCAAGGTCACCAAAATGGCTGTGAAAGGTCAACTAGTTTTTATCGCCCACTTTTAGCACCATTATATCTCATGAACGGCTTGAGCTATCAGCATGAAACCTTCATGGTATCAAGATATGGCCTAAATCTTGGACTTAGGCAACAGCATACTCTGGCGGCCGATTAGCATTCGACTTCCAAGTGCTTTTCTTTTATTACAGTATATACGTAGGCTATTCGTGCATGACATCAAACATGAATATTTGTTCTGTACACAGCTTGAAACTACGACAAAAACTTTAGATTGATGGAAAAGTTGGCTTCTCTCTTCACAGCTAACGGAATAGGCTGGGAAAAATGTTGTAAAGTCTGTACTGATGGGACTCCAGTGATGCTGGGATCAAAATCGGGGCTACAGAAGGATGCCATGAAATTAGTTTCGAATGCAAAAGTGGTTCACTGTATGATCCAACATTTTGATTGGCGTCATCCCCCCCCACCCTTTATCCCTTTGCAAGATCCTGGAGGGAATGGCAAAGTGTGTCAGTTTTGTGAAAACAGGAGATTTGAACTCTCGCCTTTTCCAGAAACTCAGTGAAGACATAAATGCATGAATCCATTGTCTTTTACTTCAGAGTGCTAGGGTTTTCCAAGGGCAATGTTGTGAACAGAGTATTTGTGCTTCGGAAGGAACTTAAACTTTTCGTGGGAAAGAAAGGGGAGGATCATCTATTCTCTTCAACCCAGCGTTGTGGGAGTCAAGTCTCGCATCCCTGGCCGACATTTTTGATCAGCTAAACAGGCTGAATCTCGAGCTACAAGGCAAGGGAAGAAATGTATTTCACCTCATGGACTGTATGTGTGCATTTCTTGTGAAACTCCAGAACTGAGGGAAGAAAAATCAATCAATCAATCAATCAATCAATTCCTGTGGCACCCTCGGGGATGCATAGGGCCTCGATGAACTCACACCACCACATCCTATCTTGTGCTAACTCCTCAAGATCTCCCCAACACTCATCTCCAGCTTCCCGTCTCATTGTCCTCACCCACGTCTCTTTTGGCCTTCCTCTACCTCTCCTACCAAGTGCCACCCACCCTGGTGTACCTCGTACTATTCCCTGTCTCCTGTACACATGTCCTAGCCACTTCCATCGTGAGAATCTAACATATTCATCGATCGGCTGCACTCCCGTTATTTCTCTAATTCTACTATTTGGTATCCTTTCCCACCACTTAACTCCTATTATTCTTCTAAGTGCTTTATTTTCAAACACCAAGAATTTATTTTCCATAGTCACTGTGCTGTACCAAGACTCGTGTCCATAAATTAAGATACTCCTAACCATTACCTTATAAAGTTTGATTTTTGTATGCACAGAGAAATTGTTATTATTCCAAATATTTTTAAGCATTCCCATTGCCTGATTAGCCTTCTTTAACCTTTCCTCGAATTCAAAGTTCAAAGAACCATCCTTGGCTAAATAAGTACCTAAATATTTAAACCTATCAACTTGCTTTACAACCATACCTCCAATTACACATTCCTGTGCATTTTCCATATTCATATTGATTATTTCAGTTTTTCCACAATTAATAACCAAACCCACCTTGCGACCTTCACTCACCAAACAGTCCAACACTCTCTGCATCTCTTCTGGCCCATCACAAATCAAAACTATATCATCTGCATAATCTAAATCCAAAAGTTTCCTCTTCTCTCCCCAAAGTATACCTGCACCGGTTTCTGTTCCAACGCGTTTCATAATGTAATGGAGAGGGTCACCTACTTGACCTATCACTCAAAAGTGAAATAATTCAGCATATGAAATCCATAAAAACTGAGCTCAAAAACTCCTAAAATTCAAGGAGGAAGAAGAGAAATTGGTGAGGAATCCTTTCTCTGACACTCTTGATATTGCTACCATTCCCGATGATGTTCAGGACGAAGTCTTTGACCCCCAAGAATTATTCTGCTGCCAGATACCTTTATGAAGAAAAATATCTGACTGTGTTCTGGCGTTCCATATATCATTCATATCTAGTAGTTAGTGAAATCGCACTTTGATTCCTCTAGCCAGTTTCCACAACACATTTATGCGAATATGGTTTCTCCACACTACTAAACATTAAAAGTAAAATCCGAAACCGGTTGGATGCGGAACCAGATATGAGATGTGCGCTATCAGTGAGTGACTCAACCTCCAATCAGTCGACTGACTCAAAGCAAACAGTGTCATCCATCCCACTGATATATAACAAAATATGCTTTCTGATTGATAGTTGTAAATAATAAAATAAATGGAGAGCACCGAAACATCTTTTCCCTCATGATTTGTGAGAGACTTGAGAGAAAACTGAAGGGGGGGCCATGAGGTTGTTAATGTCCCCACAAGTGGGGAATGAAGTGAAAGTTTGAGAAACACAGCCCTATACAAAGGAAAAGCGGAAAAAATGTGTGTGGCAGTCATAGGAGTATTTGTCTTCTCAGCGTAATAAGAACAATATAGGATGCTTGTCAAAAGAGAAAAGAAAATAACGGAAGAATTAGAGAAGATCAAGAGGGTTCTAGGGAAAGAGGTTACACAGATCACATATTCGTTCTAAGCTGCTTAGACGAAAGGTATATACCGTATAGTATACAGAGATGAGAAAGAGACTTTACACTGATTTCACGGATATGGAGAAAACGTACGACAGTAGATACATGAAGAATCTGGCAGGTACTGAAAATGTATGAAGTATGTGGGAAGTTGCTGAATTCATGAAGAAGCTTGGGCTGCAGTGAGTGTGATGAACGTGAGTTCATTGATCAGAATGTTGGATTGACACAAGAATGTGTAATGTCTCCATGACTTTAGACAGATAGATACGAAGATAGATAAATATATAAAATGATAGACAGACACATAGATGAACAGATTGATATTTATATCCCATTATGAAACACACACACACACACACACACACACACACACACACACACACACACACACACACACACACACACTCACAACATTTTAATCTAACGAAACCTAACCTAATCTGCCTTACGTAACCTAAGACTCTAAAAAGATTCAACATAAACAGGCACATTTAAACAACCACACTAATTCCCCCCCCCCCTTCATATGATTTACTAGAGTAAACAAGTACATTCAAGCAACCAAACTTACTCCCTTACCGCATACACACTCAAATGTAAGAGGAATTTCCGTCCGCGAAACGTACGTCCGGCGGCCTGTCCTCCAGCGAAATGTCGGGCCAGATAGCAAAGAAAATATCGTAGATTAACTAACATGATACATTATACAGTACCTTAACACAGTCAGCAAGGAGAAAATTTATTGAATCGAGCGGAGGAATTCCATCAGGAGCATATATCTAATCAGGATTAACGCCATAGAATGAAAATATACCGATACGTCTATTGAAGACGCAAATTTAATGAATTGTTGGGGAGAAGAGTTAGTTCTCCACTTGAAATTTCCGGCTTGAGCTTCTGGAGGTGACAGCGTTTTCCATTACCCTGGAGACACTGGCATCCTCGCCTGTCCTCTCTCCATCCCTGGAATATTGCTGTCATTACTGTTCATCTTCAGTAATACTCATTCTTGACCAATGATGCCACTAGCGTCCCTCATCTCCTCGCTCTTTCATTTTGGTACTGCCTCGTTCCTGTCTCTTGTGCCGCCATAGTCGTTAATCTCTCTCTTCCCATTTTTCTTCATGAAGGTGATTCTCTCTCTCTCTCTCTCTCTCTCTCTCTCTCTCTCTCTCTCTCTCTCTCTCTCTCTCTCTCTCTCTCTCGTCACCTGATGGACCGTGGATGGTATGAATATGCAATTACACTCACTGTATTGCGTGTTATCTGAATTGACGTACACTCACCCCAGGCAGATAATGAAACGTGTTGATTTTGTCTGACTCAAAGAATGAAACAAGGACAGAGCGAGGTCAAAGATAGTCTGATTTGCAAAGGCTTCTTCCAAATATTTTATGTTATTTATCCCTACAAAGATTCTTAGGGTGTCTGAAGTCAATATATGAAACTTCTTTCTATTGCCAGACGTCTTAATCCCTTAAGGGGTGGCCACAAACAAATCGCCTCTATTGCCCTGTCACCCCTCCGTTTCACTGCCCTGCTCCCAGCTCACACACCCCTCTCTCATACATCACTCCACTCTATCCCTCCATCTCATCCTTGGCCTCTCCCTCCCTCTCTCACCCTCCACCTCACTCACATACACTCTCCTCGTCAGTCTCTCGCTCTCCATCCTCTCCACATGGCCAGACCACCTTAATGTGAGACTTACTGCCCCAAAAGCAGAAGCAAGAACATCATTTTCAAATGTTTATTATTTTAAACGGTTAATGAATACCTTACTGAATGAGGTCACAGAATAACACATGTAACATACTAATCATACCGGTACTTGTTTTATATTACTGTAATTATTATGTAGTAACACACTATTTATAACTAGGATAACCGATTGTGAGCTTTGTAACACTTTAGTGCTGAAATGCTAAAATCAACCTCAAGGATTATTATTATTATTATTATTTTTAAACAGGGAAGAAGTAAACTTACGAAATAATAATAAAATCATTGTTCTAAGCTATTCCGAAACCAAGCTTCGAATATCATGCATTACGTATTATTTAGGTGCCCAATTTTCCTTCTTCCCCTGTTAACTTATTGTGGGGGTCTTTGCTCGATTCTCTCGTTCCGATCCCATCACAAATCCCTCTCACCCACCCACCCCACCTCTGGTAATATTTTCGAGATAAGAGCATTTCCTCACCATAAAGAGAAATTTTATCTGATTTCTTGAAAGCTTAATTTTTCTTTCTTTCATTTTTATACAATGTGGTAGGATTTGTGGGACGTCTGCTTCACCATCTAAACTTCAGCTTTAAATATTACTGTATATATATATATATATATATATATATATATATATATATATATATATATATATATATATATATATGTCAAAGACATTGTACTTACAGTATTCATATTGTGGACATGCCTATACAACACATTTATTTTCCTCTAACGAAATATCTTCTCTGCCAAGATGCAAAGGCATAAGCTTCCTTTGTGCTGGTATGAGGCAATATATTGCAGCAATTAAAAGTTCAGGGCAGCAGGAATGAAAAACGTCAGAAATGAGGGAAGTCTTTAATAACGGAAGGATGGGGAAGCTGCAAAGAATAGTGTCTCTGGGCAGAATCGTAAGCCTACTCTTTCATGAGTCTAGGAGACAAATGTGTGCACATCCCAGCTGGGAGCTGTTAAAGGAACATGTTGTGGAATGCAAGATGTTTGGGAGTGAGTGTAAATGGAATGAGATTTTGCATTGAAAGCTTAAGTGAAAACCAGGGAAAGTCAAAGAATAGAATATGTATTCGTATTTTGAACGAATAATGTAGAGAACTCGTTGAAAGGATGTGTGCTTCATTAACCCAGTTGCGCTCAGTCCCCTCAGTATAGGAGGTAACTGGGCATTTTCAGACGTTAATAAAGGGAGGGAAACCCGGGATTGGGACCTATGAGCTTTGCGACTATGAGACGATAGAAGAAGGATGGTAGCACAGTACCCTTTCAGCACAGTTTCCCACACAGGAACCCTGGGAGCTAATGGGATAAAGTAAACGAACGCAAGGAACTGAGGAGAGACAGAGGAAGAGGAAACTTGATAGTGCAGGGTAAAAATTGAGAAGTGTAGAAGACTGATAAGATAGAGATAAGCGATAGTGGTAGTGGAACTGACAGAGAGAGAGAGAGAGAGAGAGAGAGAGAGAGAGAGAGAGAGAGAGAGAGAGAGAGAGAGAGGCGGGTGAAGCTCCGGGTGGGAGAAGCCCTGAAGACAATGTGTCCTTAATCCATTAGAGGAGCGGCAAAGAGGAAGAAGGATGGGGACAGTATGTGGCTTGTGAAAGAAAGAGGAAGGAAAAAGAAGGAAGAGTGTAATTTGGTGCCAGGCAAGGAGGGCAGATTATGAAAGAAAGTGTAGAGCGGGAGCATATGATACAAGGGTGGCATAGTGAAAAGGACAGTGTGCGAGAGGTGTGGTGGCAGATGAGATGGAATGAACTGATTGGTCATTAGAGAAAAGGACGTTGGGTAAACAAGAGGACTTTGTATCTAAAACAACAAAGTAAAATAGTTCGCCTTAAAGGTTGGAACTTGGAGTTGAATTGATCTTAAATGTAACCATCAGCAAAAAAGAGAACTTCCAAATATCATACATCCTATATCATTACCAAGACTCGAATGTATCTGATTCCATCGTTTAAAACCCCTGACCTTGTTGGGCAATGATCAGAGAAAGACTTATGGAATTTTGCGGAATTTGTTTAATGGTATTGGAGCTGATATGTCATGTGCTGAGACTGGAGAGTCAGGGAAGGAAGAGGGTAGTGGATGTGACTGAGGCGGAAGGGGAAGGAGGAGGAAGAGACCGAGGATGACATGGAAGGATGGGTTTGGGAATTATGAAAGAGGATGTTAGTTGGAGATAGTGCAGCCTGATACTGGAGGCCAGGGTAAAATGAAAGCGTATCCTCTGTAGTCACCCCTTCCGCGTTTAAGGAGTCTGGCAATAAAAGTAGATAGGTTAATGCAGAATTTTTAATAAATACCTTAAACACCGGTTATTAAAAAAAAAATGTAACGAAGTAATCTCGAAATTAAGATTACTGAGCTTATTATGCAGTAAAGTGTGATTTATCATTAACTGGTTAGGAGTCTGACGCACCTGGAATAGAAGTTCTTTTATGCAAATGAATTTATATATCAAAAAAATATTATTTAACAAAATTATCTTGAAATAACTGTTTATACGTCACTGCATGGAAATATCACAAATATTATTGCCTGGAGCATTTCTTGAGGCTCCCATTTTTTCCATACCTGTTTCACCTTGGACTACATAATCAGTCATCTCCCAGACAGAATAAGAAGAAGTGCTGTAGACTGGATACCAGACGGTACACGAAGAAGAGGAGAACGAAGAGGAAGGAGGCAGGACATTGCTTGAGCACTGTTACTGAGACAGATCGTTCGAAATGAATGTTGCGAAAACGTGCAGGCTCTGCTTCGCGTGGTATGGTAGAAGGTAGCAGGTATTGTATGCTCTCGCCAATCCCAATTAAATGTTACGTTAGTAGAAAGCTAAAGGAAGAAGGAAAAATGCTGGAAGATAATATCAAATCCGGAAAAAATCAGGACAAACTAAGATAAAAAACATATTCCAAATGAAGGGAAAAAAAAAAAAGGAAAAATATTTAAAGAAACTGAGAAAGAACTTGTAGGATTAAGAAAGAGAAACAAAAGATATGTAAAGGGAAACGTCAGATGGTAAAAGAAAGAGGTAGAAAATCGAGCAGTACTAAAACTGAGTTAACGATCCAGCCACTCACAAAACCTACAATATTTTTTCATCTCTGACTTACCCAGCCAGGGTCACTTCTTCAGTAATTTCCTAATTTTCACGCAATGCTCTTCTTCGTTACAAACTGGCTTCACCCCAGGTAACTCATTTAATCGTTTCTGCACAGTCATGTCAGTTTTAGCTCATGCTCCTTGTCTTAAGACAATATTGTGTATGTATACTGTATATATATATATATATATATATATATATATATAGAGAGAGAGAGAGAGAGAGAGAGAGAGAGAGAGAGAGAGAGCATAAGTACATTTCTAACTGAAGGAATCAAATATAGACTTGATGAACATCTTTCCCACTAGGGAGCTCTTTTAATCTAGACATAATTGTCTGTTAATAACAAAAACCTAGTATAATCAAGGAGCACTTATGGTGTGCAACACCCGCTACCACCATCCTGTGTAAAGGATGAAAATTTGGCATTGCTCCTTGACCCAGACCATTGTCATATTATCTTAGTATTCAGTCACTTATGAAAATCTCTTGTAACGTCCTTAGTTTAGAATAGTGGAAGCCAGTGTGTTATCATCTATTGCCTTTATTACTTGGGAAGTAAAACAAAAATAAGTTATATAAATTAGCACAATTAGTTTACATTATCAATCAGGTTTATCGTGTATATATATATATATATATATATATATATATATATATATATATATATATATATATATATATATATATATATATATATATATATATATATGTAAAAAAAAAAATAATGTTATTGCAGCAGGACTTCACAAATACACAAGCAATATTGTCAACAACAACACCACCAGCCAGTACCTCAATAAATGGTAACTGTGTATAGACGCAGCGTCAGTGAAGGGCACCACAACAACACAGAACTGCAGTATCGGATTCCATTGCTGCCTCATTTGTGTTCGGGCAACTCACCCCTCGCTATCTGCTTCGGAAAAACAAGGGAAGGGAAAATGTTTACTCTTTCAATACCAATGCACATAGAGCCCTATTGTTATATGCAGTTTGTAGAGTAACTGCAGAATGCTTGCAGATTTCCGTCTGCACAACTACATAGCTATTTTTTTTTTTTTTTTTTTTTTTTTTGCTCTGGCTATTTGTAAACTATTTTACTAAAGACATCGCTAGCAACCGTCTGCCCGGGAACAACCCGAGATATGAGGATAGGACCAGGCTGAAGCAAACAAGAATTTAACTAGCACACACACACACACACACACACACACACACACACACACACACAAATTTCTCTATCTCAGCTCTCCAACTCCTTCCTGGCTTTTTTCTGCCACGCTTACAATCTCTTGGTGTCCAGTCAGTCAACCTCTTGCTTCATTGTTATCCCTAACTCTTGCTACATGGCCTGCCCACCTCCATTTCTGTTCTTTTATAACTTCTGTAATATCTTTAACTTCTGTCTGCTCTCTCACCCAAGTGGATCTTTTCCTGTCTCTTAAAGATAATTCCAACATTGACCTTTCCATTGCATTCTAAGAACGGATTAGTTTACTTTCCATCGATTTTGTTAGTTTCCAGGTCTCACAACCGTACGTCATAGCTGGAATTATACATTCGTTATATAGTTTTCTATAGTAGGTGGGGGCGTTCACTATCCACTCACTCGATGTAGTGCTGCTTTGGGTGTCTGCCCTTTCTGCCCTTCCTTCCTTCCTCTCCTGTCATTCTTTCCTTCATTCTTTCCTCTTCCCAATGCCTAAGGTGACTTTACACTCCCTTTTCTGTCTTTCTTTGCTTCATTCTTTCCACGTCCTTCTGCCAATGGGTGACTCTACACTGAGTGAAAAGTCAAATGGTTTCTTGTACACCAGGAAACCATTTACTACGCTGGGTGGTAACCCTATAACCAAATTATGGCACCTGGTGGTTTAGTTGGTAATGAAGGCTCTCCAATCAGATTGAGCCGGTGCAGGTTTATATCCAAGGGGTAGCTGGAGTTTATTTCTCACGTAATGCCACTCAGCGATGAGTGAGGCTGGTCATTATCATCTTAAATGTGTGTGTGTGTGTGTGTGTGTGTGTCTGTGTGTGTGTGTGTGTTTAATGTCAGCTAGAAGTCGGGAGGTGGCTTGGTGGAAAGCGGCATATGCTTGAGGTTTACGATTACAATCCTGGAGGAGTATTCACAGAACATTTACGACACCGAATCCCCTAGCGTCGCCTGATGATACGGCACTGAGGAAGTTATGGTCGTTCACAGCCATCTTGTAGTGATAACTGGCGTTGCAAGTTACGGGCAGAGATGATATACATTAATCTACGCCACAACACTGAAACAGTGTTTATCGTTTATGTGACCCCTTGGCCTGACAATAGTTTTGGCCCTCTTCTACTTTGATCAGTATTATGGAAGCATTACAGAAACAATTTCAGTGATAAAAGTTGCACACTCTCTCTCTCTTTCTCTCTCTGTATATATATATATATATATATATAGACAGAGATAGATAGATAGATTGATAGATATAAATATAGATATAGATATATAGATTTATAGTGTTTTTCTTAGTAGTAGAAACTTCTGTGAATACTAAATCATTGGTAAAATAACATACAGATGTAATAAACAGAGGTGGCAGAGGGAAAGCCATCTTCGGCTCTCTTGAGCAGACGATGTGGGAAGGGCATTTTTTTTTCTTTTAATAGAAATAGCACCCAGGAAACCGACACTTAAGTAAATATACTCATCACTTACTTTAGACAGCTCTAAGCAATTTCTCTTTTATAAACATCCGTTGCAAATGCATTTTCATACGTTAAGTAAATAAACAGCGGGTTTGGATGCTCTAGCCTATTTCTCCTGTTATAGCATCTACGTAAGGTAGGTTAGGTTAGGTTATCCCACTCTTTTATGGCATGGGCAGTAAAATCAGTTTAATATGCATCGTGTTAGATTTGGTTAGGTTATCTCCCTCTTATGACATTTACAAAAAAATTTGGTTAGGTCACGTCTTGTCAGGATACTGTTTTCTCCCTCTGCTACGGCACCTACGATAAAAAAATGGTTAGAATTCAATTGATTAGGTGAGGTTAGGTTATTCTCTCCGTTATGGCATATACGACACAAGTTGGTTAGGTCACGTCTTTTTAGGTTAGGAATTCTCCCTCTAAAATGGCAACTGTACGCAAAAACATAACTGACGTTTCTGGTTAGGTTAGGTTATCCCCCTCTGTTATGGCATCTGAAGGGTTAATTCCATGACTAACATATAATAATGTGACACAGATTTGCAATTATTGCCAATATTACAGTGTCACTGTAAAGACTCGGTTTCGCAGATAGAAGAATTATGGATCAACATTAGTCAGTATTTGTAATGCATTTTTTTTTTCGGTTAATGAATTTAATTCTCTTTATTATCATTTATCAGATGCTTTCTTTTGGAACCTTGTAAAAATCATATGAGTATACTGTAGATATGTGAAGTATTATAATTCCGTAAAATCTCACTGGATATCAAATTCAATTTCCAGTGAGCCGCCGAGTTGGTACTGTGCCTGCCCTGGGACAAGCAGGGTAGAGAAAGGTCAATTGGCTGTTTGAAATGTGAAGTACATACATGAAAAAAGGAAATAGAGTATAGGTGGTGAAAATTTTCAAGAAAGGATAGATATGATACCAGTGCTATGAAACAAAGATGGGCCAGAGTGAATGGGATGACTGAAGATGTGACATGTTTAACGTATGTTGTGATCACTCTTATATAGTTTCTAGTTGGAATGTGTGTGTTGATGGATGGCGAAAAAAATAAGAAAAGAGTGGTTATGTATGCATTAATCCAGGGTGTATTTATGTTAAACATACAGACGAGAGGTGATAGCTACATAAATAACTGAATATGCAAAAATAATCAGAACCGTATGGAAAACAGGGAAAGATTATGCTAATAGCTGATTAAAATGAATAATGTATGCGCGATAGTGTTTGCGATGAATAACTTTAATGTTAGACTTATTCACAGTCCATTAAATGATACTACGAGTCCCATTGGAGAACCAAAGAGAAAACTTTAATGAGCGTTACCCACGTTACGTGGCAGCCAAAATTTTTCGGAAGTACATTACAATATTTGATAATGATAAATGTGAGCTTGAACCGAAGCCTAGACTGATGGGAAAATGTTTGCCTGGGGAAGCAGCTTTGTTCATGGTAAGAGATACAAAAAATATGGAAGATAAATGCTAATATGCTGGCCTTCAGTAAGGGAAAACACACACACACACACACACACACACACTTAAAAAATTAGTGGAAAGTTATACCATGAGAGAGAGAGAGAGAGAGAGAGAGAGAGAGAGAGAGAGAGAGAGAGAGAGAGAGAGGAACTAATGCTTATGAATGGGAGGAAATATATTTAAAACTCTTGTGAAAATTTGACGGTGTTTGAAGGCTTAGTATGTGCCTAGTGCTATGAACTTTAACAAAGGCAAGTTATACACACCCGAGATTCACGTTATTATAGGTAATCACTAAATATCCCCTAAACATCACTTTTGGACAATAAACGGAAAAACAGAGAAAGAGAAAACCGCTTCACAAGTTTTTGGTGTAGTACAGGTATATATATAAAAACTACTTGAACAAAAGCTTTGAAACAGGATTAAAAACTAAAATACTGCCCACTTAAGAGGCTATTTAAGTCGCTTGGTACTTTATACTAGAGAATGACCTATCATGTGATCAATGTTTGTCTCCCGCTGAACTCCTGCACTACTATACTGCTCCCAGCCTCCACAACTCACACCCATTCCTTGCGATCAGTGTCAGTCGAGATGCGTCCTGCTTACCTATGTATTGTAACACGAACTCGTATTCTCCCAGATGCAGCCAGTGAAAAGCGCCCAGTCTTGTCCAATACCTCCAGGGAGCGAATTGGGAGGAAATACACCAGATTCCGACAGAGACTAAAGAAAAGCTAGCCAAGCTACAAATATTTTTCGAATTGTATTCGATTTAGGCACTTTTCATAAAATGTTGGATTAAGTCAATTTTGGTTTTGTTTGGCTAGGCTATGGTACGTTTTTCGGGGTTCGGTCAAAGATCAAGATAACATGAGTAGATCAACTTAAGCGGTTTTATCCTGATATAGACCAAAGTTGGTGGGAAATATAAGGATAAGACCAAGATGAAAGGATTCAATTATGAGAAAAAAAAATAAAGGTCATTATCACAGGGTAAAGTCAAAGACCAAACTGCGTATATTGTGTAGCAGTATTTATTAGAAGTTTCTCATATTCTGTTGTGCGTGCCTATGTTAGCTTTAAATACTGAAGACTTTTCTTTTCAACAACGACACGGACTTGTGCAAAGCACATTCCAAATAAGCAAAGGCTCTGTAATACCCGCCTTGCAGCACAACTGATTTCTGCAACACATCCTTTGCAACGCTATGCAGAGCCAGAGGTGTCGGATCAGTTGTCTTTGGAGTGGCAAGCAGGATGGAAGGGCTTGGGAAGAATGGCGCAGAGAATCATACTGTGGCTCAAGTAAGGAATGGATAAAGTGGAAAGGGTTTACACGGGTTGGCACTGAATGGTACAGGCAGTGTCCCACCGCTACTGAACACTGTAAAGCTATTGTGGACAGGTATGGTCCAGTGTGCAGTTTTGTATCTGGGATTGACGGACGAGTTAACAGAGATAGGACTGGGTCAGATGGTGTGTGTGTGTGTGTGTGTGTGTGTGTGTGTGTGTGTGTGTGTGTGTGTGTGTGTGTCGGTGGTAGGGGAGAACTTTATTTTCTTATTAGAAATTGGTGTGTGAGGAGACTAATTGTGAAAGAAATATATGATTTTTTTTAATTTTTACTCTGTTCCTACCATTTAGTGCAAGTCTCAATATCACAGGAAACACTAGCCTAAAGCCAAGAGGAAATGTATATAACAAAGCAACATGAGATTTAGTATCATACTGTTGATGAGACCAATGTGCATGTAACTTGACAACTCCATGAAAACGGTAGACGCGATCATGCAAAGACTAATACGATGTAAAGCAAAGAATAACCAGCAATGTCTTTGAAAGTGGAGTAGGATGTATATAAAAATAGTGGTCACTGAAGACTGAGAAACTTCATGGTTGTTGACACAATAAATTATTAATTATAAAATGCAATAATCTACGAACTACAACAAGATGTGTGGAACATAAAGATTCATCTATCTACACGTCTATGGCCAGACGCCATAATCCCATATGGGGTGGCCGTTTGTCTTTGATTTAATTGTTTTACAGGGAGGGGCATTAACCCTCCGCCAGCCCGCTTGCTGACAGGTAGGGAACATATATGGGTTGGTTACATGGTTACCACCCAGCGCTGTAAATGGTTTCTTGGCTTAGAGGAAACCATTGGGGTTGTCACTCAATGTAAAGCCACCTGAAAAGGAAAGAAGAGTAATTAAAAGCGACAGGAAAATGGAAGAAATAGGAAGAGCGAAGGGAAGACACAGAAAAAGAATGATTCATGACAAGGTAAAAATATATGTTGTGGTATGTTATAGAAATGAGTAATTGGGAATACGGTGTGCGAATATTCCCTGAGATATAATGAAGATTGTTAAAATTACATAAGTCTATATCAAACAGCCCAAGGGACCAAAGGGGGCTATGAAAAAAAAAACAGTTGCAACCTAATAGGAGGGTACGTTATGCGTGGTAGTGTTATAGAGCTTGCCGGGATGGTGACTGCCAGCTGTAGGTTTTAGGAAAGCAAAGTTTCCACCGTAGGCCCACCAAACCCTCCAGTCGTAGTCGGAAGGAAAAGGTAAGAATCATCATGCAGTATAGAAAGACTTATATGGACATTTCATAGGCAAGACAATAAGAAAAAAAAAAACTATATTTGATACCAACTTAATGTGTAAGGGAAAAGTGATAAATTGCTGCCTCATTCTCCATTATCTGAAATACTAGAAAAGTTAGTTATCAAGATGTTTGCATTTTAAACCAATAAACGTATTTAACGCGGATTCGAAGCCATAGATTTATCCAGATATCTTTTGAATGGAAATTACCACCTTTCTAAACAGCTTGCACCATAATGCTGACAGCTCTACTGAAGAGGTGTTTTGCTTCATCAGACTGGAAGTGTTTGCCAATGATTTTATGAACATTACCTCTGGTGTAACTGGAGAGGTCAATTGTGAAGTACTCATTGACCCCCATAATAATGCAAAGACCCTTAAAAAATTTGTATTCATGAATCAAATCCCTTCTGAGTCTGCATTTTGATAAACTGAATACGTTTAAATCTTCTAAACTTGTTCTTCACTTTGTATCTAAACTTTGGTATCATTTTGTAACTCATTTCTGCGCCCTCTGTAATTTTCCACATCTTTCTTGAAAGATGGTGACCAAATCTGACTAACTTCCGTTAGTGCAGTACTAAGGAGTTGTGCAAGGTGAGAATGGTAATCTCTAAATTGCATGTAAATGTTCTACAGTTTCTTTACTAGTTTCTTAATTGCTTCAGCGCATTGTCGACGTGGTTTCAAATTATTTTTTGTCGATTTATATTCCTGAGTTATGTATTATTCATTGTGTACCTTTTTCCCCTTCCATTTAATCCCAATATTTTTAACTTTGTATTTCTCTTTCAAAATCCAATTACCACGTCAAATCCCAATTAAATCATTAATCGTGTTCTATTTGAATCATCAGTCTAAGCTCGTGTCTGTCTTCTCGGATACCGATTTTTTTATTCATTATCAAATTTGGAGATTTTACAACCCAAACCATTATCAATATTGTCAATGTATATTAGAAAAAGTATCAGACCGAAAACTGAATCCCCTGATACTCCAGTTATGACACTCACCCAGTCTGATTCCTTCCTAGTAATTATAACTCCATTTACAATCTGTAAGCCAATTTTCAGTCCATCAGTATACAAGACCCTGATACCATGAACTTTGAGTATCTCAAGTTGTCATTTATGGAAAACATTATCGAATGCTTTCTGGAAACTGATACATTTCTTCAATAGAATTATTATTATTTTTTTTAAATTCAAATCAATAACATCTCTGAAAAAGTCAAGGATATTAGCAAAACTTGATCGATTCTTCCGTAATCCGTCTTTTGCCTTTATCGAGATTATTTGGCTCTAAGTACTTGGCTATTATATTTTAAGTTAAGGTTTCCAGTGATTTACATACTAGTGTTTTAAGTTAGCTAGACGATAATTTCCGATTTGTGATATATTATTTAATATTGAAGTTTCACTTGCAAGTTTCCAATCATGTGAACAGTGCATGTTCTTAGTGATATGTTTAACCATTATCCGCCGGTTGACGTGTATGTATGACAGGATTCAGGGCGCGCAGGGCCACCGGTTGCCTTGCTATACCGCACTCACCTTCCCGCCACTGTTTGAGTGCGGGACCGTTTTCTGTGAAACCTACGGGGTAGGTAGGACCCACAGGTGCCAGGGAAAGGGCTTAGTGATAGTGCCATAGGACGTGCCCTAGACGAAACTGTGTCATCTCGAACACTGAGTGAGAGTAAGTCGTCGGAGGGCAAAGTTACCAAGTGGAAAGTGAGCTCTCTCGTCCTCCATCCCCTACTCGCTTTCCGACGCCAGAGAGGGCTCTCCGACTTCTACAGGAGGAAGGGAGAGCCTACGACAGCGATGATTTTGCTGATGAGGAGGCGGTAGATGACCCAGGTTATCGGGAAAGTGGCCGTGGACCTGGCGGACATCTGTGGAAAAAATGCTGCAGAGCCCCACACTCTCACCAACTGCTCGCCAACGTATCTTCCTCCACCGCTCCCCCACACCTCAGCCTACCACTTCAAGGGCAGAATCACCTCAACCAGGCCCTTCAGGAGTTGTGTTGCCTAGACGGAAGCCACGTGGTGATACGCAGCGCCGAGCATCTTCAAAGGAAAGTTCCATGTCAGGTAAGTCATCACCCGCTTACTCCTCCACCTCTCCCTCTCTTTCTCCCTCCCCCTCTCCTCCCCTCCCCCCTGCCTGTGGCTGTGCACGTGGTCGTGCAGGAGTGCTTGGAAAAGGCAGTGCAACTGCCAGACGGCCTGCTCTACCACGTGTGGGTAGAGCAGATACATTTGTGTGGGAGGATGCTGCCGGCTTTGAGCCGTCTGTGCCGGCATTTGATGAGGAGGGTGCAGCTGTGCAGGAGGCCTTGGACTATTAGTAGTTTATTCAAGGCAATTTTCACGACTGCAATTATGCAGTACCTGGTGGATGAAATTAATTTTCACCAGGCCATGTGCGTGCGTTGGCTGGACGTACCTGCTAGCGAGAGCACGCACATGCGTGAATGGGTACCTGTAGAGGTGGGGGAGATGTTTGTGTGGCTCGCCCTGACCATGCTGATGGCGCACGTAAAAAACATGTGCTTCACGACTATTGATTGGTTGATGAACCTGTTGGCACACCTGTCTTCGGAAAATACATGGCCCGTGATAGGTATCTGACAATCTTGAGGTTCCTATATTTCAATCGAAATTATGGGCCTGCACCAAACGACAGGTTATGGAAAATAACACCAATCCTGACAATGCTGAAAGAGTCATTCTCCAGGGTTTTCCGTCAGTTCCAGAAAGTGGTTTTTGACGAGTTGCTGGTGTTATTCAGGGGCAGGCTTGCATTCATTCAGTATGTGCCATCAAAGCATCACAGATTTGGCATGAAATTCTTTGTGCTCTGTGACTGTAAAACTCGATATGTGCTGGATGTAATAGTTTACTCAATGACAGATGTTGATATACCTAGAGATGATCCTCATGGATTCTCTGCATCAATAGTGAAAGTGCTGATGGAAAGGTATTTCAACAGGCACCACATTCTGTACACCGATAATTATTACACAGCCCCGGCACTGACAAAGTATTTGCTTGACCATGGTACTGGATCCTGTGGAACTGTTAGGGCCAACAGAAAGAGTTTCCCAGTATTTCCGGCAAATACTGAGAAAGAAGACCTTCTGACAAAGAAATGTGGGAACATGTTAGCCCTTCTCTGGCATGATAAGAGACGGGTTAACATGTCTACAGTTCATAAGGGTGTGCTGGAGGAAACTGGTAAAACAGACTACAGGACCAGGGAACCCGTGGTAAAGCCAAATGCAGTCAATGATTACAATATCAACATGCAACTGGTTGACAAATCAGACATGCAAATTGGTGAGGTAGATTGCCTACGTAAGTCCTGCAGGTGGTACACCTTCTTGATATCATCGTCCTGAACAGTTTCATACTGTTCAAGGAGCTTGTAAGGAAACCTCTCTCTTTACGAGAGTTTGAGAGAAAGCTTGCACGCGAACTCCTTGAGCAATATTCAACTGCTCAGGTGACAGGTGCTAGGCGGGGGACAGCGGCTCCAGCTGACAGGCTCAGCTGTTCTGAGTATTTCCGTCGGCACAAGACTGTGGAGA
This sequence comes from Coenobita brevimanus, assembly GCF_032717465.1. Taxonomy (NCBI): domain Eukaryota; kingdom Metazoa; phylum Arthropoda; class Malacostraca; order Decapoda; family Coenobitidae; genus Coenobita; species Coenobita brevimanus. The sequence continues at coordinate 5,751,264 of NC_137008.1, read as the reverse complement.
TCGGGAGAACAGCAGCAGGTCGTCTGGCATACAGGCGGTGCCACGTCTGCCGCACAACCAAACGCCGTCCCCCAGCACGAAAAGAGACCTCGTACCAATGAGCAGAATGCAAGGTCCCCCCATGCCCCAAATGCTTCTCAGAGTATCACTCCGAGCGTGAGTACTGAGCAGGTGTGTGGGGAAGTGTAAATAATGTACAGTAATGCACAAGTTTGTGTATTTTCATGAGTGAAAAGTGTGATAGTATGAGTGAAAGTATGGTAAGTGATAAGATGTAAGTCATTCATAATAAGTTCAACAAGTGCAAATAAGTTATTTATAGTAAGTGCAATACAGAAATTGATACTGTGTATTGGATACTGGTTTGAAAATTATTGGATATACTTTGCTTTTGCCTACGTGTTACCTGAAAGAAAACCACTTGTGAGCGGTCCACAAAGAAAAATACCTGCTTGGCTATACCTAAATTATTTCACTCAATACCCAGGGAGATTGTGCCAAATATGAGCATCAGTGTATCTGTGATGTGACGTACATATAATGTTAGTTGTGTGAAACATTTCTATGATTTTCACTATAACCCTGAATAGTACAAAGCAGTATGATTTACATTACAAATAATTACCTCATACTCTACGATAATGCGTGAAAGAGCAACAACAGTTACTTGTCAGAAGTGTAATTACACGTAATGGTGATGTACAGTGCAGTTCTAAGTGTCATAGTAAAGGAGAAATATGATTATTTACGGAAGAAGTGAGAACTAAAAACGAGGTAAAGGAGAAATATTCCTTACGGAAAAAGTCCCATCCATCCATCCATTGCCAGACGCCATGTATCCCAAACGGGGTGGTCAAGGGCTTAGAGTTAATTGTTTTACAGGGAGGGGCACTAATCCTCCGCCAACCCCACTTGACACGTAGGGATGCCAACAGCATAAAGTGAGTACAGAAAAACGACGATATATTTCCTTTCCCACACACCTACGGAGTATAGGGCCGTACTATAAAATACTAGAGTTCAGGCGGTCCAATGGCGACGTTCAGTCGTCAGACGTTCCTGAGCGTCGGTCATCCTTAGTATAAAAAATCTGGACCGTCAGTCTTGGCAAAACGCAGTTTAGGCGTTTGAATGCCACGACAGTTGCTAGGTTGGGCGAGAATGCGCTGCATGAGCACTAAATGCGCGCAAATTTTTGAATGTTTCTTTCTTTTTAATAAAGCAGACACTTCGCTAGCCCATTCTAAACTATTATTTTAGTAGGAAATAAATATATTTGCGCTAGAACTGGTAACAAATGATGGTAGAACGCATAAAGAGGATGCATTTACAAGCAAGATAGTGTACTGTATAGCCATTTGCATGAAAATGATCATTGAGATTATCCAGATCTGAATTCATACGAGCAGAGTGAATGTATTAAAGCATACTTCATAGAGTTTCATGTTGTTTCCGGCCAGCTCACCAGTCATGAATTATACAGAAGTATATCCAGGTTATGTGCACTCATGCAGCAGTACATCATGTGTTCCTAAATTATGTAGCAAGATGTAAATACAGAGTTACTGGAGATTTATTTTTAGCATGGAGGCTAATTTACTTCTTTATAAAGCTGGTTGAATGGTGACATTCACTGCAGCACCAACTCAAGAGGGATGCAGTAACACTACTCCGTTCTTTTTGAGCAGTTTCTTTCCACACCTATCATCTAGCCATGACCACCAGACCATATTGGAAACTATAGGTTATCAGATGTGTGTACTGTAACAGTTGTTCATTCAGTTTCTATATATCTGGCTAGTTTTTCCTTATTGTCTCCTTCCCTGTTTCAGGTACCATATTACAGTACCTAGTAAATTTCCAGTTTAGCTCAGTAGTTATACTACTCTGAGATTCACAGTCTCTATTATTGCCTTTCTCTTCAAGCAATATGCAATGATTTCCTAAGTTACATTGTACAGTAATTATTTCTGTCCCAGTCTGCTAGATAAGCTTTCCTTGTAGGCCTATCCCAGAAATCATTCCACCTCGTAGTACTTTCATCCACTTCTGTTTTATACATTTTAAGACTGTTTACTCTTCTGTTTTCCTAGCTTTCTCCTAAACTGGTTATATGGTTGATATTTGTTTCCTTCACTAAATATTTATCTCATTACTTCCTGCTTGTCAGTCATTGTTTAACTGCACCTTTTCTGCATTTCTATAACTCATCCACCTTGACCAATATTTCATGCCATTCCTACATCCACCACTCTCCCATTACAATAACTGTTATTTCTTTGTAATTAAATTTTTTTTTATTTTATATATGCATGGTACAGGCCATTTCCTTAGGCCTGTAGCTATTTACAAGTAAAAGAAAGCTCATGGGATAGAGAGATGCCTCAGGACGTTTTTTTTTTTTTCTTTGTTGTAAATCTCATGAAATAATTTGCATTTACTAACAAATTTTGCATTAAAGGCAACACATCTATGCTCGAATCTGAGTGCTTGATTGAAACAGGTAAATATTTCAGCCACCATCCTAACCAACTCACTCATATCTGGTAACCTTACCTAACCATCTTAACTATCTCAGCTTATCAGTTTATTCTAATGTAAAAACGAATTGTATTTTTCAATAAAGGACTTAAGTGATTGCACATGCTTGGTACTGAAGATTTTTTTTTTTTTTCATATTTCTGTAACCCAGCTGTGTAAGAGAACACTAAAGCTAGTGAAAAATAAACCTGTCTAACCATTTACCAACACTGACCCAACTGTATGTGTAATTTCTGCCATGTAATATAATATTTTACGTACACTTTTTCTTATTCGTCGTTTATTTCATGATTTGTCACGGGCAAGATTGTCACACAAGGATGTTGGTTAGAGGCAGCTTACTGGGTTGTCCTCAAACGTGGTAACTACAGCACTGAACTGGCTAGCACACAAACTTTCAAACAGATGCCGTTTAAAAAATCTATTGAGAAAGTACACAGGTAGTCAGAAATAAACCAGGAAGCACAATTAACTACGTTGGGTCTGGTTAGTACTTGGATGGGTGCACCGCCTGGGAACACCAGATGCTGTTGGCATAACGTTCTCCCTACGTGTCAAGTGGGGTTGGTGGAGGATTGGTGCCCCTCCCTGTAAAACAATTAACTCTAAGCCCTTGGCCACCCTGTTTGAGATACATGGCGTCTGGCAATGAATGAATGAATGAATGAATCTCCAGTATTACACACCACGCCGCCACCATGGAAGTTTTTGTTTACTCGTATTCGTTTCGGAATCCTTCAGTCTAGTAAAATTTTATGAACAGCCTTGTATTTCTCATATATTTTAGCCTGCTAAGGAAAATTTCACTCCTGAATTGTTCAGTTTATAAACTGTACAACTGGTTATCGTATTTAAGAATATTTAAGTTTGTTGCACGGAAGGGGGTTCTCTTGTGACGTTTATCCTCCTGTCACATTCCAATACTATTTTACGCCATACCAAGCAGACGAACGTCTGGCGTGAACAAGAAATCAATTTATGGTACGAAACACGGGAACATCAGACGCTTACATTCGGCAGTACTGACGTTTAGTTTTTATAGTACGGCCCATAGAGGCATTATGGAGCGGGTGGTAAATCTTTGGGTGAGCCACATGAACCGGGTGAGAACTCATTCTCACAGCGGTAAGCAGTGGAAAAAACGAGTGGAATCTTCCGCATCCCTTCCAAGGACCCACTGGCAGTGTTACAATCACAACTCCAGGCAGTGCTGCCAACGCTAGCCGGCTGGGCTGAGGCCGCAGCCAGTGGCGCGCCCAGAGCAGTGCACCAAAACATGAAAACCACTCGTCTTCAACTCATCTTTACTCATCGACGGGACCACCTAGAGACCTCGGGATACCATCATTGGAAAGAGGAAGAGTTGATGAGTCTTATGAACTTTTATTTGAATCTCTAGCTTTATAGTTTGTCAGATATGAGGGTTTGAAATAAGGGTATTTTTTCCAAAATCTCGGAAATCGCCCGTAGGGAGGCGTGTACCGAGGCCGGGAACCCCTCGGCGGCTAAGGGTTAATATTTGAGTTAGGGGTTTCAAATCATCATTTTTTACTTGCTTTAAGACTTGGAGATATTGTACCTGGTATGGGAGTTTTTAAGAGTAACGATCACATCACAACAGTGGGTGAGGGAGGAATGCTTGCCCCACTCGTAAATGTGTCCCATCCCAAAGTACGAGTAATTGTCATAGTGCTGGGTGGAGGCACTGATGGGCCATTCGGCATCAGTACGCAGGTCTATATTCTCCCTGACCTCCTCCAAAATGAATTTCTGGACAGTTACCTTGCAGAAAGGGAAGCATATGGCATATAAGTTACAAGCTACTCTGGTAAGGAGGTCGATGTGACCTTGACGGGTTTGGCCAACATGGGTGGGAATTCAGCCTTAAACTGAACGTGTGGGCCTGATGGAGACATTGAAGGACAGCAGAATAACGGGGTGGGAGTTTGTGGGGAGGGGGAGGTGGAAGGGAGAGTTACAATACATTTTGGCTGCCTGCCAAACCTCCTCGTATTCACACAGGCGGCGATCTCACACTCAGTTTCCAGGTCGAGCAACAAGGATCGAGTATGGGTGACTTGCCACACTTAATGACAATATGATTCCTGGCTACGCAATTATTTAGGATGAAAGGCCAGTATATATGTTGAAGGAATGATTCACAAACAAGGAATTAGGCATGTCCTGAAAAAAGAGGGCGGTAACGGAGAAGAGATACTATTTTTTCGACATGATGGCGACGAGAAAGGTTGATGGGAATGGAATATGTAGGAAGGATGGCATTATATGGCAAGGATGGCACTTTGGTCAGAGATGAGAGTGGGTACAGTGCCGGCTGTGACGTAACGTAACGTTGTTACGTAGGATAATATCGAGGTAATAACCCAAGCGTGAGTGGGATGAGGCTATATAAGAAAAGGGTGCACATTATGTTTATTGACAACGTCGTGGAGATGATAACCAGTAGGAAACATATTGGAACCAGCAATAAGGGATGAGAGGCATTCAAATCGTCAAGACAAAAAATATGTAAGAAATGCTGGATGGATAGTGTTGTCTTCCAGGCAGGGATAAACATTATATATGAACAAAGAGGCATCATTAATAGTGAAACGAAATAAGCGGAAAAGAGATGCAAGGGAGGTGGCAGGAAGTGTGTGAGAAATAGAATGACGAATGTATGGAACAAGGAGTTGGCCAGATAATGTGTGGTGACAGGTACCATTTGCTTAATGGATCAAGTTTTGAAGATCGTAAAGTGTCGAGAAAGGTTCCAGCATTGAACACACTTTTCTCAATTGTTGACATACTGCGTCCACATAATTTGCGCTCTCTCTCTCTCTCTCTCTCTCTCTCTCTCTCTCTCTCTCTCTCTCACACACACACACACACACACACAACTACAGATGTGTTTCCTATCTCCTCATAGCTGCACGACAAAACCTTACCTCCGACCCCGAAAAAAACAGTACAACCACTACACCTGTTACATGTATTCTCAGTGCACTTTATGAGTTTTCACAGCTTTTTTCGTATTCTGACTGCACTAGAATCAAGCGTTCAGGTTAGCTCTATGACTTATTGCTAAAGTGTCAAACTGAAATAACTCTGATAATCTTTTACACTACTGTAGTACGAGCCATTATATCTAATTTATAAAAAATGAGACAATGAAGGCTTGAGTGTACAATAATTAAACTGATATTGATGTAACAAGATAAAAGCAGCATAGCAACAAAGTGGAAGTACTCAGGAGGGAAATTTTATTAGACGCAAAGATTGCGAGCAAAGACGTGATATTTCTACAAGTATGTCTCCTATGTGAATATACATAATACATTCATTTGTAGTTCAAATTAAACGAGGAAATCACAGAACAGTCGGGCCAGAGGACTAGCCCGAAATGAACTTGCTCCAAAACATGACACACTCGAAGTCAAATTTAACACGTTTCTACTAAGATGGTTCCTCGAGTTGCTGGTAGTTTTGCACCAGCCCTTTGGTGGTGACATACCAATCTTTTTTAAAATTTTGAGCTATATAATAATTCTTAAGGACCTAATAAAAACATGAAAAAAGCATATCGAAGTACCAACACCAGGACAAAGTCAGCTCAAACGTTTTTCATCACATATAAACCAAGCCTCGTTAAGGGTTCTAATGTCAGGCTAGAGTGAAGTTGTTTAAATCTTAAAACAACTGACCAAAGGCTAAGGTAGATTCAGGTATAATCGGTCGAATAAATTAATGCTGAAACCGTGTCAATAAGCACTGTTAAAGAAAAAGGAACTAGAGAAGAATGCAGTTTGCCTTTCCGCAATGTAATTCCCATTCAAGGGGGAAAATATTTATATCACAACCATAAATATATATGAAACCAATAAATTACAGGAAAGCACAGGAATTTTATTTGTTGGGTTTAATTAGCTTTAGAAGTGCTTTCTTTGAGAAGACTGGACAGTAAAACTATGCCTGTGCTCAGCAGCAAATGTTTGAATTGTTTTATTTGTTTGTTTGTTAATAGTATAAATACACACACTTATGCAGTGCGAAGAAGTTATGTGTTTGGCCCAGTCTGTATGTCTGTTTGTCTGCAAGTCTGAAAGCATTACTGTTGGAGAAAATGAATGGCAGTGTTCCAATTTTTAGACGATTTGGGACCACAAGAAAACAGGTGATTGTATATCCCGAAAACAATCATAGATCATAGGTCACGGGCAAGGTCAACTCAGTATCAGTCTTATTTAAACCTACATTGATGGAAGAGTTGAGGAAGAGAAAACTGTGAAGTAACTGAGTTTAAGAGCAGTCGGTCTGAGAAAAGGTCACACTCAGAAGGTCAAAGTTTCAGCCTTTTCATTTGAATAAGTCTGATCAGCCTTTAAATACAAATAGGTCAGCTTAATCTGAGAAAAAAAGAAATGAGAAATAGCTGGAGGGGGCATAGGCATGCAGTAATTCGATTTTGAAAGAAATCAGTCAGATATCAAGGGCATATGGCAGGGTCAAAGGTTTGGCTGTAAAAGCCTTCTACAGGATCAGTGTGCACCTGTCATGTCTAAGTATTTTATTCTTCAGTTTCTATGTGTCATGGCGAATCACGCTTTCAGCATAAGAAACGAGGATAGTGCTGAATTTCATGTCTCCCCATATATTGTTCATAGAGTTTTCCAGTACAATACCCCAGAACCACAGGTTCCCACTGATCATGTGGACGAGGCTTTAGACCTACTGAATGGTGCGAGTATTGTACACTCTTAAGTGCATCACATTGTTCGAACATATTTCAGCCAACGTGGTGGAAGCATTGAGGTCATGGATTAAAGAAGTGGTTTGACTTTGAGAGCAATTGGCCAAAGGTCAGGGCAGTATGGTAGTGTTAAGTCAAATAGTTTTGGTCAGATATAAAATAAACATAGTTAAATGTTAAAGGTCAGACTATGATGATTTGGTTCGATTTTCTGAATAATATAAGCAGTGGTCAAGATGACAAGGGGAGTAGACTGTAGTACTGGTCGAACAGGGCGGTACTCCCGAGGTGGATGGCAAACTGGTGACAGGGACCGCTGGAGCCCCGGTTTCACCAGCCCTCAGGACCTATTCCTGACCATCTCCATTTGCTGAACATTTTCATTCAGATGGAGAATAAGTCTTCATACTCTCAAAATACCTCTATCTCAGCCTGTCTACACCACATTACATACTCGTTCACATTAGACATCATACCTAATTCCATCCTCTCTTGGCAATGGCCGCTGCATTCTTATTAGTAAATTCGATGGTATCTAGGACTGCCACCACCGGCAGGGTAGAGCTGGCAGCACAGGGTCCTCCTGGTTGCAACCAAGCGACTTTACCAACAGCTGTTATTGCTAACACTGTTCATGCTCGTCAGCGAAGTGCGGGTTCGGCCTTATGAGTATATTTCACGAACATCTGTGATCTTAGCACCAACCTGAATTCTGTTCCTTTTTTTCCTCTCATCTTTATTCCCTCTAGCCCTATTCCTCACAGATGCCCAAATCTCTTCCTTTACTGACATATCCCCATTTAGTTTTCGTGGTTACCATCTTCTCACAAATTTCAATAGTAAGGGTGACACGTGTTCATATATCAATTCTGAATTTGCAGTTGACACTACTTTAAACTTCACTTTAGCTAACTTTGATTATTCACTATACATATTAAATTACCTAAATATTAGTAAAAATACCAGTATAGTTTATTGATCCTCCAATTTTTCTTCAGAACTTAAGCCCAATGTGTATGACTCTATATCCACACAGGTGACCAACCTTAACCTCTCCCTTACCACCGAAAATACCATTTTGGGTGCTTTTAACGTCCAAAATATTGAATGGCTATTGTATTCCGCCAAGACTGACTAGACTAGTCTGCCCAGTCCCACATTAATGGCATAATACAAGCTGGTGTGGAATTGTTCATATGCAGCCAACAGTTTACTAAAAAGTCGGACCCCCTACAATGGCTTGACAGCAATTGTTCCAGAGCAACCACCCAAAAGTCCTTAGCAAATAGCTTTTACTTATTATCCAAAACATCTGAATCCCTCAGTCTATTTGAAATTGCTAAAAACATGCAAAACCAATTATAAAAGCTGCTATATCAAGTTTTCTTGACAACTAAGCATCCAAACTATGAAATAATCCTACTGTCAATAGAATATTCTAGTTAACTCTCATTTCTTTCAATAATAACTGTAGCAAGTCATCACCCATTCCTCCACTAAAATCTTCAGACAGGAACACTATAAATGACCCGTGTAGAGAAGTGAACATCCTTGCCAGTGAGTCTGTCAGAACTTCTACCTTAGACGAAGTCAATCAAAACGTCCCTGAACTAGAGCTTGACTCTCGCGAAACTGCTCTACTTATGATAAAGACTGGAAACGCAAAATCCATTCTAGACAATTTACCAACCAATAAAGCTCCAAGTCCAGATGGAATATCTCCAAATGTTTTGAAAACTTGTTCCTCAGAACTTGCTCCTCTCTTAGCCAAATTATTCGGGCTATGCATATGTGATTCTGCGTTCCCTAATTCTTCGAAAGAAGCCAATATCCACCCAGTTCCGAAGAAAGGATGTTCCTCTGACCCCTCTGATTACAGACCAACAGCTATCACACCTTCTCTTGGTAAAGTATTTGAGACCGCAACTAATATGACATTGTTCAGCATCTTATATCCAACATCATAATCAGTGACACAGTATGGTTTTCGCCACGAATGATCCAAAAATTATATACTCATTTTCTTGACTCATACCACCTATCGGTCAACTGGCCATATGGAGAAACCCATGCAATACCCTTCATATTACTAAAGCTTTTGACAGAGTATGATACCATTCCATGCTGTCCAAACTCCCTTGCAATGGCCTATCATTTTTTTTTTTCATTAATTTTCTCATAGCTCAGCGACAGAAACATAAGAATAAATGTAGATGATGAATATTCCAATTACCACTAGATTAATGCCGCCGTGCAACAAGGATCAGTCCTGGCTCAAACTCTCTTCCTAATCCATACTTGAAAACAAAAACTTTCTTCTAAAATAGTTGTTAAGAAGTAGGAATGGCAAAAGATCACCGATAAGAGATGAAAAAAGCACAGAAACAAGCGAGCATTCAGGATGGGAGATCTGGTGACCTATACTCATTCTACAATCCACAGTTTAGCCACAGACTTGTTGCTGGTGGAATGTAGTAATAGGTATAGGTCTCCAAATCTCCTCCCATCCTGAATGCTCTGTTGTTTCTGTGTTTTCTTCATCTCTTATATGTACACTTTTGCCATTCCTACTTCTTAACAATCATTTACAAGAAAATTTTTGTTTTTTAGCTTATGATCTTTTTGTAGAAGTATAAGTAGCCTATGCATAAAGCAAGTGTTAGGTTTGAATTGTTGCATACATGGCATACTGAAAGACAAAGGCGGGTGCCTCCCGTGAAAAGAAGTGTTTTGGAACATTCTTTAACTGTAGGCGAACTGTAGCAAACCAATATTGCACAAAATGGCATACTTACGGATGACCGCGGTGCAGTTTTAAGGCCGTAAGTTGTGAACGCCTGAAAGCTTTTCTAAACATGAAAAGAAACATCTGTACTTGACGAACAGCGTTTTGGTGTATAGTATGCTCACGTACGCCTTTTTGTTTTGGAGTTATGACTGATGAAGGAAAAAAGAAAGAAAAAAATATATAAATTTTGCAGTTCACTTATGTGACTTCTGCAAAGGATAGCAAGGCTTTGCGAGTAGTTTTGCACTTGAATAACGAAGACCTTTTGGTTCATAAGGTTAGAACTAATTTTTGCGACTGTTTTCATGAAAATGCTCCTATACCCTATAGGACGGGACGCCAGTTTGAACCTGCACCATTCCTACTTGTGTGTATATATATATATATATATATATATATATATATATATATATATATATATATATATATTGTTACGTTGTCCGCCTTTCCGTTCCCACGGATGCAGCCATTACAGCTGGGCTAGGGGATTATGCAGTATGTATCCGTGTCATTCGCGGAGTTTATATTAGCGAGTGCTACAAGTTCTTTTGTTTCTTTCGTTCTCGCCACTGAGGGCAATTTTATTTCATACCATGCTGAGTATGCATTTGATTATTTTGATTGTCTTGTGTGAGCTACCAGTATATTTAATAATGTTTTGCTTGCATTAGAAGTACCAGTTTATTGTAGAGAGAGGGGCACGAATATAAGTTCTTATTAATTAATTTGATTATGCGTTCGCGCTTGGCCGTGCACGAGCCTTGATCAGAGGCAGTCTCTTCCCAGCTAGCTTCCGTATCGTGCGTGTGTGCACACTCTCTCTCTCCCCAGTCATTTTTATGCCGAGCTGGCGTTTTCATTTAAGTTTATTTTTATTCTTTTTGTTGCTGACTGAGGGAAGTAGATATTTTATTTGTTTTTGTGACCTTGTTGTCTTTGGAGGGCCAGTCTAGCTCACCGTAGTCTCTCGCTGCCTTTGTTAACGTTCCCCAACACACGTACATACACACACACACACCCCTAACCCCTACACAGTTAATCCCATCTCTTTGCTCAAGGCTAGCGAGAACCATCGTGAGCTATTAACTGCGTTCCCCCTTGGACACGGGTTAAGTAGAAAGTCGTCACCACCGGAAGTAAGTGGGAGGTGTTCCTGTATACTGTCTCGGGCGGTATTACTTCCGGTAGTGACGATAGTAGGCTAGATCTATAGGTAGGCTGTTCTGTTTATTATCAAAGTACAGAGTGTTGCGTTTTAGTTTTTCCGTTGCGCAGTTTTTCTCTAGTTTGCGGAGTGTCAGTGCCGGGGTCTGCGTTATTTTTGCAACGCAGTGGAGGCCGATCATCTAAGGCTGACTTGTTGTCTTTTTTGTAATAGCCCCGGGCTGGCGCGACCGTAACAGTGGCGACCTCGCATCAGGATATCCTAACAGTGCCTTTTTCTTGCTAGGATATCGTTACCTTGGCGTTCTCTGTGCTTTGAGGTGAAGTTGATGTGTTTGTAGTTTCTCAGTCAGCATTAGTATTTCATTATTCAGTACTGCCATTGATTTGTCGCCATGGAGTCACGCGTGTCTACACCAGATCGCGTACGTGCTGAGTCACCTGTGGATATGGAAAATATGGAACAACGAGAGGCACATAGCAAAGGTACTCCCCGTGTGAGCCCTGAGTTTGACTATGGTGCTGAGTTGCCTCGTTTCGCTACCCCACTATTACCATCTATGATGCCGCCGAGCCAGTTTAGAGCAGTTCCCCCGGGTATGTCTGGTGCTTTCCCTGGAGCTGTTCATTCCACTCCCATATACCCTGGAGTCTTGTCACCGGAGGCTCAGTTGCAGTTGGAGTTAAAAAAGATGGAGATGCAGCGTGCAAAAGAAGAGAGGGAGATGGAGATGCAGCGTGCAAGAGAGGAGATGGAGTTGCAGCGTGAAAAAATGCGATTTGAGCTGGAGAAGACTCGTTTGGAGGTGACTGCCAATAGACCAACTTCAGATACCCAAACCTCAGGCCGTGCAGAGGATAGGGAGAGTTGGTTCTCAAGGAGTCTAAAATTAGTGCCAGCATTTGATGAGTTGAAGGTGACAGAATGGTTTGTCAGGTTTGAGAAGAAGGCTAGGGAGTTTGAGTGGCCCAGGTAGCGCTGGGTGGGGTTGGTATCTAATGTGCTGAAGGGAAAAGCCTTGGAAGTGTATAATAGGTTGAGCCCTGAGGATGTAGATGATTATGATGAATTTAAAACAGCCATCCTGAAGGCATATGAACTTAGACCAGAGGCTTATCGGTTGTTGTTCCGTGGTGCTCGGAAAAAGGCCTGCTGACACCTATATGGCCTACGCCAGGTATCTGGAGGAGAGGTTAGACGAGTGGTTGCTGAGTGAGAGCGCCACTTCGTATAACGAGGTGCGTGAACTGCTTTTGATGGAACATTTTACCAACATGGCTGACAAAGAAATTGGTGTTAAAATTAGGGAGAAGAGATTCAAGACCGTGAAGGAAGCAGCGACGTGGGCTGATGACCGGGTGTTTGCTTTGCGGAGTATGGGGGTCAAGTACGCTAATTTTCAGTATTCCAGGGAGAGGACTGTGAGTGGCCCTGCCTGGGATAAATCTCCCGTGAATCAGTCCAAGGGAAGTTCAGAGGAGAAAAAGAATTCAGGGAGAAAGAGCCCTGTATCCAGTTCGAAGCTAGTTTTGCAAACAGAGTGGGCACATCAAGCTTAACTGCCCTAAGTGGAAGGCCTCCCAAAATGCCAAACCAGTGGCACTAATTGTAGGTTCGAGTCAGGTGAACGAGAGGAGTTGGGAGAGTGGTAACGGTGAGGGAGAAGTCTGTGGAAAGCTGGAGTGCAGCCGGCTGTGCTCGCTGCCAGCTCAGGCTGAAAAGGTTACCCAACATGCTACGCCACCTCCGGATGAACTGCCTCAGAAATCGTCCCTAGACTGGTGTAAACCTTTTATATGTCACGGCACAGTGAAAATTCATGGGATCAGTTATCCAGTTACTGTGGCTCGTGATACCTGTGCACAACAGTCTGTGTGCAGAAACCTGACTGGAGGGCCTGTAAACTCAGGGAAGTATGTGCTGTGTAGAGGCATGAACTCAGATGAATACTATGATTATGTTCATGTGGAACTCGATTGCCCCATTGTTCAGGCTGCAGCTCAAGTAGCTGTTGCTGATGTAATGCCACTAGAGGGGTTGATTTTCTTCTGCGTAACGACCAGGCTGGCGAGAAAGTATTTCCATCTCTTCCCCCACCAGTTGTTGTGGCAGAGAAGTGTTTGACGCCCCAGAAATTGGTATTGAAGTTGATGCAGAAGTGGAAGCCATGTTCCCGGTCTGTGCAATTACACGATCTATGGCACAGGTTGCAGCCCGGGAGGAAGAACTGGTGAAGTCACAGGTTCTTGGGGTCGACTGTGGTGAGGCAGGGCCACCAATGGAGGAACCTAGTGAGCAGAGTGTTGCTGTAGTGGGTGAGGAGAGTGGGAATGCGTGCATGGGCGCCGCCCCACTTCCCACTCAGGACACTAGAGGTGGTGTTGAGTGTGTCTGTGTGGAGACTGAACCCAGCCCATCGACTGAATTAGGAGAATTTCAGGACGCTGGGGTCGACTGCGGGGATGCAGGACCACCGTCAAACGCGCCTGAGGAACAGAGTGTCACTGTTGAGGGTAGAGGTGATGATGTCAGTGTGGAGTCTGACATTCCTCCCCCTGTCGAGTGTACTAGAGGTGACGCTGAGATTGATCGCCCTTCGCAATCCAGTGTCCCGACCAGTCCTCATCTCAGTCCTCAGTAGAGCTGGCGGGTGTTGGGCCAGCAGAATTGAGGGTGAAGCAACAGGAGGATGTAACATTAAAGCCCTTGTTTGCTCGAGTAGGGGAAGAAAGAAGTATGGAGTGTGGTAAGGAGGAGTTCCTGATTAAAGACAATGTTTTACATCGCCGATGGACGCCCACTGGCGCCACGGTGGATGGAGGAGTGGGTGAGTTAGTGCAGGTGGTGGTTCCTGTGCAGTATAGGGTGCCGTTAATACAGTTAGCACATGAGGGACCTTTAGCAGGTCACTTGGGAAACAGAAAGACAGTGCAGCACTTAAGATATAATTTTTGGTGGCCAAGTATGCCGGGACAAGTTGCTGCGTACATCAAGAGCTGTCACACGTGTCAGATAGTGGGCAAGCCTAATCAAGTTCTTCCTGTGGCCCCTTTGACTCCCATTCCTGCAGTTGAACCTCCGTTTACCCGGGTAATCATTGATATTGTGGGCCCTTTACCTCCCACTTCTGCTGGAAACAAGTATTTGTTAACCATAATGGATGTTACAACGCGATACTCAGAGGCTATACCAATCAGAAGCATGCAGGCGAAGTCAGTAGTCAAGCAACTTATCCTGTTCTTTACTCATTTTGGCCTGCCCAAGGAGTTGCAGTCAGACCGCGGAGTAAATTTTACATCTAATTTGTTTAAGCAGACAATGACAGAGTTGGGCATCAAACATATTTTGTCCAGTGCCTACCATCCGCAGTCACAAGGTGCCCTGGAGAGGCATCATCAGACCTTAAAGACCATGCTGCGCATCTTCTGCTATGATAGTGGAAAGGATTGGGACCTAGCGGTACCCTTTGTTATGTTTGCAGTGAGAGAGGTACCAACTGAGTCGTTAGGGTTTTCACCCAATGAGTTAGTGTTTGGGCACAGAGTTCGTGGTCCCTTGGATGTGGTGCGAGAGGCCTGGAGTAACAACAAATCTGGCAACCAGGAATCCCTGCTTGACTATGTCTGCAGCACTCGGGAGAGACTGCATTGCGCTTTAGAGCTTGCTCGTGACAATCTAATCGGGGCTCAAGCGAAAATGAAGGCTCATTACGATAAGGTCAGAAGTCGTGAGTTTAAGCAAGGAGATGAAGTTTTGGCACTGCTGCCCATGCAAGGAAAACCTCTGGCGGCTAGATTCAGTGGTCCTTATATTGTGAAGAAGAGAGTTGGGGAACTTGACTATCTAATTGTTACCCCAGATAGGCGGAAGAGTACTCAGTTGTGCCACATTAATATGTTGAAGCCATACTACCGCCCAGTTGATTCTCATTGTGGGATGACTGCTGATGTCTCTCACCTGGGATGTGAAGGACGGGGAAAGGAGGACGTGGCATCAAAGGAACGTGCTGTGGAGGGAGCTGTTGGTGCCGGTGATGTGAGTAGTGGACCAGGGTTACAGCCACAGTCCCTGGAAGGTGACTTTGGAGTGGACGTTGAGGGAACCAGGGATAAGAGCGCTCCTGTAGTTTTGGTGGTTGGCAGTGAGTTGGAGGAGCAGGAGGAAGTGCTTAGTCGTGGTGAGATGTTACCAGCTGACCTATGGGAGGGCAATGGTTATGCAGCTCTGGTGGAGAAATTGCGACACCTTGATCCAGTAAAGCGAGAAGAGCTGTGCAATAGATTATGGAAACATCCGAAAGTTTTTGGAGATTCACCGGGATTGACAACTTGGGCTACTCATGACATTGACGTTGGGGATAGTAAGCCTGTAAAATTAGCTCCTTACCGCATCAACCCTATCAGACAGAAAGCTCTCGATAATGAGATCAAGTATATGTTGGACCATGGATTGATCCAGAGGAGTTTCAGTAAGTGGAGTTCACCAGTTACCTTGCAGCCGAAGCCAGATGGGAAGGTTAGGTTGTGTGTGGACTTCCGGAAAGTTAATTCACTGTCTAAGACCGATGCTTATCCTTTACCTCGGGTCGATGACTCCGTGGACAATATGGGTCTTGATTCGAAAATTTTGATCCAGGGCTCAAAATTTTCCCTTGGGGAAGGGCGTGTTACGTTGTCCGCCTTTCCGTTCCCACGGATGCAGCCATTACAGCTGGGCTAGGGGATTATGCAGTATGTATCCGTGTCATTCGCGGAGTTTATATTAGCGAGTGCTACAAGTTCTTTTGTTTCTTTCGTTCTCGCCACTGAGGGCAATTTTATTTCATACCATGCTGAGTATGCATTTGATTATTTTGATTGTCTTGTGTGAGCTACCAGTATATTTAATAATGTTTTGCTTGCATTAGAAGTACCAGTTTATTGTAGAGAGAGAGGGGCACGAATATAAGTTCTTATTAATTAATTTGATTATGCGTTCGCGCTTGGCCGTGCACGAGCCTTGATCAGAGGCAGTCTCTTCCCAGCTAGCTTCCGTATCGTGCGTGTGTGCACACTCTCTCTCTCCCCAGTCATTTTTATGCCGAGCTGGCGTTTTCATTTAAGTTTATTTTTATTCTTTTTGTTGCTGACTGAGGGAAGTAGATATTTTATTTGTTTTTGTGACCTTGTTGTCTTTGGAGGGCCAGTCTAGCTCACCGTAGTCTCTCGCTGCCTTTGTTAACGTTCCCCAACACACGTACATACACACACACCCCTAACCCCTACACTGTTTAATCCCATCTCTTTGCTCAAGGCTAGTGAGAACCATCGTGAGCTATTAACTGCGTTCCCCCTTGGACACGGGTTAAGTAGAAAGTCGTCACCACCGGAAGTAAGTGGGAGGTGTTCCTGTATACTGTCTCGGGCGGTATTACTTCCGGTAGTGACGATAGTAGGCTAGATCTATAGGTAGGCTGTTCCGTTTATTATCAAAGTACAGAGTGTTGCGTTTTAGTTTTTCCGTTGCGCAGTTTTTCTCTAGTTTGCGGAGTGTCAGTGCCGGGGTCTGCGTTATTTTTGCAACGCAGTGGAGGCCGATCATCTAAGGCTGACTTGTCTTTTTTGTAATAGCCCCGGGCTGGCGCCACCGTAACAATATATATATATAAAATTTAATAATAGACGGATATTGCTTTATTCCTATATTACCTTCAGTGCTAGTAATATTCCTATTTTCTATATTGTCCTGTGTTTCACTTAACAATGCTCTCAGCTGGACCTTTCACACTAGATCACTTGCTAAAACAGCTTCAGAGGAACTTGGGTTATTGTACAGAATTCGTAACTTCTTCACTGACGAGAAGTTAGCTATAATTTACAAGAGTCATGTGTGCTTTCTGCTGGAATATTGGTCACCCTTGTGGAGTGCATGTGGAGACTGAGGAGAGGTTGCACTAAAACAAATGGACTAAATTTAGGGCAAAGCTGTGAGAATTATTAATAACCTTGCTATTACAAATGAACTACCTCCCCTAGAAGTATGAAAGAATGTTGCCTCCCTTGAAATATTTTACTAATAGTTTTATGGCAAATGTTCAAAAGAAGTTGCATCCATTGTCCTACTTCTCCACGTCTTCCTCCGTGCTACTGAGACAGCTGGTAGGACTCATGACTGGAGTGTCACACTGCTATATTGCAGAACTTCTGCCTATCAGAATTCTTTTATTTCTCGATCTGCATCTCTTTACAATTCACTTCCTTGGAATAGTTACCCCCCAAACTTGAACATACAGCTGCTCAAGTCTGTTACCTTTTTTTTTCTCTCTCTCTTTCTCATGAATAGAAGACACCTGTAATCTGGTGTATGGGATGTTTATTTTTATTTAATTTATTTTTCCTTCCTCTCTTCATCGTGTAAAAAAAAAAAAAAAAAGCAAATTCAAATTTTTGGCCGCTTGACCGATCGTGAGGTGCAGGTGCTGTACTTTATATCTGCTTATGTTTAGTTATGATCGTGAGTGCTGTCACTTTGGTGCAAAGTAAATTCATTAGTTCTTAATCCCTTAGTGCCTGGGTTCTTGTGTAAGGGATTTTGCTATAAGGGCACTAAGCATACTGTCCTCCGCCTATCGGCCCATAGTCGCAAAGCTCATAGGTCAATACCCTGAAGTCCCTCCCCTTTATTCACTTTCGAAAATGTCTACTTCTGTCCTCAATGTAGGACAATTGGAACAAATCATCTGTTGCCTTTATTATTTTGAAAGTAAAACTAAAGTAATACAGATTATCAACTTTAATTTATATAATCAAACAGGGTTATGATGAAAAAGAAAAAAAGAAGAACTGTAAAAGAAATTAATGCTATAGCAGCAGGACTGAACAAATACACCTGCAATTTCACCAACAGCCAATACAAGCAGCCACAACCTCAATAACAGTAACTGGGTATCGACGTAGTGTCAGTGAATAGCACCACAACACCACAAAACTGTAGTATCGGATTCCATTACTGCCTCATTTGTGTTTGCGCCATTTCGCCACTCGCTATCTGTCTCTGAAGAAGACGGGAAGTCAGAATGTTTGTTCTTTCAACACTAATGCACGTAGAGCCCTATTGTTAAGTACAGTTTGCAGAGTAACTGCAGAATTCTTACAGATTTCCATTTCCACAACTACATATTGTAACTGGCAAAACAGTTTTGCTCTGGCTAATGGGATACTATTTTATAAGACGACTCTTTGCATGCGTGGGAACCATCCGAGGTATGGGGGTAAGACTAGTTGAAACAAACAAGAGTTTGGCCAGCAGATATATACAGGGTGTCCCGGGAGGGAAGGGCAAAATTTTCGGAAATACTAGATGAGTCATTTCTAAGTAAACAAGTGGTGCCAGGCACAACAAACCTCGCCCGACAGCAGTTATTTCATTTTCAACCATTTCCAAGTTATAGCCCGCTGAAATCCGTGATCTTGCGTTTGACCTTTCAGTCACTCAAAGTCAAAGGTAATTGTGACAAATGAAAGTCCATGAGATTTCATATATCTTAACAACAATAAATATCTATATTCAACTAGTTTCGAGTTGTAGCTCTCGTAATAACCATGACCTTGAATTTTACTTTTGATGGTCACTCAAGGTCAAAGGTCTTGGCACCAAATGAAAGCCCTTATGGGAGTTCTTGTATACTGATGATGGTAAATATCTCTATCTTCAACCAGTTTCAAGTTATAGCCCTCTAAAAATCGTCGACCATGATTCTGATCTTTCAGGGTCACTCGATTCCCTCCAAATACAATCACTTCCATTTGGGACCAGTGCCCATATGGAAAGTTTCATGTAATTTCATCCAGCCGTTTTTTCGTAATGTTGCCAACAAACAAACAAACAAACAAAGATACTCGACCAAAAACAATATCTCGCCGGACTTCGTCCAGGTGAGTAAAAATGTTACATGAACATGTGTCCAAATCTCAACCGTTACGTAATTATACTTCCTGATGACCTGTGTGTTTAATGACAGCGAGAAGTCGGGAGGTGGCTTGGTAGAAAGTGACACATGCATGAGGTTTACTTTTCAGTCCAGGAGGTGTATTCACAGAACATTAATAGAATTCCCTAGCGTCGCCTGAAGATACGGCACTAAGGCAGATAAATGGTCATTCATAGATCATGGCGCAACCTCCTTACATCGATATCTGGCGTTGCAAGTTAAGAGCAGGGAGGACATATCTTAATCTACACCACCACAAAGAAACAGTGTATTTACCATTTATGTGACCCCTTAGCCTGTCGATAGCTTCTGGCCCTCTTGCACTGTAATCGGTGCTGCTAAAACATTTAAAGAACTGCTACAATGATAAAAGAAGAGCCATAATAATATTTTGTGCAGCAATAAATTTTGTGAATACTCTATCATTGGTAAAATAACAGAAATGTCACACAAACGGAGGTGGCAGAGGGAAAGCCATTTTCGGCTCTCTCAAGCAGAGCATGTGGGAAGAGCATTTTTTTTTTTTTTTTTCGAACTAACACACAGCAAACCGGTACTGAAATTAATATCATCGCTGACTTTAGGCAGCTCCAAGCAATTACTGTTCTATAAACCCCCGTTGTAAATACAGTTTCATACACTAGCTAAAGAATGAGGGGGAGGGGGATTCTCTAGCGCATGTTCTTGTTATAACATCTACGGCAAATAGTAAGGTTATCTCACTTTTTTTGTCATCGATGGTAAAACTAGGTTAATTCACATCTGATGAGTTTTGGTTAGGTTAGAAATATTCCTTCTAAAATGGCATCAATACGTTGAAATAAGGTTGTCGATTCTAGTTAGGTTAGGCTAGGTTATCTCCCTCTACTATGGCATCTACGTTAAAAATAAGGTTAGATCAGTCTGGTTATTTATCTCAGTTAAGGCATCTACGTAGAACTTAGGTTAGCTGAGGTCTGGTTCGTTTAACTCTACCGGTTATGGCATTTCCATTAAAAGAAGGTTCCGTCAGTTGGTTATCTTCCTCATTTATGGCATTTACATTGAAATTATGTTAGAACTAGTTATCTCCCTCTGTTATGGCTTTTACTTTATAGTTTGGTTCGGTCAGGTCTGGCTAGATTATCTTGTTCTGTTATGGTTTTTACGAGTCCATTAATATTAGGTTAGGTCAGGTCTGATTACATTATCCCCTTCTTATAGTATTTACAGTAAAGCTTAGGGTCGGTCAAGTCTGGTTACGTTATCTCCCTCTTATGAAATCAACGTTACAACAAGGTTTGGTCAGGTTTGGCTATGTTATCACTCCCTTATCCCATCTTCTGTATAGAAAATTGGGTGGTCAAGTCTGCCTAGGTTTGGTTAGGTTATCTCCCTCTATTATGACATCTACATTAAATTTAGGTTAGGCTGATTGTTGGAATATCGCCCTCTGTTCTGGTATTGAAGTTAAAATAACGTTGAGTGGGTGTGATTAGGCTAGGTCTGGTTTTCTGTCTCAGCTATAGGATCTCTACAACAACTAAATTTTGTCAGGTTTAGTTAACTTAGGTTATATACAGATATGGTATATCAGTTTATGTTAGTTGCTGATTATTCTACAGGGTAAAAGGCCAGTTTATTGTTGAGTAATCGTCCAAGTGAAGTGTGCTGTATCAAAAAAGCTATAAGAAATTAAGAATCCTAGAACAGTGAATGAGATAAATGATTTAGAGCAAACTAGTAGTCAAATACGTAGATTTCCAAGGGTAAATGGTGGCGGTGAGGGCATTTACATTCATCAAAGCACCAAGAGAATAAACATGTTTGCTGCATTAAACTAATAATTTCCTCAGTGTCATGGCAGTTTACTAAGCCGTCACTTGAAAATCTGAGACATCTTTCGGCAGGTTTTCATGGGCTGGGAATATTTGCTTCCCATTTTATATTGCCTTTGGCTTAAATAAAGAATGAGATGGTTATGGTCTACGTATTAGTGGACAGACGAACTTTGTGTTTACATTAGACAGCCAAACAGATGATGAGGGGAGGTTCCGTGATTGGGTGATCGTGCCAAATGTCCGCTTATAAGAGCCTCCGTCATTGATTGGAGAGATATCAGCTGGTTCGGCAGACATGAGGCGGATGCAGCTTATGAACGTGTTAAAGGACCATTAAAAACTGTAGTGAATACCAAACTGCGGTGTGTGTGTTATGGTGCATTAATGCTGCATAATCTGAGGAGTCGAATTTAAGTCAGATGCCCCAGCATTCGAATACGTCTGCAAATCTGGTCCCAGCAGGTTTTATGTTTTATCGTACTAATGCTGCTCTCAGACAGTGTAACTATTTCCTGGATCTCCAGCGGTGGATAGGTTAATCGGTACTACATGTAACCCCTCAAGTTCGAAAAGTCCCTACTAAAATGGAGAAAGCAATCTAAAAGTCGAAAAATAAAATATGAACAAAGTATGTCTATCTATCTATTGCCAGACGCCTTAATCCCGTACGTGGTGACCACAAACAAATCGCCTCCACGTCGCCCTGTACCCCGCATTTTCACTGCCCTGCTCCCAACTCACAGCCCCCTCTTTCATATATCTCTCCACTCCATCCCTCCATCTCATCCTCGGCCTCCCACTCCCTCTCACCCCCTCCACCTCACTCACATACACTCTCCTCGTCAGTCTCTCTTCCTCCATCCTTTCCTCATGGCCAAACCACCTGCGTGTTCCTCCTAATGCTTCCTATCACATCCACATCCACACCACAACGCTCCTTTATATCCTCATTTGTCAGCTTGTCTCTCCATGTGACTCCACAGGCTCCTCTAAAATAAGTCATTTCCACTGCTCTCACTCTTGACTTGTCCTTCCAACAACGTCCAAGTTTCACTTCCATACGTTAGAGTTGGTATCACAATACTGTCATGTAGTAACTTTTTCACTTCCATGCTCATTTCCCCGTTTTTTATCACTGCCTTCAACGAACCAGCAACCTTTCTTCCTTGTTGCACCCTTTCAAGCACTTCTACCTCCAAACTTCCATCCTTACTCATCACACTCCCCAAGTACTTAAACGTACTCACATTTTTCATTTCATCACCAACCAACCTCACTGTACATTCACTGACTTCACCTGTCTCGAAGACCATCACTTTACTCTTCCCTACAGTCATCTTTAGATTCTGTTTCTTACACACTCTTCCAAACTGATCCACCAAGCCTTGCAGCTCCCCTTCGTCTTCACTTGACAACACAGTATCATCTGCAAACAACAGAACAGCAAGTTTCCAAACACCACACATTCTCACTAGGGCCACTCCAACATCCACTGCCCTACCTTGTATCTCTTTTATTACCCCATCCATGTACAGATTGAACAACCATGGAGACATGACACATCCCTGTTTCAACCCAACCTTCAAAGAGAAAAATTCACTCAGTTCACCATCCACATGCACTGGAGCCTTACCACCATCATACATACTCTTCACAGCACTCAGCAACTTCCCATCTACTCCATATATTCTTAATACTTTCCAACATCCTCGTCTATCCACACTGTCATATGCTTTCTCCAAATCCATGAAGGCCTCATACAACTTCTTTCCCTTCTCTAGAAACTTTTCCACTAAAGATCAAAGAATGAATATCTGATCTACACAACCTCTTTCATTCCTAAAGCCTCCCTGTTCTTCTCCAACTAATTCCTCTGTTATTTCCCCAACTCTGTCAGTAAGTATCCACCATACACGTTTCCTATTACACTAAGAAGACAAATGCCCCTATGATTACCACACACTTCTTTTTCCCCTTTTCCTTTGTACAAAGGAATAATTATACCTGACTCGCAATCCTCCGGGACTCTACCTTCCTCCCAGGCCAATCTGCACATCTTCCACATCCATTCTACTGCTATCTCTCCCCCATGCTTGAGCATTTCACCACACACTCCGTCAACTCCTCGGGTGCTTCCCCAGTTTGACTCTCTTCATTGCTTCCACAACTTCTATCCTACTGATTTCTTCCTGTCTTCTCACCTCCCACCTTCTCGCAGCCATTCCCCAACCACTTATACATTACTTCCATTCTCTATGTTCAACAATTCCTTATAGTGTTCTCTCCATCTGCTCACTTTCTCACCCTTCTCTATTAATCTACCATTTATATCTTTCACTCCTCTACAAACTTCACTGCCACCCTGTCTTACTCTCTTCACGTCTTACCATAACATTTTCTTACAGTCCCTCCACTTTACACTCAAATTCCTTCCAGATTCCTCATCCACTCTCTTCTTACTATCTCTTACTAATCTTTTCACCTCTCTCTTCCTTTATACATATAACTCTCTCTTCCGCCTCTCAACTTCTTCCACGCCCCTATTTCTCATCCATTCATTGTATACTTTCTTCGCCACGGCCTGTTTCACCTCTTCATTCCATCATGCTGTTCCTTGCACCCCCTTTCGTCTTCTCTTCACCCCACACACCACATCACATGCTGCACATATTTCTTCTGTGAATATCTTGCACACACCTTCAACGTCCCCCATCTACTCCAATTCATATTTACCCAATCATTCCTCCACAAACAAAGTCATTGGAGATAAAGCAGCCACTAGCCGAGTTTTTTTTTTTTTTTTTTTTTTTTTTTGCGAAAGGTCTCACACCAAAAAAAATAAGGTACATTTACCCATTATTTTCTTTAAAAAATGAATGTAAAAGGCATAGATCTACCTATCTATCTGTCTATATTCACTGATTTATGTATTTATTTATCTAGCAATGAATTAGCCAATCTCTCTCTCTCTCTCTCTCTCTCTCTCTCTCTCTCTCTCTCTCTTTCTCTATACATATATATATTGTCACTGGCGTAGTTACTCCAGTAGCGAAGGGGTGAAATAGAAATAGGATGATAATGAAAGGAGAGAGAAGCGAGCCTCAAGAACAGTAATCATTTTTCTTATTAGTTTTGCTGCCTGTAAGGATAAACCCAAGTGGTCACTTTAGCCTTCGCAACTGAGAAGACACCAGTTGTTTTTCTCACAATTTACGCAGAAATTTCCTCTTGTCCTTGAACTGTGGGTGTGACATAATGTGGGAGGAGCAAAAGTAGGGATGTTTGCCAATTAGAGGCCTAAATAGCGCTTTCGTCACGTTCTTGATGGCACGCAATTGGTTAAGTCTGTAGTGTATGAGGCCCTCATTGGTAGCAGGTGGCTCTATTGTTTCTGTATGGACAGAGATTATTTTTAAGACAGCCTAGTGGTTAATTAGCTGAGAAAGGCGGAGTAAGTAACCTTGATAAGCTCCAGGAAAGTGCGAAGAGACAGATTTTTATCTCATTTTGTACACACACCCCTGTACACATTTTGTCATTTGTACACATTTGTACACTTTTACTGTCACGTTACACTTTTGTCACATTGTGTTGCACTTTTCCTCAACACTACTCAATACGTGACTTTGATTACAAAACACACTGTTTGTGTACAATTTCCCATTTTTGATTCACTCCTCCATTTACACTAGTGTGTGATTTATATTTGGATTTAACCTTCGAAGTCTCCACGTTTCCTTGAGCTTTGTGAGTACTTAGCTTCCAATGAGTGTGTTCTGGTTAGGTAGGAAATAACTTGTTTTATATTTGTATTCTGAGGCCTATAAGAATCCTCCCCTTTTGTAAAACGAACCCTGGCTTCTTCTTTGGTTGTGCATGTTATAGTGTAGTTATAGTTAAGTTAGTTTTCTTAAACTTTATCTTATCCCTTTTGGTGCTTAATTAAGGGTTAAGAGTGCACCGTAATATACACCCCATAACAATTTGGCGACCTTCTGGCCAGGATAGCTCTGTGACATAATATTGGCAACCTTGGCCGCATACACAGTGCTTACTCTTACCTGCTTAACTGTAATAAGTAATCATTGCCCTAATGAGTGATAGTGATGTAAAAGCATTTTTGGATTCTAAGCCATCCCCAACCAGAGTGAAAACACTCACAAAACACGAGCTCATATTGCTTGCCCAGGCTTTACAGTTGAGATTTCCTGCCTTAGTCACTAAGGTTAAGTTACTTGATTTAATATTGGACACCATGTTTGAGCAAAGTGAGTCCTCTGTAGCTAGTTCTGAGCCAGTTGATACTGTACAAGGTGTTGACCCTGAGCCTTTGGCATCGGAGATACCCGGCCCTAGTGATTTTTTGCTCATGATACTGGTGACAAAGTGCAACTTGAGTTAGCAAGAATTGAGGGAACTAGAGGTGCAAGCAAAAATGAGGGAACAAGAATGGAATGCCAAAATGAGGGAAATAGAACTACAGGCTCAAATGAGACAAAAGGAAATGGATCACGAATTCAGACTGAAGCACCCTGATAGTTTACCTAGAGCTGGTGGTTCATCTGCCAAGAAAGCTTTTGATGTTGCTAGGAACATAAAGCTAGTACCTCCCTTTAATGAGCAAGATGTCATCAAGTATTTCCATATGTTTGAAAAGGTGGCAGGTCGTCTCTCTTGGCCAAAAGATTCTTGGACAGTACTGCTGCAGAGTGTTTTGAAAGGAAAGGCTCAAGAGGCTTATATTTCTTTATCTGTTGATCAAAGTGCCAACTATGATTGTTTAAAAGATGCCATTCTCAAAGCATATGAACTCGTGCCAGAGGCATATAGGCTTAAATTTAGATCCATCTTTAAACAGAAAGATCAGACTCATATGGAATATGCTAGAGTACTCACAGACTTGTTTGATCAATGGTTGCATTCTAGGAAAGTTGATGATTTCTGTAAACTTAAAGAATTGATGATCTTGGAGAACTTCACTGGTAAGATAGATAGGGATGTGGCTACATACCTAGTGGAAAAGGATTTAGATACCCAAGCTGAGGCTGCTGTTGTAGCAGATAACTATAGTATTATTCATAGCATGAATGTAAGCCTCAGTTTTTTGTTAAGTAACCAACCATTTTTTGTGAACCCTTCTTCTGGTAAAGGCATGTTAATGTCAAGTGACACTAGTGGGAACACTGCAACCCCAGAGCATGTTAGTTCTACAAAAGTGAGGACAGTGTTGCCAGAGGGTCAAGAAATGGTGTCAAGTTTTGCCAGTATTGCCAGAAAACGGGGCACTTGGAGGATTGGTGCTGGAAGAAACGAGGGAAAAATCCCTCTACAAAACCTGTTTCTTTGATAAACTCTTGGGGATCTTTTGACACCAACAGAGAGCAGCCACCCACAGATATTGTTAGCGGTAGTCAGACACAACCCCAGCAGGTGCATATTGTTGATAAGGCCAGAGTGGAGTCGTCAGTGGTGGATAGACAGACTCCTGTAGAGCCATTGTTAGACACTAGTAAGACTGGGGCAGTGCAGCCATCAGGTTCAGGTGAGAGTGGTGATAAGACTCCATTAGAGTGTCCTCCCCCAAGCAGTACTCAAAGTGACTCCTCCCCAGGTCATTTATTTGCTAACTTTATTTCTAAGGGGTTAGTTTCCGTTGATGGAAAAGGTGGTAAGGAAGTCGCTATACTTAGAGACACAGGAGCTTCACAGTCACTAATGTTGAAGGGGATTGTTGATGTAGCTGACCCTAATGAATGTGTCTTGTTGCAGGGTATAGCTGAGTTTGTATCTGTTCCCCTAGTTGAGGTGACGCTCCAGTCAGAGTTAGTTACTGGTTCAGTGCGTGTGGGTGTTGTTGACCAGTTTCCTGTACAAGGGGTCACTTTCCTTTTGGGTAATGACCTGGCGGGAGGACAGGTGAGTGCTGTTCCCTGCGTGTCAAAAACTCCCCTGAGTGAGGATAGGACTAAAGAGTTGAAAGATACATGTCCTAAATTGTTTCCCGCATGTGCTGTAACTAGAGCTATGACGGCAAAAGCCAGCCATGAGAATGCTGACCGTAATGGCACTGGCAATGCCGATGATGATATTGGGCTTGGTGATACCTTTTTTGCCCAGTTAAATGACTCAGAGGTTGATGATTCTCCCCAAACTGATGCAAGTGCAAAGTTAGCTGATATGCAAAGATCTGATCCAGAGATTGCCACTTTAATTGACTCAGCAGTTAGGGAAAATGAATGTGAGTCTGAACTGACTGAGTGTTATTATTTAAGACCAAATAACATGTTAATGAGAAGATGGAGACCTCCTAGTGTTGCTCATGATAAAGAGTGGGAGACTGTACATCAGGTGGTGGTTCCAAGACCCTATAGGCAAAAAATTATGTCCATTGCTCATGACTCTTCTTTAGCAGGTCACTTAGGGGTGAGGAAGACTCTCTCCCGCATCTGGCAGCATTTTTACTGGTCTGGAATCCGGCGAGATGTCTCCCGGTTCTTGTAGGTCATGTCACACCTCTCAGCTAATCGGTAAGAGCAATAAGCCTATCCCTGCGGCTCCTTTGATTCCTCTACCTGTGTTTGAGGCCCCATTCACTAGAGTCCTTGTGGACATTGTTGGCCCTTTGCCTAAGACCTCTTCAGGCCACCAGTACATCCTCACAATGTTAGACATGGCCACTAGATATCCTGAAGCCATTCCCTTGAGAAATATTTCAGCTAAATTGGTTGTAAAGGAGATGCTAACCTTTACCCATTTTGGTCTCCCTAAGGAGGTGCAGTCGGATCAAGGGAGTAATTTTAATTCCAGACTGTTCAGACAAACCCTTAACCCGCCCCATCCCGACCATTTTTCCACCACTGACTCCCCCCAATCCCGACCATTTTAGGATTTTTTTTTTTTTTGGCTCAAACCTTCGCTTTTGGTGAGAAACATCGAAAATTCATAGAGAAATCACTCACCTGAGGTTTAAAATACTCGATACAGGTAGGAGTACCTCCTTACCTTACTGAGTTTTCTATCAGGCTGGCACCAAAGAAAACGAGTTCTATGGGAGGATAACTATTTCACACCACTCATAAACGGTATTTATTTATTTATTTACTTGGTACGAATTTATATGTAGGACGAGAGTATATTGGTTTTCAAGCAGTAATATAGGCATTATAAGCATTGTTTTACTCACTAATACCTGACCTTTTTTTGCCACATTACCTGATCATCATTTCTAACTGTTTCTTCCTCTAATGCTATGTAAAGTTTGTCCTCCACATTGTCACTGATTGGGGAATCACTCTGGCCCTGAATTTCATACCATGGCATGACATGGCTATACTGGCCAGGTCACTGATAGCAGGTGAATTGCTGCCTCCACTTTTATGATGCCAATGATCTTGCTAATGCTAATAACAAGGATAGAATGAGGAGAATAAGGCTGGTATTTGATCACCTTCTAGAAAAGTTCTATTCATCCTTCTGTCCTTACCGAGACCTTGTCATAGATGAGAGTCTCGTGTTGTGGAGAGGCAATATTTCTTTTTGTCAGTACATACCCAGCAAGAGACACCGTTTTGGGTTCAATATCTTTATGTGTGACTGTAAGACTGGTTATGTGCAAGACGTAGTCTTGTACACAGGCGCACAGGCAGACATAATAGAAGATCGAAGTATTGGACTTTCAGGAGCCGTGGTAAAGACAATGATAGAGGAGTACCTTCATCGTGGTCACGTGCTGTTCCTGGACAACTGGTACACTAGCCCCCTTCTCACACGGTTCCTACACCTGCACGACACTGGAGTCTGTGATACAGTAAAGACAAACTGTTGGCATATGGTCAAGGTTGGGAGGAAACATGACAAGAATAAGTTTTTTTTTTTTTTCAAGGCAAATAACATCCTCGCCACCCTGTGGAACCACAACAGGGAAGTTTCCCTCCTATCGACGGTACACCACCCCCTCATGCACCTCACAGACTCCGTCGATTACCGCAGCGAGAAGAGGTGCCACAACAGGAAACTTTTGTCGGTATTGGACTACAATATCAACATGAGGCAAGTGGATCAGTCCGACTCCATGATTTCAAGTGTGCAGTGTGCCAGGACCACGATAAAGTGGTACAAAAAGCTGTTCTTCCACTTGGTTGATATCACGGTCCTAAACTGCCACTACCTCCATACCTTGACAACGGGAACCTCAGAGACCTTCGAGGGGTTTGTGAGGGAGGTGTCCCATGAAATCATCGCGAAATATGCAGAGGACAGGCCCCACCACCGCCACCGCCCCACCACTGCCGCACAAACTCCCCTACGCCTCACTACACGCCACTTCCCCAGCACCATACCTGTTCAATCGAACCGTCCTAGACCCCAGCGGTGGTGTCACATCTGTAGTAGTTCCTGAGTGAGAGAAACCAAAAAAAGAAAAGACATGAGGTACGAGTGTGTGGACTGCAACATTGGCTTGTGCGTTGAGCCTTGCTTCAAAGAATACTACATATCAGTGCATTACTGATATCGTGTGTGCTTGCGATATGACACTTTAAATCAGCGGTTCTTAACCTGGGGTCCATGGACCCCTTGGGGGTCCATGGATGAGCTTCAGGGGGTCTGTGAAGGTCAGAATAATTGAGAACAATTTTGTGATGCCGTTTGGCATCATTAACTGACAAAAAAAAAAAAAAAAATGAGAGTCTTGAAGAATTCTGGTGTTCATTGACAACCTTACCCCCATCTGGCAAAGCGAGCTGTAGGTGATGTGATTCCGGTTACTACTACATACCTTTATGAGTCAGGGTTTTCAGCTCTTGTTTTTATCAAAACGAAAAGATAAACTCAACTGAATGCCTACGATGACATGCGTGTTTCCTTGCCAAAGACCACTCCACAAATTCATCTTATTCAAGCCAAACAACAACCCTGTCACTGAAATGAACTTTTGAGCAGAACTAATGTTTTGTTTTGTTTAATTTGCACAAGTTGGATGTATTTTATTTTTTCATCGAGTGGCCATTAACTTTTCCATGAAAGAGTGGGAAACAGTTCTTTGTAAGGACAGTTTTATACTTTGTGTATGTCATACACTGCGTAAGGCAGTTTTCAGTAAATTAAAGTACATTCATTGCATGCAAAATGCTGTGTTTTGCTTATGTGCATTTTTGTAGGGTAGGGGTTCATAGCTTTCACTAGATTCGCAAAGGGGTCCGTGACTCAAAAAAGGTTAAGAACCACTGCTCTAAGTGCTGTAAATATGTGATAATCAGATGCTCACTCCAATAGTAAGGTCTATAAGTAAGTGATAACGGTAATATTAGGTGAAAACTGGTATAGTGTAAGTGGAAAAGAATAATATTAGTGGAGGAGGAGAAAGCTGTAGCACGGGCCGAACAGGGTGGTACTCCTGAGGGAAATGGGAATGCTGGTGATAGGGAGAGCTGGAGCTCCTGTTTCACTAGCTATCTAACTATCCCCCTTTGCTGACCTTTTCAGTGTGACAGTAACATGGAGAGTAGACCAGCATACTCTCCCAAACATTTCCTCTAACTACTTTATGCACTACACCACATGCACTTTACATTTCACACAATGTATCCCACTACGTTACAGGGGTTGGCGCCAGCAAGGGCATGTGGCCAGTAACCTTTGCCCCCGCTACCTAGTGGCGGACTTCTGGGGGGAGGCGTGACGGAGGTTCCACCAGTATAGATCATGGGTCCAGGACGAGATGGGGCTCGGGCCTGTGCTAGAAGGTACAGGGCATTGCGGTTCCCAGGCTGCCGCTTCGGCCCAATAGAGAGGGGGCCCGAACCTGAGAGTAGTGCCCCAGGAGGCTGCCCTATCAGTGGGTTTATAATGGCAGGATAGTTGCAGTGCCAAGGCGCACTTGGAGGGTGTCCCTGCAGCTGTCCTGGCAGAGTGCCTCGTGGCCACCACCACAGCCACTGGTAAGCTGGTGGGCTAAGGATCCCAGATCCATTGCCTAGACCTGGGACTGTGCAGTGATTGGGGCCTGTGGTATGTGTATCCCCCTTTTTTAATCCTGACAATGACAGAACAAAACAATAAGTTTCAAAGCAAGCCTGAGGACAGTAAATCACCCTGGGGGATGAGAGTGGGTTCATGGAATGTGGGAAGTTTGAGGGGAAGTCGTTGAGGCATTCGTAGGAGGTGGGTGGATGTGGCATGTTTGCAGGAAGTCCGGTACAGGGGTGGATCAGCCAGAAAGATTGTTGGGAAAGACTGTTACTATGAGTTGTTTTGGCAGGGCGGGACTGACGGATATGGGGGTGTTGGTGTGATGGTTGCAGAGAAATGGGTGGAATATGTTATGAATGTTATAAGAGTAAGTGATAGGATATTGATAGTGAAAATTCTGTTCAGTAGAAAGATAGCTGCAGTTATATCAGCATATGCTCCACAGGCAGGAATGGATGAAGCAGGGAATGATAGATTTTGGGATGATTTAATACGTGTAGTAGGTGGTATGCGGGATGATGAGATAGTGGTTTTGGGGGGGAGGACTTAAATGGTTAAGTAGGTGAAGCAGCACAAGGTTATGAAAGAGTACATTGGGTATGTGCGTATGGTATAAGGAATGCGGAAGGGGAAAGGATACTCGAGATTGGGGAGGCAACAGACATGACTGTGTGCAACACATATTTTTGGAAAAGATAAAGTATGTTAATTACGTATGAGTCTCGGGGAAATAGCAGTCAGATGGATTATTTTCTGGTTAGCAGGGCTGATAGGAGGTTAGTGAGGGATGTTAAAGTTATAGAAAATAAGGAGTGTGTGCAGCTGCACAAATTATTGATTTGTGATATGGTGCCTAAAGAACAAGTGATGAAAAAGAGGACTTATGTACCTAGGAGGAAAATATGGAAGCTGAAAAACCAAGTAGTAAGGGATGCCTTCTATTGTGAAATGAGGAGAGTGGTGGCTGAACAGGGAGCTGAAGACAGAGGTGTTAACCCTCCCCATCCCGGAGACGTGAATTCACGTCCTCACGTTATGTGCACTCATATCCCGGAGACGTAAATTAATGCGGCAACATTGCAAGGTCCCTAATTTGCACAATTTTCAATTTTCGCGAGTGATTTCGCGAGTGATTTTTGGCACGGATACACGGGACACCTTCCTCTATTCCTCTACAAGATGCCAAGCAGGGACAATGCCTTACACCGCATAACCTTTCCCCCCCCCTGCACGCCATTGTGTCGGCAATTCACTTGTTACCAGTGACCTGGCCAATAAAGACATTCAGGGCCAGAGTGATTCCCCAATCGATGACAATGTGGAGGATAAAGTTTACATAGCATTAGAGGAAGAAACAGTCAGAAATGATGATCAGGTAATGTGGGAAAAAAAGGTCATGAATGGTGATGAGTTAGTGAGTGAAACAATGCTTATAATGCCTATATTACTGTTTGAAGACCAATATACTCTTGTACTACATATAAATTCATACCAAGTAAATAAATAAATACTGTTTATGAGTGGATAAAATAGTTACCCTCCCATAGAACTCGTTTTCTTTGGTGCCAGCCTGTTACAAAACCCAGTCAGGTAAGGAGGTACTCGTACCTGGATTGAGTATTTTAAACAGGTGAGCGATTTCTCTGTGAATTTTCGATGTTTCTCACCAAAAGCGAATGTTTAAGCCTAAAAAAAAAAAGGTCCAAAAATGTCGCGACTGGGGCATACCACTGCCCAGAAAACGTTGGGATGGGGCAGGTTAATGAACAGTACAGACCCCTCAAGAACACTTTCTTGAGAGTTACTGATGTAACATGTTGTTGGACAAGAGGACCACCAAGACATAAAGTAACTTGGTGGTGGGGTGAGGGTGTAGAAGCTGCAGTTAAGGAGAAAAGAAGGCTTTTCCGGGAATGAAGGAAGGGTGGTAGCAAGGAGAAATACTTGGCTGCCAAGCATAGGGCTAGAAGAGAGGTATACAGGGCGAGGTCTGAGTCACAGAGACTTTTACTTGATAACCTAAATCATGGGGAAAGGGAAAATATGATATTTAAGGTGGCAAATCAGATGAAGAGGGATAATCGGGATATTATAGGTGAGCAGTGTGTGAAGAATGATGAAGGAAGGGTAGTTGTGAATAGTGAGGATATTAAAGAT
This sequence comes from Coenobita brevimanus, assembly GCF_032717465.1. Taxonomy (NCBI): domain Eukaryota; kingdom Metazoa; phylum Arthropoda; class Malacostraca; order Decapoda; family Coenobitidae; genus Coenobita; species Coenobita brevimanus. Next base: position 5,718,105 of record NC_137008.1, on the reverse strand, counting down.
GCATGGAGAGAGCATTATAGCCGGTTGTTGAATGAGGAGTTTGAATGGGACAGGGAAGGTCTGGAGCCAGCAGATCCAGTGTTTGGCCCTTGCTCTTTGATTGATGCTGCTACTGTGAGTGAGGCAATAGGCAGGATGAAGGTGGGGAAGACAGCAGGTGTGTCTGGGCTGACTGCCGAAATGTTGAAGGCCTCAGGAGATATACTGTAGGGGTGAGGTTAGTCACTGACATGATAAATATGATTATTTATGAGTGTGTTGTCCCAGATGATTGGCTGAAGAGTGTAATTGTAAATGTGTATAAAGGGAAGGGTGATGCCCTGGAAAGAGGAAATTATAGAGGTATAAAGCTTTTAGATCAGATAATGAAGGTAATGGAGAGAGTTTTAGAAGGTATGATTAGAGAAAGAGTGAATATTGATGATGCAGTTTGGTTTTATGCCAGGTAAGGGGTCCACTGATGCTATATTCATTGTTTGACAGCATCAGGAAAAATATATTGGCAGGAGAAGGGATCTGTATTTTGTTTTTGTTGCTTTGGAAAAGGCCTTTGACAGAGTCCCTAGAGAGGTGGTGAAGTGAGCAATAAGAAAGCTTGGCTTGGAGGAGTGGCTGGTTAGGGTGGTTATGGCTATATATATGGGTGCTCACACCCAGGTAAGAGTGAATGGAGATTTGAGTGACGAGTTTTCCATGAATGCTGGTGTGCATCAGGGGTCAGTTTTGAGTCCCATGTTGTTTATCATGGTACTTGAAGCCCTTTCACCTGACTTTAGAAACGGACTTTCATGGGAGATATTGTATGCTGATGATTTGGTGTTGATTGCAGAGAATGAAAGGGAGGCAGAGGAAAGGTTTAGGAAGTGGAGAGATGGTATGGGGAACAAGGGCTTAAGGGTAAATGCAGATGAAACAAAAGTGATGATATCTAGGGTTGGTGGCGGTACTGTCAAAGACGAGGGAGAGTGGCCATGTGCAGTTTTGCCACAAGGGCATGGGAAGTAATTCTATCTTGTGCGGTGTTTGTGATAGATGGGTGCACAAGAGATGTAGTGTTATCAAAGGTAGACTGCGAGATAATGCTGATTTTATGTGTACGGCATGTTGGGGAGAGCAGGTGGAGATTGTCAGGCATGAAAGGATTGAACTTCCTGTGAATCTCTTGAGTGTGTGGAAGAGTTTTGTTATTTGGGAGACATGTTGTGTGCTGGAGGTGAGGCTGGAGCTAGCTCTGTGGCTAGGGTGAGAAGTGGTTGGAAGAAGTTCAGGGAGCTCTTGCCTCTTCTGACATTGAGAGGGCTCTACCTACGTGCTAAGAGGTCTTTGTATGCAGCATATGTTAGGAGTGTAATGCAGTATGGTAGTGAGACCTGGGCAGTAAAGGAGGAGGGTATTTGCCGGCTCAGACGTACAGAAATGAGAATGATTAGGTGGATGTGTATCCCTGCGTGCATGGTCCAGGGGGGCTGGGTTTACGATGGAAGAGTTGAAAGGTAGGATGGGTCTGGAGTGTATTGGTGTTGTGATGAGGAGAGGTACATTGAGAAGGTTTGGACATGTGGAGAGGATGGGGGATGAAAATTGGGTGAGGAAGGTGAGAAGTTAATGTTGGGAGGGGGTTATGAGAGGTAGACCGAAAAAGACATGGGACGAGGTCATTAACCCCTAAACAGCGGGGTTGTTTTTGCTTGACTTGCGTGTCTCGCGGGGATATTCGCGCTCCGATAGACTCTCTAAAAATCTTTGCCAAAAATCAGTTATTAGTCCTTGAATATTAACCCGCCCCATCCCGACGTTTTCTGGGCAGTGGTACGCCCCAGTTCCGACATTTTTGGACCTTTTTTTTTTTAGGCTCAAACATTCGCTTTTGGTGAGAAACATCGTAAATTCATAAAGAAATCGCTCACCTGAGGTTTAAAATACTCGATCCAGGTATGAGTACCTCCTTACCTGACTGGGCTTCTAACAGGCTGGCACCAAAGAAAACGAGTTCTATGGGAGGGTAACTATCTTATCCACTCATAAACAGTATTTATTTATTTACTTGGCATGATTTTATATGTAGTACAAGAGTATATTGGTCTTCAAACAGTAGTATAGGCATTATAAGCATTGTTTCACTCACTAACTCATCACCATTCATGACCTTTTTTTCCCACATTACCTGATCATCATTTCTGACTGTTTCTTCCTCTAATGCTATGTAAACTTTGTCCTCCACATTGTCGACAGAATAGCGTGCAGGGGGGGGGGAAAGGTTATGTGGTGTAAGGCATTGTCCTTGCTTGGCATCTTGTTGAGGAATAGAGGAAGGTGTCCCGTGTATACGTGCCAAAAATCACTCACGAAAATTGAAAATTGTGCAAATTAGGGACCTTGGAATGTTGCCGCGTTAATTTACGTCTCCGGGATATGAGTCATGTGAGGACGTGAATTCACGTCTCCGGGATGGGGCGGGTTAAAATTACATATGCATATGGCACATACCTTCAGGTTTCTCCTGGGATGTTTGTTGAGCCTTCGTCGAGTACAGTAGGACTTGTGGAGACCTCTGAAGTTGGGTAACTAAGTCTCCACTTTAAACTTCCTGACAACCCGTAATATGATTACCACAGCCTGATATTATCACTAGAAACACTATACTATAATTCTCAAATAGTTTGGAATCCATACTAAAAAAAAAAACTGTGAAAGCAATGAAAATTATTAGCACGTATGACCTTCCCACTTGCACTCGTTCGCCGCTAGTGTTCTGTCATTTATTATTCATAAAAACATTCACACTTTATATTTCTATTACTATATAACACTTATATATATCTACAGTCTTTATCCATTAGTTTCCTTCAGTAATAGTGGTTTATTGTCACTGTAGGCATTCAATTTCTCTTTCACTAAAATACATAGCATTCACTTTCTCGTCCTGTATACTAGAGTTGAGAGTGAATCTGTCACTTTCACTTCCACTTTCATAACTCATAGTATTCATACATCCTAGAGTGAAACTTTCACTTTCATTACTCATAGTATATATACTCGCATTCTTATATTACTATTCATTTACATTAAATTATTTACATTATTTTATTTACATTATTTATATTTCTATTTTATTTACACTGTGTTATGCACTGTCACTTGCAGTAACTTATAAAACTATTTTCCACTGTTTACTTATATTTACATTCATTGCTTTCACTTGCTGTTTGCACATTATTTACACATTATTTACATTTCCACTTGCACTGTTTTACTCACCAGAAAGATCGTAGTCACTGTCTATCATTTTCATTGACAAATTAGCCAGTTGACGTTCAACAACAGTCACTTAGCCCTTTACCCCTTTCCACATGAGGTTTAGTAGGGGGTAGAGGTCACAGGGCCCTTTGTATGGGGCTAAAAAGCAGCGGAATTGGACAGGCGCGAATCTGACATGGTTTCACCATGAAAGACGACAGTAAACTGAATACAGTGTGGTGGTCTAGCCACCTAGGGGGAGTACAATGCTGCCAATGTCAGCGTGGTGACAGCTGCTAATATATACGCTATGAAATGATTGGCAGGAATCTAGACAATACATAATAAATTAGGTAGTTCCAGGTGAATGTAAATATCACTTAGGCTTCTCCTTTCCTTTTTTTATATATATTTTTATTACAAGGATAGATTATACGGCATATTTCAAGGGGAAATAAACAGCAAAAATTAGCGAACGAGTGCACGTGAGGTGTTGTCAGGTGATAATTAGCCAATTCCAGGTGTATGGCACTATCACTTACCTTATTTCTTTTTTGTATATATTATTTGGTATAAGAATAGGGCATAGGGCTTATTTCAATGGATGAAATCAGTGGAAAATTCCAGGGAAGATTTACTTAGCGTAGCATGGCTGGGCAGTTGAGATGAGAGGGTAATGGAGGGGAGGTAGGGAGGGGAGTCAAGAACTGGGAGAAATGGCTAAATTGTCAACAATGGATGGGAGTACAGATTAGATTAGGAGTGCTGACTAGTGTTGGACACTGGCAGTACTGATAGATGATACAAGCCACCATTTGAAAGCCCGGGCAAATTCAAAATAACACAGAATCACAAAAGTGACGCCTGCCGGTATGATCCCTTGCTCCCAAGCATCACGAAAGTGACGCCCCGTGGTTAAGGGGTTAAGTGTGACCTCAGAGTTAAGGGACTGAACAGGAAGGCTGCGATGGATCGTGCAGCGTGGAAAGCCACCATTAGGTGACCAAGGCCGACGCATGCAAGCAAGTTGGAGCCTTTAAAAACGAAAACGAAAAATAAAATGTATATTGAAACAGTAGTCATCATGAGTTTGCTCACTATGTAATTATGCGATAATCTGATGCTCACTATAATAGTAAGGCCTGTAAACATGTGATAACAGTTATATAAATCGGAAACGGGTGTAATGTTAGTGGAAAAGTATAATGTAAGTGGAAAAATAGAATGTAAGTTGAAACAACAGGCATAGCTGGTGCACTCACTATGTAATTATGCACTAACATTAAGCTAAATATAATTGTAAGGCCTGTAAATATGCGATAACAGCTATATAAAGTGGAAACGGGTATAAAGTTAGTGGAAAAGTATTATGTAAGCTGAAAAAATGAAATGTATGTTGAAACAACAGTCATAGCAAGTGCTTTCACTATGTAAATATACGCTAACATTACGCTGAATATAATCGTAAGGGCTGTAAATATGTGATAACAGTTATATAAAGGGGAAACTGGTATAATGTTATTGGAAAAGTATTATGCAAGTTGAAAAAATGAAATGTATGTTGAAACAACAATGTTAGCGAATCATCACTGACCAATTGGGACTATTTCGCTAGGTTTGCCTATTGGAACAATGCTTATTTCACCTTTATTTTTGTATAAAAACCAATATACTCTTGTACTACATGTTTTTTTGTTTGTAATAAATAAATATCTACATATTCTGAATGGTTTCCTGTACTTAGCCCTACCATAGAAAACGTGACAGCCGCTGAGCACCTCCATAAAACACAGTACCAGGTGTATGGAAGGTATTCCTGTGCAGGCCACTTATAGACCCCGGTGACCACTTTCTTGGTGATTTTCCATTGTTTCTGACCAAAAGCGGAGGTTTAAGCCAAAACAAATTTTTTTCCCAAATCTGCCGGGATTGTGGGGGGGGGGGTCAGTGGTGGAAAATCTGCCAGGATGCAGTGGGTTAAATGGTTTTTAATGTGGGGACGTTCCGTACTGTACGGTACAATGTTCTGCGGATTACCCCCGCAGCATCCATAGTTACTCACATGATGCCCATGCTACCGAAACCAGCCAGCTGGCAAACTTCTTCATTGGATATTAGTTTATTATCGTTATTCTCACTATTAAAAACCATGCCACCACAATCACGACATATTCACAGTCATGATTCACTATAATAATAATGAAAAAAATAAGACACTGAAAAAAAAAAAGAAAAACATACCTGCTCATCACAACAGCTGCAGTGTCAACAACCTAGTGCTGCCATCTGTCTTAGACTAGGCTCCTTTTCTTCATTCTACACAGTCATAATGTATGATGTGTGTTATATTGATATAAAACAAAGACTAAGGTAATAAAGATCAAGAAATGAATTCACCAACTTGGTCTTACATGCAATGTTCATAGGATCTGGTAAGTACTGTAAATAAGGAATGTCTCAGACAATGCTATATATAAATATATCAGATGCAGTAAATATGGCAGTTGTTATGTCCAAAAATTTTGCAGAAATAGAAAGAGAGATACAGGCAGTTGTGATTTTGACTAGTGCCATGTTTGAGATTAAATTGGGATAAAAAAAAATATGAGATACTTTGCTGTATCGGACAGTAATACATAAACAGTTGCAGGAATGTGCAATGGCGCTGTCACGTGTGCCAACACAGCACCGTCAGGCCCCGTAGACAGCGGAAGGACTCATGCTACCAGTGTGTTCAGTGTGACGTGGGTCTATGCATCATTCCCTGCTTTGAGGAATACCACATCCTCCTCCGCTACTAACTGAACAAAAGAAGAGTGAGAAAAAAGACACACGTGAAATGTATATATTTGTAAATATTATATAATGATAATTAAGTGTAATGTGATAAGGAACTAGTGTTAGAGATATTATAATAGTAAGTGAAGTAAAATAAGTTATGTATGTATGTGTGTGTGCGAGAAAATATACTAAGTGAAATGAAATGGCACGAGAATTTTGCCATGCGAGAAGAGAGAACGGTAGTGCATTGAGTGTGCGAGGAAAAACATCAAAAGTGCATAGAATTTTAAGTTATGTGGAAAACAAATATTATGTACAGCACTATCTACCTCAGAAACGTAGAGTAAGAACTTTTATGAACATTTTATGGGCAATCCAGCTCAATCACTCGCTTGTCATAATGTGCCAACGTACATAACTATGCATGGGGACACTTCCTATATCATCTGTATACCCAACAAGAGTGTCCTTGGCTCGAATAGCATAGTTAACAATGAGGAAAATGCAGAGCTTCTGCCTCCTCTCACTCTGGGGCGGTGGCGGGCGGTGAAATCTACGGGCGTTACTCCGAAGTTTTCAGCTGCCCACTCACGGAGAATCGACCTCAAAATTGACCTAAATGGCTTATGTGAGTATTTTTATGTTGTTTTCCATGTTTTCTCATCATTTCTAACTTATGTAGCAAAAAAAAATGGTTGATAATTGGCCGGCACCACGGCCCCATGAGGGTCCAAAGTCTGCTGGCACAGGCGGGTTAACCTGCCCCATCCCGACCACTTTTCCACCACTGACTCCCGCCAATCCCGACCATTTTAGGAAAAAATTTTTTTTGGCTCAAACCTTCCCTTTTGGTGAGAAACATCGAAAATTCATAGAGAAATCGCTCACCTGAGGTTTAAAGTACTCAATACAGGTAGGAGTACCTCCTTACCTTTCTGAGTTTTCTATCAGGCTGGCACCAAAGAAAACGAGTTCTATGGGAGGATAACTATTTCACACCACTCATAAACGGTATTTATTTATTTACTTGGTACGAATTTATATGTAGTACTAGAGTATATTGGTTTTCAAGCAGTAATATAGCATTATAAGCATTGTTTCACTCACTAATACCTGACCTTTTTTTGCCACATTACCTGATCATCATTTCTAACTGTTTCTTCCTCTAATGCTATGTAAAGTTTGTCCCCCACATTGTCATTGATTGGGGAATCACTCTGGCCCTGAATTTCGTACCATGGCATGACATGGGTATACTGGCCAGGTCACTGATAACAGGTGAATTGCTGAGACAATGGCATGCAGGGGGGGGGAGGAGGTCATGCTGGGTAAGGCATTGTCCCTGCCTGGCATCTTGTATAGGAAGGTGTCACGTGTATATGTACCAAAAATCACTCGCGAAAATTGAAAATTGTGCAAATTAGAGACCTTGCAATTTTTCCGTGTTTATGTACGTCGACGGGATTGGCAGTGACAAAACGTGTGGACGTTAAAGAACGTCGATGGGACGCCGCGGGTTAATAAAGCCCAGGTGGCTTGGATCTAATTTTTTACCTCTCTCTCTCTCTCTCTCTCTTTCTATGTATATATATATATATATATATATATATATATATATATATATATATATATACATATATATATATATATATATATATATATATATATATATATATATATATATATATATATATATATGTGTGTGTGTGTGTGTGGGTGGGTGTGTGGGTGTGTGTGTAAATATTTGCTTTCATATATCTATTGTTTCGTTTCGTTTCGTTTTTAAAGGCTCCAACATGCTTGCATGTGTCGGCCTTGGTCACCTAATGGCGGCTCTCCACGCTGCACGATCCATTGCAGCCTCCCTGTTCAGTCCCTTAACCCTAAGGTCACACTTAATGACCTTGTCCCATGTCTTTCTCGGTCTACCCCTTATAACCCCACCCCCAATATTAACACTTCTCACCTTCCTCACCCAATTATCATCCCCCATTCTCTCCACATGTCCGAACCACCTCAATCTACCTCTCCTCATCACAACACCAATACACTCCAGTCCCATCCTACCTCTCAACTCTTCCATTGTAAACCCAGCCCCTTAAGGCCTTGGACGCAGGGACGCACTGCACATCCACCTAATCACTGTCATTTCTGTACGTCTGAGCTGGCGAATGTCTTCCTCCTTCACTGCCCAGGTCTCACTGCCATACAGTATTACACTCCTAACACATGCTGCATACAAAGACCCCTTAGCACGTAGGGAGAGCCCTCTCAATGTCAGAAGAGGCAAGAGCTCCCTGAACTTCTTCCAACCACTTCTCACCCTAGCCACAGAGCTAGCTCCAGCCCCACCTCCAGCACACAACATGTCTCCCAAATAACAAAACTCTTCCACACACTCAAGAGATTCACCAGCAAGTTCAATCCTTTCACGTCTGACGATCTCCACTTGCTCACCCCGGCACGCCGTACACATAAAATCAACATTATCTCGCAGTCTACCTCTGATATCACTACATCTCTTATGCACCCATTTATCACACACACCGCACAAGATGGAATTACGTCCCACGCCCTTGTGGCAAACTGCACATGGCCACTCTCCCTCGTCTTTGACAGTACCGCCACCAACCCTAGATATCATCACTTTTGTTTTATCTGCATTTACCCTTAAACCCTTTTGCCCCATACCATCTCTCCACTTCCTAAACCTTTCCTCCGCCTCCCTTTCATTCTCTGCAATCAACACCAAATCATCAGCATACAACAACTCCCACGGGAGACCGTTTCTAAAGTCAGGTGAAAGGGCTTCAAGTACCATGATAAACAACATGGGACTCAAGACTGACCCCTGATGCACACCAACATTCACGGAAAACTCATCACTCAAATCTCCATTCACTCTCACCTGGGTGTGAGCACCCACATACATGACCATAACCACCCTAACCAGCCACTCCTCCAATCCAAGCTTTCTCATTACCCACTTCACCACCTCTCTAAGGACTCTGTCAAAGGCCTTTTCCAAATCAACAAAAACAAAATAAAGATCCCTTCTCCTACCAATATATTTTTCCTGAAGCTGTCGAACAATGAATATGGCATCAGTGGTCCCCCTACCTGGCATAAACCCAAACTGCATCTCATCAATATTCACTCTTTCTCTAATCATACGTTCTAAAATTCTCTCCATTACCTTCATTATCTGATCTAAAAGCTTTATACCTCTATAATTTCCTCTTTCCAGGGCATCACCCTTCCCTTTATACACATTTACAATTACACTCTTCAGCCAATCATCTGGGACAACACACTCATAAATAATCCTATTTATCAGGTCAGTGACTAAACTCACCCCTATATCGCCTGAGGCCTTCAACATTTCGGCAGTCAACCCAGACACACCTGCTGCCTTCCCCACCCTCATCCTGCCTATTGCCTCACTCACAGTAGCAGTATCAATCAAAGGCCAAGGGCCAGACACTGGATCTGCTGGCTCCAAACCTTCCCTGTCCCAGTCAAACTCCTCATTCAACAACCGGTTATAATGCTCTCTCCATGCATCTTTAATATCCTCACTGTTCACCACTACCCTTCCTTCATCATTCTTCACACACTGCTCACCTATGATATCCCGATTATCCCTCTTCACCTGACCTGCCACCCTAAATATATTTTTCCTTTCCCCATGATTTAGGTTATCAAGTAATTGTCTCTGTGACTCAGACTTTGCCCTGTATACCTCTCTCCTAGCCCTACGCTTGGCAACCAAATATTCCTCTTTGCTACCACTCTTCTTCTATTCCCGGAAAAGCCTTCTTTTCTCCTTAATTGCAGCTTCTACACCCTCATCCCACCACCAAGTTACTTTATGTCTTGGTGGTCCTCTTGTCCAGCCGCATGTTACATCATAAACTCTCAAGAAATTGTTCTTGAGGGCTCTGTACTGTTCATTAACGCCTCCGTCTACAGCTCCCTGTTCAGCCACCACTCTCCTCAACTCGCTATAGAAGGCATCCCTTACTACTTGGTTTTTCAGCTTCCATATTTTCCTCCTAGGTACATAAGTCCTCTTTTTCATCACTTGTTCTTTAAGCACCATATCACAAATCAGTAGTTTGTGCTGCTGCACACACTCCTCACTTCCTATAACTTTAACATCCCTCACTAACCTCCTATCAGCCCTCCTAACCAGAAAATAATCTATCTGACTGCTATTTCCCCCAGACTCATACGTAATTAACCTACTGTCTCTTTTCCTAAAATATGTGTTGCACACAATCATGTCCGTTGCCTCCCCAGACTCGAGTATCCTTTCCCCTTCTGCATTCCTTAGACCATATGCACATCCCCCATGCACTCCTTCATAACCTTGTGCTGCTTCACCTACATGACCATTTAAGTCCCCTCCCAAAATCACTATCTCATCATCCCGCATACCACCCACTACATGTATTAAATCATCCCAAAATCTATCTTTCTCTGATTCATCCAATCCTGCCTGTGGAGCATATGCCGATATAATCACAGCTATCTTTCTTCCCAACAGAATTTTCACTACCAATATCCTATCGCTGACTCTCAAAACATTCATAACATATTCCACCCATTTCTCCGCAACCATCACACCAACACCTCCATATCCGTCAGTCCCGCCCTGCCAAAACAACTTATAGCAACAGTCCTTCCCAACAATCTTTCTGGCTGATCCACCCCTGTACCGGACTTCCTACACATATATATATATTCATGAATACTGAAATATTTTCATTTTTGTATGTTGAGTTAAACACAACATTTTTGCTGTTGTAAATCTTCTTTCTAATATTTTTAATTTTCCTCACTAATACTCTTCCTTTGCGGGAGTGAGCGAAAATCAACTCCCCAAAACTGATCATTTTTACTCGACTTTTCGTCTACAGAGAGACATCAGGAATGGAAAGACCACAACCACATCTGGGAATGAAATATGTTTACATGGATAAATCTGGAGGAACGCAAGAATTTGGAGAGAATGAATACTTAATTTAAAGGTACTGAACATCAACAATAATTCAAGTATGACTAACAATATTCCATATTCTTTATACAAGGGAGTATACATAAGGAAAGGCACGTGCTGTATGCACAACCTGCTTAAGTAACTAGAATATGTAATGATTTTTTCTCTATTTCCAAATTCACAAATATAATTTTTACCTAAATAACAGCAAGATTCGATGTACAGAAAGAATAATATACTATATTCATACACTAATCTCTGTAGTATTTTAAGCTAATAAAGTACATATAAAAACAAAAACACCAAACATTCAATTACCTTATACAGGAAAGGTACATCAAGACAGTACAGATGATGTCTTGTGTACTACATAAGGATATTGTAAACTAAAACTAAACATGTGTTGTTCCTACATCTGTATTTGTACCCCGCGCACAGGCTGGGGGTCATGAGCGTGGCTAGAGTGGAAACGGGCTGATCATCTCAAGCATGTGGGGGGTGGGCTGGACGGGGAAGGGGACAGGGGGAAGGTTGGGCTATTGTCCTGAGGTGAAAGACTTTTTCCCTTGTACAGCTGCGTGGAGCATTATCAAACCAAATACGTTCGTAGTCAAGTTAACCTGTATATTAATCGTCGGCGCTCATTGTCATATATTAATTGCTTCTAATATTTTCACCTCTGAAATGAGAGGGGAAAGGGAAAGGGAGGCAGAAGATGAGATGGGGGATGGAGTGGAGAGGTATATGAGAGAGGGGGGTGTGAGTTATGAGCAGGACAGTGAAATGGCGTTGAACGGGGCTACATAGAGACGATTTGTTTGTGGCCACCCCTTACGGGATTAAGGTATCTGGCAATAGATAGATAGATTTTCAGTTTTCCCGGGTCATTGTGATGTGCGACAATTACGGTGTTCTCAGCTATATTGCCTCTATCAACATCAGTTCCGTGGTGTCCTAGATGCTGATGTTTGATGGCTTCATCCTGTACATGCAGAGATGGCCGACGACCTGGGCTGCTAATCACGTGACCTATGTAGGTATTATCACGAGGTGTGCAGTCCTTAGTAGTACATTGATATTATTACGCTACATTGGTTTAAGACATTATCCCAGTCTGACCGGTTCTTCGCTCTACTAAAAATAATTTCATCCATACTAAATGCTCTCAACTCTCCAACTCGAATTCTTCCCGCTCCTTCTGGCACCTTGCCAAAAATCTTTCTAACAACTTTACCTCATCATCCTTCCCTCCTCTTTTCTACTCTGATGGTTCTGTAGCTATTTCTTCTACTGATAAAGCAGATCTCTTCGCACAGACTTTCTCCTCCAATTCCACCTTAGACGATTCCGGTGCTGTTCCTCCATCACTTTCCCCCTCTGACTTCCTCATGGCTGACATTAAAATTTCTTCAGTTGATGTATTTTCTGCCATCACTGGCCTCAGTACTAACAAGGCATATGGGCCTGATGGGGTCCCTCCTGTTGTTCTCAAGAACTGTGCTTCTGTGCTTACACCCTGCCTAGGCAAACTCTTTCGCCTTTGTCTGTCAACTTGTACCTTTCCTTCTTGCTGGAAGTTTGCTCTCATTCAGCCAGTCCCAAAGAAGGGTGACCACTCCCAACCCTCCAACTATCGTCCAATTGCTTTAACGTCCTGTATTTCAAAAGTTTTCGAGTCAATTCTTAATAGAAAAATTTTAAGGCATCTTTCCTATCACAACCTTCTTTCCGATCGTCAGTATGGGTTCCGTCAGGGACGCTCCACTGGCGATCTTCTCACCTACCTTTCAGACTCCTGGTCATCCTCCTTTCGGGACTTTGGCGAAAGCTTTGCCATTGCACTTGACATCTCAAAGGCTTTCGATCGAGTCTGGCATAAATCTTTAATTTCCAAACTGCCCTCCTACGGTTTCTATCCTTCTATCTGTGCCTTCATTGCTAGCTTCCTTTCTGGTCGTTCTATAGCTGCTGTTGTAGACGGCCATCGTTCTTCTCCTAGATCTATCAACAGTGGTGTTCATCAGGGCTCTGTCCTATCACCAACTCTCTTCCTTTTATTCATCAATGATCTTCTAAGCTGTACATCTAACCCTATCCACTCATACGCTGATGACTCCACCCTTCACCTTTCCATTCGGTTTCCGCAACGCCCATCTCAACAGTTACTTCAACAAACAAGGGATGAGGCTATGGCACACCTAATGTCTGACTTGGCTCGTATCGCTGACTGGGGTAAAAATAATATGGTTGTCTTTAATGCATCTAAGACTCAGTTCTTACACCTATCAACCCGACAAAATCTTCCACAGGTATACCCATTAATGTTTAATAATATTCAGCTGAATCCTGCATCATCCTTGAACATGCTTGGGGTTTCATTTACTCAGGACTTATCTTGGAAAGATCATATTACATCTCTTGTAAAATCTGCTTCCAAGAGATTGGGTGTGCTAAGCCGACTCCGCACAATTGTTGACTCTATACAGAGGTTTTATCCGCCCCTGTGTGGAGTACAACTCTCATGTGTGGGGAGGCTCCCCACATACAGCTCTTCTCAATAGGGTGGAGTCAAAGGCTTTTCGTCTCATTAACTCTCCTCCTCTTACTGACTCCCTTCAACCTCTATCTCTTCGCCGCACTGTTGCATCTTTATCTCTTTTCTATCGCTACTTTAATGGTCACTGCTCCTCTGAACTGTCTGCTTGCATTCCTCCACCTCTACGACGGGCGCGTAGCACCCGTCTGGCAGCAAACTCTCATCCCTTTTCTGTCCAACTCTCTAATGCAAGAGTTAACCGTTACTCCCAGTCTTTCATTTATGCAACAGGTCAGCTCTGGAACTGTCTCCCTCTGTCTGTATTTCCTGCTGCCTATGATCTCCAGTCTTTCAAACGCAGTGTGTCCAGGCATCTCAAAATGATCGGATCTTGAATTTGGCTCTCTATTGTATTTTGTTTTTCTCTTGGAAGGAACTGTTACTGCGGGCCATGGCCTTTGGTTCCTTCTTCCTCGCATAAAAAATATATTTATATATATATATATATATATATATAATTCACTAATCTTAAATGTCGGGACCAACTGCCTAACCCCGGGCTCCTATGCTCCTCATGGGGCAATGTAGGATTGGATGATGGATGGATATATATATATATATATATCATCATCATCAGCCGTTTAAGTATCCACTGCAGGACCGGCCTATCCCGACCGAAGTCGAGACTATACAGCCAATGTATCTCTACCAAGTGGCTTAGGCTGTCTGTTAGAGATTGTATGTACTGTAGGATGAGAAGTGCTTGTAAATGTAATTGTAGTGCTGGAGTGGCTTTGGATGTGCGTGTAGTCTGTGAACCAAGTGTAATCGGCCCACGCAAGCCGACTGGGTGCAGGCATACTTTATAGTAAGCGACACTGGTTCAACAACAGCACCCCTGATGTCCGCCAATGCAGTATGTGGCCGGGTGAACGCTCCCAAAGTTTGTTACCCTGGCGGGGCGCAAACCCTGGTTCACCCGTGTACAAAACGCACACTCTACCACTGTACCACAGAGTCTCTCTCTCTCTCTCTCTCTCTCTCTCTATATATATATATATATATATATATATATATATATATATATATATATATATATATATATATATATATATATATATATATATATATATATGATACGTGGGAGAGCTTTGTGGTAGGTATGGGCACTCACCATCCACTCACTCGATGTAGTTCCGTTCTCGGGTGACTGACCTTTCCTCTCTTCCTTCCTTCTTTCTTTTCCTCTTCTGCCTTTCTTTCGTTTATTCTTTCCTCTTCCTTCTGTCTACTGGTGACCCTACAATGACAACCCAAATGGTTTCCTGTACGCCAGGAAACCATTTCCTTTGCTGGGTGGTAATCATATATGCTAATTCTGGCACCTGGTGGTTTAATGGGTAATTAAAGCGTTCCAGTCGGACTGAGCCTGTGCAGGTTTATATCAAAGCGATGGTTGGAGTTTATTGCTCATGTAATGCCATTCCGGAATGTGTGAGGCTGGTCACCATCTTAAATGTTCAGGACCAAATTGCCTAGTCCTTGGTTCCTACGCTCCTCTTGGGGCAACACAGGATTAAATGATGATGTAATGATAGATAAATAGATAGATAGATATAGGTAGATAAACAGATTTCGGTATAGATATTATGATAGCTGGATGAATAGATAGGATGATAGAAAGAGGTATTTTGTGTTTTGATTTAAATTTTGTTGTATGGCGGCAGTAACATTTAATGTTACTCTGCTAAAATCTGTCCTTGCAATTAGCCTTCCCTCATCGCTGCTTCACGCACTTTCCTCCTACCCGGCCTCACCTGCATTCACTCCCTCATCCCGTTTCACCCATCGTCCTCCAACCAGGCTTCGTCCATCCTCCCTCACCCCTTCCTCACCTGCTTTCCCCTAACCAGGCCTGACTTCATCTCCTTTAAACCTTAGAGCCATAGTTTTTTCCTCTCTCTCTCTCTCTCTCTCTCTCTCTCTCTCTCTCTCTCTCTCTCTCTCTCACCCATTAGGTTATATATCCTTATTACTGTAATTACTGGCTTTACTCTTGGTTTCCATATGTATAATTTTATTTTCTCGCCTTTCTCAAATTTTCCTTGCCTCATATATCCTTCTACGTGTTTTCCTTGCATATATTCTTCATTTATTCTGTTTATCAATACAGAATTCCCTCCTCGATTGCTTCAGTTTCATCTTCAGCTTCTTTCCTTGTTTTTGATACTACTTTGCTCCTCCACTTTCCAACCTAAGTTCACTTCCACATTTTTCTCATATATCCTCCCACATTGTATTCATTACCTGATTTCTGGCTTCCCTTTCGTTTTATTAACCTTACTCCTGTTACATACTTTATCCTGTAACGTATCAAAATTTCCTTCTACAATTGCACTCGTCCGACTTGTCGTCCCTTTCCCCCACCACGTCCATTTTAATCATGTTAATGCCACCATCTCGTTCATTTTCTGAATATTCTCCATACCATTGCTGCACTGCCTCCTTGTTTCACTCCTTGTCACGCTAAGTCACCCATCATCAGCGCACCCAACCGTTTCACTTCTCCGGTTTTCCCGCGTCTCGCACACACGTCCTGGAGGGTTATGACAAAGTTAAGTATTCCTCGCACTATGCGTTTCTGGTGTGAGAGAAGTTGCAAATGGGAAGCGTTTTGCCCAGAAATTGTTTTAACAGCTAGGTGTGAACATTTTTCTGAAGCCGCAATGATACTCGAATATAATGACGTTATATGTGAGTCACTGGCTACTTATATACTATATTTATCTATTTTCTGCCAAGGGACACTCTAATTATTACACTTTTGCCTGACAGTCCAAACTTCGTCCTTTTTATATGGTGTGTGTGTGTGTGTGTGTGTGTGTGTTCTTACCTAATTGTTCTTACCTAATTGTATCTTTACACGAATAAGTCAAGCTCGTACTGTCCCGTGTCTTAAACCATATTTATCGTACATATCCTTAAATTTGTGAATTGTTTTGGCACACACTATTTCATTCGCTAGTGCATTCCACTGATCAATTGCTCTATTTGGGAAACTAAATTTCCTTACGTCTTTATCACCTCTCTTTTTATGCAGTTTTTTGCAGTGTCCTCTTGCTGATGCTTCCCCATACGTTAAGTAATCATTTATGTCTATTTTCTCCTTCCCTGTTATGCATTATTATAGCATTATCATGTCACCTCTTTTCCTTCTCTCCTCTAGTGTTGGTAGATTCAGTTTATTTAGTCTTTCTTCGTAGCTTAGATCGTTTAAGTTTGGTACCCATCTTGTAGCGGCCCTTTGAACTTTTTCAATCTTGTCTATGTGTTTTTTGAGATGAGGACTCCAGACTACTGATGCATACCCCAGGGTTGGTCTGATTAATGATGATATTATCTTTCTTAACATGTCTTCATTTACGTACGTAAACGCTATTCTCATATTGGCAAGCAGTATATACATGATCCGTACCTTCTCACTGATGTGGTCAGCCGGAGATAGTCTGTTATTGACAATCACACCTAGGTCCTTCTCTCTTTCTCATGTGTGTAGGGTTTTATTTCCTAATGTATAATCCCAATCAAGGCTTTTTCCACTTTTACCAAACTTGATTACATAACACTTGTCGACACTGAATTCCATTTGCCATGTATTAATCCATTAATGAAGTTTATTTAATTCTTCTTGTAGCTCTTTACAAGAGACTGTGTTAGTAATTCTCCTTTGTATTTTTGCATCATCTGCAAACATATTTAGATAGCTTTTATTTCCAGTGTTACTGTCTATATCATTTATATACACTAAAAACATGATTGGTGCCAGCACTGAGCCCTGTGGTACTCCACTAGTCACTTCTTTCCATGATGAGTAATTTCCCCTTAGTACTGTTCTCATTTTTCTTTTTATGAGAAAATCTTGCATCCAACAATACAGTTTGCCTCGAGATCCTCCTTGATGATACAGTTTCCATAAAAGTCTTTGGTGTGGTGCTGTGTCAAATGCTGTCTTGAAATCTAAATAGATACTGTCCACCCATCCTTCTCTTTCCTGTAATGTGTCTGTTACTCTGTCATAGTAGCTCAACAGATTAGTAACACATGATTTTCCTTTTTCTGAAACCAAACTGTCTTTCTGTTATCATAATATGTTCTTCTAGGTGATTTACCCAAGCTTTTCTTATAAGCTTTTCTAATACCTTGCTTTCAACACTGGTTAGTGATACTGCTTGGTAGTTAAGTGGATTATGTCTATTCCCTTTCTTGAAAAAGGGATCAATGTTTGTTTTCTTCCAAATATCAGGTAGTTTACCTTGACTCAAGGATTTCTTGAAAATTAAAAAAAATGGTTTACTTAACTCCTTTGCACATCACGTAGCACCCAACATGAAATTTCATCAGGACCATTTGCTTTTCCTTTGTCTAATTTACTTAGCTCCTCCTGTATTTCTTTTTCTGATGTTTGTATATCTGGTAGTATGTGTGGGCATGCATGTTCCACGTAATCCCTCTCAAATTAGTTTTCCTCTGTAAAAACTGATTGGAAATTCTTGTTTAGTGCTTCACAAATATCCTTCTCTTGTGTATAGGTGATTCCATCATCCGTAATGGATTGTATTTTATCTTTTACTTTGGTTTTGGTTCTGATGTAGCTGTAAAATAGCTTTGGGTGATCACTACTTTTGTTTATGATATCCTCCTCAAACTGTTTTTGGGCTTCCCTCCTTATTCTTGTATAATCGTTTCTTGCCTGTTTGTGATTATTATATGCCCTTTCACTATTGTGTCTTCTGTATCTATTCCGCAACAAATCTATTCTTTCTTTTGATTTTTTACATTCTGTATTGAACCATTTCTTCATTTTCTTTTCTGTTTCTTTGTGCTGTGGGATGTACTTCTGGACTTCTATTTCATAAAATTCACATAATTTTTCATATATAGCAGTTACATCTTGTCCTCTAAGCTCCTTTTCCCAAGCAATTTCTAAGTAGTACTCTTTTAGGTCATGATACTTTCCCTTTTTATAGTTTAGGCTCTTTTTGTAACTTTCATTACTCTTATCTACTGTATGTCATATGCAATCCTGAAATTGCAATTTAGTACTGCATGGTCGCTTTTGCCGAATGGAGGGTGATATATTAAATTGTCAATATCGTTTTCTTGCCTAGTAAATATGAGATCTAGCATTGAGGGCACATCGAGTCCTCATTTTCTGGTGCTTTTCCTTACATGTTGCATTAGGAAAAACTCTTGCACAAGATCCAGGAGCTTTTGGTCCCAACAGCTTTCTTGGCTTATTATATCTAGAGTATTCCAATTTATATTTGTATTAAAATCTCCAGTTAGTATAATTCTTTTTATTTCTCTTCCATTTTATGTAGTAATGCTCTTAAACTCTGAATTGTACTTTCTGCCAGGTCCTCATATTCGTCTCTTTCCTATGTGTTTGATCTGGGTGGCATGTACAAATTGGCTACAATTACTTTCCCTTCAGATGTATTTATCTCCACTGCAATCAGTTCTACTTGTGAGGGTATATCTAATTCTATTTCTTTGACTTTTAGATTTTTCATAATTAATATTATAATTCCTCCTCCTTTTTTTAAGTTCCTATCTCTTCTCCATATATTATATTCCTCTAAGTTTAGGATGTCATTCGATATCCTTGGTGTTAATTTTGTTTCAGTTAGGCATATTATATGTGGTTCATTTTCTCTGACATAATCATTCATCTCTAATAATTGAGATACCATTCCATCCACATTTGAGTATATCAATTTAATCATCTTGTTTATATAGGCTACTTTTCATGATTTGGTTCTACTACCTTCCTCCTTTTTATTCCCTCCTGTTTATGTACCACTTTCGTACCTGCAATCCAGTTACTTTGTAAAAAAAATGTATTCTTCTCCTCTGATCTTCCCTCATTATTTTGTTTTTGCTTCCTCCCTCTTCTCTTTCAGTAATTCCAGTTCCTCTTGTGTTAGGCATCTTTTTATCCATACATTTTTGAACTCCTCTTTTTCCATAAGGTTCTTTGCATTTTTTAGTATCTCCTCCACGGTGTTTACAATCTGGAAAGTTACCTTTAGAGGTCTTGACTTGCTTTTCTCGTATTTCCCTAACCTTTTGTGTTCCCCTATGTCTTTACTACAGATTTCCTCTGATACTTCTTTCAATAGACTCATTACATTTGTCATCTCCTTTTTGTCTCTTGAGATCTTGTTTTTTTACTTCTTCCTCTTCTATACCAGTGATTACTATAGATTTATTAATATCTACTGAATCTCTGACTAACTTAGGATTGTTTTGGATTATTCTTTTCACTTCCTTTTTAATGCTTTTTTTCTCCCACCCTTGTTTCCAAGTCTTTCTTTACTTTCACCATTTCAGCATAAGTGGTTTCCACATCATTTTTGTAGCTTTGCACAGCTTCATTCACCTGTGTTATCTTCTCCTCAATATCAATGCTCTGATCTATCAGACTGCTTACATGCCTAATTGTCTCTGTATCATTTTAGAACTCTTCCATAATACTCTCGTGGTTGACTACTGTTCTTGCGCAGCTGGCTGTTACACAAATCTGCTTTATAACAAATCGTTTCCTCGATTTACAGAAAAACTATTGGGAATTACAGGTTGTCTCTGAAATGAAAATAATTGAGGATTTTTATGCGATTTCCAAATTGGTGTCTATCTTTCTTGTAACTTCAAAATTGGCTGAGATGTCGAAAAAAGTTCGCTACTATAGTACAGAGTTTTCCTTCCAACTTCTGGCCCCATTTCTTGCTGATGCGATAAATCTTTCGCTCAGGCACATATGTCGGGGGTCCAACCTGTGACTAAATATTTAGTTCGAGTGAGCAAAGCTAGTGACGAACAATTATTTACAAGTTTAAGTAATATTTTGCAAATCATTTGTGTCTGGCTTTATTTTACATGATTCAAAAAAAAAAAAATGGACATACTCGACATTAGGTGATCATAGGGCTTGTATATGGCTCCAGAACATTATATACATACGTCTTCAGATTGTCAGGTTAGTATTTTCATATTGATTTGCAACAATGCATTGTGCATTGATCACTATATTTCAGGAGATACAAGATCAATCAGTTGCTTCTCATATAATGTTATAGCACCTCTTCTTTCGTTTTATTTTTGGCTTACAAACTATTTGAAAATGAAAAAATGGCAACACAACTAGAAGGTTGGAAAGAAACTACAGTAGAGTGGCGTGTGCCTGTCTGCTGACACTGCAAATTACTCCCATTGTTTAAAGGTTTGCGGTTTTTTAATTCATACCTTTAGTGTGATGATACTATGAAAACCTTTCATTATTGAACTGAAAATTCTTAGAAAGATATCGGTACTGATACCCAATGATGATGTTTACTCTCTCTCTCTCTCTCTCTAACTCACATAAACCTGGTAATATTTACCGAAGTCGTCACCTCACTAAGGGAAACTTATCAGAAACTGCGGAAAATTGCTTGTTTTCAAACCTTAATATACTGGAAAGTATAGCCCTTAGGGAAACATAGTAATGACCATTTTACTTACCAACTCTTCCTCTTGCGAATGAAATATCCCCAGGTCTCTAGACCATGGCACTGATGAGAAATTACATGAGGAAGAGAACTCATTTTCGCCGAGAGAGCAGCGTGAGAGTAGGACGTGTTTGTGCGTCTGCCTGCAGCACCGACTAAGGCTTTGCTCTCAACGTGATAACATACTCCATTACTAGATAAACTAGACACTGTTGCATCCAAGGCATGCCTTATGACACTGTCACTGAGCCCTTTTCTAGTATTCCTGGAAAAAGGCTCGGCAGGGGCAGATGATGCAAGGGTCCACAGAAGGCGGGAACAGAATTGGATGAGACGTAAGAAAATATCGTCCTTCATCTGACAGAGTCACAGAGATGACTGAGGTATGCTTGCTTCAGGTGCTGAGAGGCTATCTCCACCCGTTGGTGACGAGATCAAGTGGCAGCCACCTCAAACTGTGGCTCAAAAACTCTTGCTGTATAGCCATCACCCGGCGTTCATGATCCACCAATTTAGCGTCAGATATAACCTTCGCCTGGCACTTACGAGTTAAAATGCGCTCCCTTGATGAAAAGATAAATCCCCCCCCCTCCCTCTCTCTCTCTCTCTTTCTCTCTCGTGTGTGTTTTATTAATGGCATGGAAGCTATCAAATGGACTCAGATTGAGCTTGGAAAATAATCTACAGGAGACTATTGCTGTTTTATTTCCGAATTTAGTAGTATGATGTAATTAACTTGACAGATGTCGTGAATAGGTAACGTATGGCGCTTACAGAGCAGGTGGATGACCCAGAGAAGTGTTATAACAATTGTCCTATTTTCAAGTCATAACAAGCAGTAATTATGTCTGATAATCATAAAATATCGAAAAATATTTTAGATTTATCCTTATTAATGCAGTTCCTTGATCTATCTAACTATAAGTAAACCAATAGATGGCATTAAAAAGTAGGCTAAGCTGTTAGGGCAGCCTGACTGATGCCGTGTCGCCAACCTCTGGATGGAGATGATCCCGCTGGAGCCAGCCATTGTTGTCTTGTAACCAAGGTGACTCCCTACTCCATGATCACCCTTCCCCTGTTTGTGTCCACCAGTACCAGCTAAACTTCTTGTCTACCCAGTTATCATAAATGAGTGAACAGTGTTAAAGAGGACGAGGGGAAGACCGCCTCCCATGTTTATCCGTTTTATGAACTCTTGCTCCTCACATGTTGGCGTCTGCATGGTCGGGATCAGTGACATTATCCAGTGTTTGGCTGACCCGACAATATGTAATTATAATCAGAGTCATAATATCATATATCATGTCACAATGTTATTATATATGGTTGATAATGTAATCAGTGTCAAATGTAATTATAGTCAATATTATTGATAAAATTGACTGTGCTTGTCACACAGTATTTTTATGCCTTTCATTTACTACTTACTGTACATATGTGGTAGCATCCGTAAGTCATTACAGTCACTGTCATTACATTGTAGTTATAGTATATCACATAGTACAAACATTTGATGATAAGATCATGGTATTAACCTTTACGAAAATATTAGGGCATATTATAAAGTACAATATTTTACAGTGATGGTGCATAGTGGCAACTTCCAGAGATTCGGCAGTTATCAGCGCCTTTGTTAGGACTGCAATTATTACAATTATGTAACTACAAACGATATGTAACAATTATGTAACGACAAACGATTGCATTACGTTACACTTTGCCAATTATGTAACAGTTGCATTAACAAGATGTAACTTTTATGTAACTTTAACTACAATTATGTAATTACAAACGATATGTAACAATTATGTAACGACAAACGATTGCATTATGTTACACTTGCTACAATTATGTAACTACAAACAATATGTACCATTTCTGTAACAGTTGCATTAACAAGATGTAACTTTTATGTAACTTTAACTACAATTATGTACCTACAAACGATATGTAACAATTATGTAACGACAAACGATTGCATTATGTTACACTTTGCCAATTATGTAACAGTTGCATTAACAAGATTAACTTTTATGTAACTTTAACTACAATGATAAGGCCAAGACACTTATGTAACAGTTGCATTAACAAAATGTAACTACAATTATAAGGCCAACACAATTATGCATTACCACAATATTTTGTAACAATTCATAAAATGTTACAATTATGTATTACCAAAATGTTAGTACAATATTATAAGTCACACAACTATAGCACAATTCTGTATTACCAGTATCATCATACAAGTTAGGTGAAATATTAGACATTACTAAAGTGATAACTTAATATGTAATGTATAACCTAGCAGTATTACCATTGCACAATTATATGCGTATGTCTGTTATACATACACATCTCACAAAATGTATACAACTTGTTTAAAACGTAATATTACTGGATAATTGCTATTTACTATGAATATTATATTCATACAATTATGTTACTTTTACAATATTATGTAATTCACTTAATTAGCTTATAAGTTCATTATAATGTGTATATAATATGTATTAATATGTTATGACTATTAACTGTCGATGGTACGCCATTTTCGCGTGACTGAGCATATGAATCCGGTCATGCTGCGGTCGATGATAGTGATGATGTGTCATGCCACTTGCTTGTGGAGACAATAATTTGCTTTTTTGTTTGTAGTTTATGTGGTATTTTGGCATATGTAGTAACACTTACACTTATTCTCATTTGTTTGTTATGTGATCTTACTCTATTTCTCTCTTTTTTCTTTCCTACTTTTTTTTTTCTTTTTTTTTTTGTATGTATTGATTTTCTATACTTTGTTTTTCTTCGCTTGTGTACGCTTTTTCTATGTTGTTCATGGTTGCATAATTACTGGCTAATTTCCTTGAGATACTTTTTTAAAGTTTAGTTTATATTGCACAGGTATTACTGAAAATGATATTATATAGTCCCATATTTTGTTATTTTATATAAAAAATATATATACACTATATACAGTATTAACTATATACACTGACTTGTTGTTCACTTGTACCTATCGTGGCCAATATATGTGTCAGCACTGTGTGGAAATCATTGTCTTCACGATTGTGTTGAAGATGTTCATTCTTGCTAATGACATTTGTGTTGGCCATTTTTTTTTTCCTTGTAATTTAATTTGTCTGTTTCCACTAGGTAGCTTTAATTAATAAATGTTTAATACAGTTCTTTTAAACGCTCACTGAGTAACTGTGATGGTATATTTTCTTTATCACTTTGTAGATATAATAATGTATAGCTGTCACCAAATGTCATATAAGGCTTTGTTCACCTGGCGAATTGCTGACAACTAACTGACTGGCTACTTCGTAATCTGTCGTCAGCTTTTCCTCAGTGTAACTTGCAAGATCATTTCCCATTCCCAGGCTCACATAGAGCTGTCTGTCTATCTATTTATCTATCTATCTATTATGATTTGTAATTATAATATGGAGTCCTAACACCATATTGGTATGTGTGGGCAGGTGCCGGGGTGGTGTGTGAGGACAGGAGCTGGTGTGGTGTGTGAGGGCATATGTTGGGCTGGCGTATAAGGGCAGATGCTGGGGTGGGGTGTGAGGGCAGGTGAATGGGTGTGAGGGCAGGTGCTAGGCTGGGGTATATGAGTAGGTTCTGGAGTGGGGTGTGAAGGCAGGTGTTGAGTTGGTGTGTGAGAGCAGGTCCTGAGGTGGGATATGAGACCAGATGCTGGGGTGTTGTATGAGGACAGGTGCTGGGGTGTGGTATGAGAGCAGGTGCTGGGGTGTGGTATGAGGGCAGGTGCTGGGGTGTGGTATGAGAGTAGATGCTGGGGTGTGGTATGAGGGCAGGTGCTGGTGTGTGGTATGAGAGCAGGTGTTGGGTTGGGGTATGAGGGCAAGTGCTGTGGTGGTCTGTGAGGGCAGGTGCTGGAGTGAGGTGTGAGGTAAGGCACGGATGCCTTTGCTGGAGCTGTTAAGGACGTTATCACGTTCATCAGCATTTCCAAATTGATCCAGACTTAACGTAATTCCTCCATTAACAGCAAATTGGAAACTACGCTTAGCCTTCTAAAACGAGCAGGAGACCCAAACTTATCTTTTTTCTTTAAAGATAATTACAAATTCCAAGGTGGAAAGAGCAGCACTTCTGAATCAACTGAAATGCAGTGCTTTTGTTTATTACAGACATGATATTAATTTAACAAGCATATGGCTTTTAGTAATGAAGCTTGGTCATGTTCCATTCTCTCTCTCTCTCTATGTATATATATATATATATATATATATATATATATATATATATATATATATATATATATATATATATATATATATATATATATCCTCTCATAAAATATTAGAACATCATTTGTACTGCTTTGATTACAAAGCTAGATTTGATTAATAGACTGTGCTCATACAAGTTCCTAACAGAACCATGAGGAATATACGCCCCCAAATTGCGTGGCATCGTCCTCACTTCGGTAGTGTATTCACATAATGAATACGTACCATGACATAGGTCAGGAAACCATATCATAACCATCTATAAGTCTGATAACCCACTCCATCATGGGCGCTTTTTGTTCTGATCATATGGAATAACTACCGCTTAATTGCGAGTCGCGCGCATGACCCTTAAAACGATCACTGGGAATCATTACAAACTCTTTCATATTTGTTGCAACAACTCCTACCCAGAATTTGTCCAAATACACGTTTCCTTTAGGACAGTGTGACAGCCGAGCCACACTGGTGCCCCAAGACCCAGACATTGGTGGCGGTAGCGAAGTGATGGTCATAATGGGCGACAATACCGTTACCGGGCTTTGAGGCTAATTGGAGCATTGCTGAACAATACTTCCCTGCAACTTCAAATGCTGACGCTGCGACTGAGCGAATACATTCATTGTGAGGCCTTTATTAGATTCCAGAGTGGATGTAGACATGGGTCATTGTTGATGAAAGATCTGTGAGGAAGTAATTGGGCAAGTGGACAGAACCAAAGCTAAATTCAGTGATATCCAGTAAGCGTACATGAATGTGTGTTTTATTAGAGACAGACAGACAGACAGACAGATAATAGAGAGATAAGTTTAGATAGATTGATCCCATTGAGAACCCAGGTCCAGTAAGCGAACGGAATTAGGCATTTTCAAAAGATAACAAAGTGAGGACACAGGGCTTAGGATCCACGAGCACCGTGACTATCAGTCGATTGTTGGAGGGCGGTATACTGTGTTCCCTCGCTCTACCTCTGCGCAGCAGCCCTGGGATCCAATTAGTTATACTCTGACGGATTTTCCACTTTCTTTAATCCACTGAGAACCTAGGTTGCACATAATGGATGAAAGTAGGCATTTTAATACAGCAACTGCACTAAATACAGCACTGGAAGGCATTAGTCCTTCACAATGGAAAGGTTGTTCTGACCTTGGTAACCTCAGTAACAGAAGGCCTTTCATCATTAAAAGTAGTCTTCCAAAGACAATTTTTGAGCAAATGGGAAAAACATTGCTTTATGACTGAAACAGAAACAGTAATCACAAACACTTTATATACAATGATGGTTTAATATTTCTAATTTACTCGTACCACTACAAAGTGATCATTTTCAGTTAAGAAAGCAGTTATTGTGGGGAAAATATTAATATTTTGAGCCGAATGCCAACTGTGAGAGGAGATTATTGAAACGAAAATGCAGAGGAACGTAGGATGGAGAGAGAGAGAGAGAGAGAGAGAGAGAGAGAGAGAGAGAAGGGGGGGGGATCAAAATAGAAATATAATAGAGCAGCTATGAGGGGAAAAGAATCAGGACCAATATATGAATAATCTATCTATTGCCAGACGCCTTAATCCCGTAAGAGGTGGCCACAAACAAATCGTCTCCATGTTGCCCTGTACCCAGCTATTTTACTGCCCAACCCCAGCTCACATCCTCATCTCTCCTACTCGTATTCCTCTCCACCCCATCCCTCCATCTCATCCTCAGCCTCCCAATCCCTCTTCTCCTCTCCACCTCACTCACATGCACTCTCCTCGTTAGTCTTTCACTCTCCACCCTCTCCACATGGCCAAACCAACTAAGTGTATTTCTCCTAACGCTTTTTATCGCATCCACATCCACACAACAATGCTTCTTCACTTTCTCATTTGTCAGTCCGTCTCTCCATGTAACTCCACATCATGCTCATCTCAGATAACTCATTTTCACTGTTCTCAGTCTTGACATGTGACTTCCAACAAGGTCCTACTTCACTTCCATACGTTAGAGTTGGTATCACAATATGATCATGCAGCGACTTTTTTTTTTACTTCCATGCCCACTTTCGTATTTCATATCACCGCTCTCAAACAACCAGCAACTTTCTTCCCCGTTATACTCCTCCAAGCACTTCATCCTCCAAACTTCCATCCTCACTCAGGTACTTAAATGCACTCATATTTTCCAATTCCTCATAACTCAACTTCACTGTACATTCAGTGACTTCACATCTTTCCAAAATCATAACCTTGATCTTACACTCACCTTTAGATTCCGCGTATTACATACTCTCTCAAACTCATTCACCAAGCCTTGCAGTTCCCCTTCATCTTCACTTAACAATACAGTATCATCTGCAAACAATAGTACAGGAAATTTCCAAACGCTTCCCTATCTCAATAAGGCCGCTCCAGCATCCACTGCCCTACGTTGTTTCTCATTTACAACCCCATCCATGTACAGACTGAACAACCACTGAGACGTAACACCGACTTGTTTGAATCCAATACTCAGATAAAAATATTCACTTAGTAGGTTATCCACACGCACTGCAGCATTATCACCCTCATACATACTCTTCACGGCATTCAACAGCTTTCCTTTTACTCCATGTTTTCTTAATTTCCACTTTCCTTGTCTATCCACTCTGTCATATGCATTCTTCAAATCCATGAAGGCGGTATACAACTTCATTCCCTTGTCTAGACACTTTTCAACTAAAAGCCTAAGGATGAAAATTTGATCTACACAACCTCTTCCCTTCCTAAGGCCTCCATGTTCTTCTCCAACAGATTCCTTAGTTATTTCCCTAACTCTGATAAATATCCTACCATATACTTTCCTATTACACTCAGAAGGCAAATGCCCCTATGATTACCACACACTTCTTTTTCCCCTTTTTCCTTTGTACAGGGGATTAATTATACCTCAATTCCAATCCTCTGGGACTCTTCTTTCCCCTCAGGCCATTCTGCACATCTTCCATATTCATTCTGCTACTATCTCGCCCCTATTCATCGATCATTTTACCACACAGCCCATGAAGTCCTGAAGCTTTCCCCATTTTGAGTTTCTTGATTACTTCCACTCCTTCTTTCCTATTGATCTCTTCCCCCCTTCTTTCCTATTGATCTCTTCCCCCCTTCTCGCTTTCCCCCTTCTCCAAGCCATTCCCCAACCACTTACTGTATGCTTTTATTACATTTATTCTCTGTGTTTAACAGCTCCTTAAAGTGTTTTCTCCATCTCCTCATTTTTTCCCCTTCTCCACTATCAATCTACCAATTTTATCATTCAGTCCCCTGCTTACGTCTATATCACCCTGTTTAACTCAGTCCCTCTTTTCAGAAGAGTTTCTTACATTCCTTCCACTTTACACTCAAATTCTTTCCAAATTCCTCATCCACTCTCATCTTACTCATTCTTACTAATCTTTTCACCTCTCTCCCCTTCTCCACATATAACTCTCTCTTTCGTTTCTCAACTTCCTCCATGTCTCTGCTTCCCATCCACGCACAATATGTTTGCTTCTTTTGCGCGACAGCTTGTCTCACCTCTTCCTTCTACCATGCTGTTCCTTGCACCCTCTTTCGTTTCTCATCACCCCACACTCCACCTCACATGATGCTAAGGTTTCTTCTGTGATTTTTTTTGGCACACATCTTCCACCTCCTCCATCTGCTTCAAATTACATTTACCTAATCGTTCCTCCAATTGTCTCTTATATTCTGCCTTTTCCCTATCCTCTTGCAATCTTTCTACCCTCATTGTATGGACTGCTTCCTCCTGCCTTTCCCTTCTTCTATTCCTCCATTGCATTTGAACCTTGACTGTCACCACCACCAAGTAATGGTCAGAAAGCCCACTTCCCCAACCTCTGTATACATCTACATCCATTACATACTATCTCATTCCGTCATCCACACATACATAATTAGTCACTGCCTTCCATTCATTCAGTTCATCATCCAAGCTTCTCATCATTTACCAAGTATACCTGTGGATCATTTTGTGCCTGAAGAGGGTATTGCCTATTACCAACCCCCTCCCTGCACAATTGTCCACTAAAGCACTGCCATCCATTTCAGCAGGCACACCTCAATCACCAACTACTCCTTCCACCTTCACATTCCTTACTTATCCACTCATATCTCCAGTCAAAAACACTCTCTCATTCCTTTCTAACTTTTACACGCACGCTTCCACATTTGTCCGGAACTCACCTTTCACTCTGCTTCACAATCTAGCTTCGGCGCATACCGTACACACACACAATCGCCCAGGTTTGTAATCCTTCATTCAGTCTTACCCAAACATTCGTTGAACCAACTGATCCGTACTCTCTTATGTTCTCCTTTCATCTCTTGCAAACAACAATACATACTCCCTCATTTGCCCTCTCATCCCCACTTACTTCCGCGCGTATACCCCATCAACACTCCCACTCTCTCACCTCTCCATTTAGTCCCAGCTAATGGACATATGTCCACTTTCGCACCCCGAAGAACCTGGTCAGTTTCTCTCTCTCTCTTTCACATCATCATTTGCACCCCTTGCATTCCATGTTGCAATCTGTATCATGTCCTTTGTTCGGTTCTTCGTCGTCACCTGTTTGTCTCTCCTGGTCCTAGGCTTCTTGTTTGTATTTTCAGCTAGTTGTTTTCCGGGGAAGGGCACTGACCCTCCACCAACCCAGTTGTTGACACTTAGGGAACACGTATTGGTTGATTATAAGCTTACCACCCAGAGTATTAAACAATTTCCTGGTTTACAAGAATTCATTTGGCTTGCCACCCAGTTTAGAGCTACCCTGAAATGGAGTACCACTACACTAAGTGGGTGGATGATTGGTGCCCCCAGCAACCCATCATATATATATATATATATATATATATATATATATATATAATGGGGAGAAGTGCCAACCACGATTGAAAACTTGTTCTTGGAATATTGTCCGTTTAAAGGATAAACTTCAATATCCAGAATTTTGAATTTTGTGCTATATCTTGATATCGTTTTGATGCTTGAAATTAAGAGTACATTGCAGACAAATGTGCCAAGTTTTCAGGTATATAAAGATAAATCAAGGAGAAAGATTCACAAAGGGGGAGTGTTGATGTTGGTAAAGTGTTCGTTAGTGCACTGCACAATACACAGATATGGGGATGGAGGATCAGATCTGGGTTGAGTTCTCATGCTGGCCAGCAATGATCCCACGAGACGACTCTCCATACTCTGATCGTTTTAGCGGTGAACACTCTAGGTGCACGGATGAGTGAATGTGATTGGGTCATTGTCATGGGTGACTTAAATGCGCGGGTATGGTGTGCAGCACATTATGATTGCAGAGTGTGATAACTGGGAATATTGTAATGTGAAGGATTTTAAAGTTAATAACCATGGGAAAACGACCACTCACATGTGTGATGACAGCGAGTTACTTGTAGACAACCACCTTAAAAAATGTAAATAAATGTGAAGGATTTTAAAGTTAATAACCATGGGAAAACGATCGCTCACATGTGTAATGAGAGCGAATTACTTGTAGTCAACTGCCTTAAAAATGTAAATAAATTGCACGGGGGGAATCTATCATTCCGACGGTCGGGGTGTTTATCAGAGATCGATTTATGTTTTGTTATGCAGTTTTATTAAGGTGACTGAGGATGTAAGAGTATGCCAGGATATTAAAAGATCTGACCACACACCACTGGCAGTAACTCTTAACATGCAGGACTGTCATGTATCATCCCTTCCCACCCTACAGAAAACGCGAGTAGCTTGAGTCAGTCATACCACCCAAGGCCTAAAGATTACCAGGTCGAACTGTGCTCAGGTGGTGTGACGTCATGCGGCCTAACTGTCCCTCTTCCCCTCTCTCCCCTACCCATACTTCTGTCTGCTGCATTTTCTGTGGTGTTCACACTCCCAAGTCTTCACTGGCAGCTCCGTTTCTCTCTCTCTCTCTCTCTCTCTCTCTCTCTCTCAATATATATATATATATATATATATATATATATATATATATATATATACAGGGTGTAACGTGACATATGACAAAAACTTACACCAATGATCTATCATGCAATTTTGAATATATTTTGTCCTATAACATAACACTCTCTGTGACCCCAGTTCAGTACCCAGCATTCGGCTTTTTGGATGTAAAAGTTTAGTGGCTGCATAGGTGCCTTTGTGTCAGAGCTTCGCAGGGCGACGAGAGACGAGTATTATTAGCTTTTACTGTAATGTACATAAAAATCTCATATCCTATCAGTACAAACGAGTTTTAAGAAGAAACTTGACGAAGTCTATTGATTCTTTAACATCGTCATGCATTCCTGCAATTCTTTTGCACAAATTGACTGTAAATTAAGGATTAAATTCAAATTTTATGGCTTGCAAGAGAGTAGGGAGGGAGGAGAGGGGCTTGTGTGTTGGTGTCAGTTATGTAATGTTTAGTTTGTAGGATATTGCTACTAGCATTATCATAACACCTACAGCTCATTCAGTGGAAAAACATTACTGGAATGAGTGACTAGCATTCCTTTAAGTCAGGAGTAATATTATTATTCAGTACAATTTTTCTTCTGCAAGTAAACGTGGCACCATTGCTTTCATATGATGACGTGAGAACAGTGACACAGGATTGCCAATGTAACGACTATGCAGCTAGACCAACTTTTTGCTTCTACCTAGCGTCATTATTTAAAATCTGACAACATGATATCTAGCTACATTCTGGATATTTTTGCCATTTTTAGGTGATATTCTATAGATTTAATTGTATTTTCTAACGATGTTTTGCAGTGTTTACTATCTAACGACATTCTGGCAAGTTTTCAGGACTAAACTAGCGAGATCGATTATAAGGACTTGACAACCCTGCGTCCACTGTCATTTGAACGTGAAAATTTGCAGGAGAGGCACACACTTCAGATACTGTTCTCCGCGTTCAGGTGTTCACTGGGTTCAGCTTGTTCATGAAACAGCATGCCACGT
This sequence comes from Coenobita brevimanus, assembly GCF_032717465.1. Lineage (NCBI taxonomy): Eukaryota > Metazoa > Arthropoda > Malacostraca > Decapoda > Coenobitidae > Coenobita > Coenobita brevimanus. The sequence goes on along the minus strand of NC_137008.1, from coordinate 5,685,746 downwards.
ACGTACAGCAATGAAGAATATGCAGTTATCGTCTATCTTTATGGATTCTGCGATGATAATGCCAGTGCTGCAGAGAGGAATACAGGTGGAGATACCCAATCGCGTCACGTTTGCTTGCAGTGGAAAATTTTTTATAAATAATATTCTTCCTGACTTAAAGTGAGGCTAATCTCCCTTTACAATAACGTTTTTCCATTGAATGAGCTGTAGGTGTTATGATAATGCTGGTAGCAATATCCTACAAACTGAACATTACATAACTGGCAACAACACACAAGCCCCTCTCCTCCCTCCCTTTTCTGTCGCAAGCCATAAAATTTTAATTTAATCCTTAATTTACAGTCGATTTGTGCAAAAGAACTGCAAGAATGCACGACGATGTTAAAGAATCAATAGACTTCGTCAAGTTTCTTCTTAAAACTCGATTGTACTGATAGGATATGGGATTTTTATGTACATTACAGTATAAGCTAATAATACTCGTCTCCCGTCGCCCTGCGAAGCTCTGACACAATGGCACCTATGTAGCCACTAAACTTTACACCCGAACAGTCGAATGCTGGGTACTGAACTGGGGTCACAGAGAGTATATGTTATAGAACAAAATATACTCAAAATTGTATGACAGATCATTAGTGTGAGTTTTTGTCATACGTCACGTTACGAGTACACCCTGTATATATATATATATATATATATATATATATATATATATATATATATATATATATATATATATATATATATATAAAATATGTCGTTACATATGGATATACAATCTAAAAATCTGTATATTTCTTGCAATAAAATTTCTATTCAAGTCTATGAATGTATGTATATATTTCTCTATGTTTTTCTGTCTAATATACTGAATTTGCTGTACATTCTATATATATATATATATATATATATATATATATATATATATATATATATATATATATATATATATATATATATAATTACAGAGAGATAGAGAGTGCGTGTGAGGTGTTCCTTTTGATGCAATTCCTCAGTGTGCTTTGACACTCCCATATACAGGGTGAGTCAAAAGTAGCACCCGATTTGTTTCTACGGCTGTCAGTTGATTGTTTGTTTGCCATTTCTATTACAATGTACAAGAAGGTAGAAATCAGCAATAACCTGCAAAACAGAATAAAAAAGAATTAACTAAAAAAATTAATAATCTATCTATCTATATACCTAGGCTGCTTCCCCCAAGGAAAGGGAGGGACACAACCTGGCCGCACTATGGGGTGGTGCTACTACTCTGCGGCCGGGTTGTGTTAGGAAGAATACTGCCACCGTATTCCCGGCGTGTCGTAAAAGGCGACTAAAAGGGGCGGGGTGAGGGGACTAGGGACCCCCTCCTCTGTTTTTTTAGTTCCTAAAAAGAGACAGGCCAGAGAAAGGGACGGGGGATGGAGTTATCCCCGTACCCTGAAAATTAATAATGCAAGGCAAATATTAACAACATGACCTCCCAGAATCTGGGAGCTACTTTTGACTCACCCTGTAGATACAGGGTTCAGTCTCTCTCTCTCTCTCTCTCTCTCTCTCTCTCTCTCTCTCTCTCTCATTATTGATGTACAGTATAAAATCAGTATACATTACATAGGTAGATAGATAGATAGACAGACAGATAGATAGAAAGGCTTGTATTGCAAGGAAAATGTAGTGAATATTTATTAGCCCCTTTATATATCTTATATTGTATATCCACATATGATATAACATTGTATACATGTCAATATATAATGAGAGAGAGAGAGAGATATGGTGTAATAGAGGTGTTCCTCCGAACCTCATGCAATATAAATTCAGTATATATTAGAGAGAGAGAACGAGACAGACAGACTGACAGATTTATATAGAAGAGTTATTGCAAGAAAAACGTAGTGAATATGTCCACCATTTTGATATTTTCATGGGTAGCTGTTGAAAAGTATCTTTGAAAAATATCCCTTTATGTTTCTTTTTTTTTTTAGTCGTGAGTCACATACTTGCCTTTAGAATTTGGTAAACTCAGTGTTGGAAGTGGATCATCCTCTAGTCTTCTTTGACTTGGAGGTATTGGTATGTCAAGTGGTTCATATCTGAGTGACCCTAAACGCTATTTGCTCAAAATGACAACTGCATACTCGCGCTATGTGTAGGTTAAAGATGTCTTTTCTTTTACCCAAATATATCAACTTTTGAAGAACTTCTTCATTTCTTGACAATCTAAAGAAGCTGACACCCTTAACCTTCTTTCCAGGGTGTTCATAACACCTGAATAGTGCACAATTAGTAGGCATTGAATAGCTGTGAACAGCATGGTGAGCTTTAGAAAACTGAGCGAACCAGCACCACTGCTGGCCGCGTGACGTCATGCGCGAAGATAGATGCGTTTTCTTCCGGCCGTGGTTTGACCTGTTGTGTTCTTTAGGCCTTGATACTACCGGTGCACTGTGTATTATCCCGTACAGAAAAGGCCGGCTTATGGTGAAATAAATGTGGAAGAGTTTATTGATTTGATGTCACAACCACCATCCAACCTTCATGTAATGACCCAAAGTATATCTCAAATGCATTTACTGTGGGATGTAATGCCATGAATACTATACTCGTAGCTTAGGTGTGTATTAGAAAGTACTGTAATCAAGGTGAAGGTTGGGATGTGACAACCTCGCTGGAAAAGACTCCTAGAGGAAAATGATTCAAAGAAAAATTTGGAAAGCAATTGATTGGAAAGGTGGAGTAAATATTGTAATATTAATTAACCAGATGGCCAACAATTTAAAGCGCTCTTTGAGTAACTGTCAAACCCAGGCTACCAGGATGAGAACCCACTCGATATTGTGTCTGCCTCTCAATCCCGGTATTAGGTGAGCCTTTACTCTTCGTGAATTGGATGAGGCAATTAAAGCATTAAGTAAAAATAATAGTTACTCTCGAACTAACCCGGGATTCTTGGCCAGACTTCTGGTATCGTGGTTGTCCTTCCTCATGGCGGTGTTCAACGCTGTGTTTCAACATGTGTGTAACCTTGTGTTTTAGTGCCTTGTTTAAATCAGTAGACATTTTGGCATGTGGAAACTACAGAGGTATTAGTATTGTGGTTACATTGCCGACTTTAAAAAGGCTGCGGCTTTGGTATTAGTAACATTGACAAACTAAATGTCATGTTGGGGCAACAACGAAATAAGATGCCTATAAAAGACAATGACATTTACTTTGTGTGATTATGCCAGTTATAATAAATCAAAATTGTTTGTACTATTTATTGATTATAGCAGGGCATATGATCAGGCTTCTAGAATTTTACTATTAGAACAGTTAAAGTCAGTAGGATGTGATAAAATTTTGTAAACAGTGATGAAAAATGTGTATATGTGTACAAGAATATAATGAAAGCTACTACCATATAGTGGTCACAGTAGAAGTCAGGCAGGGTGCGCCATCTAGCTGTTTGCTTTCCATTATTTACATAAACAAAATGGCTCTGATGCTGAAACAAGCAATTACATCAGATGGCTTTCTAGGTGCTATGCAAGTGCTCTTTCTAATGGCCGATACTGTCATTTCTGCTACATCACATGAGATGTGTATGAAACAGATGTGGTGTTGAGTTATTGTAATAAGTATGGAATGAAACTACGTGAAAAGAAAACGATTTATCTTTTTCTTTTTTTGTCATAAACCACAATTGGAATGATAAACCTAAGCTGACCATTCGAAGTTATGAAATATCTTTCTCTCAAAGATATTTGTATTTGGGTGCTTGGTTTACTGATAAGGGGAATGTGGATGATGTGATGAGGCTGCATGAAGCATTAGGGGAATCTGTAACGAATAAATATGCCATGTTTTATTCGGCTAATACAAAATAATATGCCGCGCTGTAAAAAGCAAAAAGTATTCGATGCATCTGTAACATCAGCCCTGCTCTACAGCACTGAGACCTGTAGAGTAAATAATTACAAAGATATAACAAGACAATATAACAATTTGGTTAAACGCCTACTTGAAGTCAGAAACAATACAAGTATTAACCTGTGTCTTCTTGCCTCAGGAATACCTTCGGTACAATTTATGATAGCCAGAAGTAGGAAATGTTTCATTGTGTCTAAACTTTGGGTACCTGATATTATTAACAATCTGTGTAGGGAAGCAAATACCCCAGGCTATAGATTTTTATGCAGAATATTGCAGGTTAATACTAATATTAACACACTGGCAAGAAAAAAGGCAAGTTAACGAAAAATGAGCCAATCACTGCTACAAAGTATAGCGCATAGAAATCAGAATTAAAATCCTGATTGTGTACGCATAAAGTTTATTGTGACAGTAAGTACATTCCAGATTACGTCCGACAAACGTTCACAAGGTTACGTTTGATGTCTCATAACCTAATGATTGAAATAAAAAGATGGAACCGCACGCCAAGAGACCACTGACTGTGACAATGTAACAGCGGTCATACACAGACAAAAAGGGCCATGTGCTGCTGGAATGTCCGCGAGCCTGTGTGATAGGTTTATGTAGCTTGATGTACCCACGCCCGGTCTCCCCCTGTACTACTAATAGCCCACCCTCCACTGACCGGGCTAATGTATGGCCCGGTTCCCTCTACAGGAGGGATAAATCTAAGAAAGAAAGAAAGCAAGCTTGATGTAAACAATTTAGACAACTTATCTGGTGATGGGGACCACACGGTTGAGTTATGTAAATATATTTACGAAGTTCGTAAACTATATTAACTAGAAGTTTAGAAATTATTGAACCCGTCATAAAATGTTATATTATAATGTATAATGTGGGGTTACTACACTGCACTTATTTAAATTTGGTTTACTGGTTGATCGTTATTTATATGGCTGCTCATTTGTAGAGGGAAAATATTTTTTTTTATTGAACCAATGGCGTAAAGGTTATGTCCTGTAAATAGAGAGAGAGAGAGAGAGAGAGTATATATATATATATATAGTATATATATGATATATTGAGTATATATATATATATATATATATATATATAGATATAGATAGATAGATAGATAGATAGATAGATATAGATACGTAATCTCGAGAGGCACGTAAATCGTTGACAGAGTAACTTTTGCACCAAGTGCCACAACAACTTAATGCTCTCTCTCTCTCTCTCTCTCTCTCTCTCTCATTATCGCCCTCCCGTAGAAGGCGAGGTGATATAATTATTGTCGGTGTGTGTGCGTGTGTGTGTGTGTGTGTGTGTGTGTGTGTGTGTGTGTGTGTGTGTGTGTGTGTGTGTGTGTGTGTGTGTGTGAGTTGCCAAAATATTTCGGAAAGCTGTCGACGAATTTTCACCAAATCTCCAGGGAATAGCAACAACGTGGATGTGCTGAAGCATATTACTTATTGTGAGGATTTGATCAAAGACAACCGAATTGCAGCCGCCATATATCATTTTTTAATATGGTTCGGCTTTGTGGGAAATGCGATGACTCAGTTCCGTAAAGTGTTCCAAATTTTTATCCTCAGTGTGTACGAAGGCGAAGCATTATAGTTTGTGTGTGTGTGTGTGTGTGTGTGTGTGTGTGTGTGTGTGTGTTTCCAAAATCTCCTTTCTTTAAATTTAGTTTATGGGTAGCTTGTAGCTAAGCCAACATCATATTCTGGCGGACCATTGGCATTCGGCATCTGAATGCTTTCTTCTTCTTTTTTTCAATTAAGGTTATTTTTTCTGTAAATCCTGTTGACTGAATTCCATAGAGTTTTGCGAGTTTTTATAACCCACTTTTAGCAAGGCTAGGCAATATAGTTTTTGTCGGTGTGTGTCTATGTATGTGTATATATCTGTTGCCAAAATATCTCGGCTTCCGGTCTGGTTTGTAGGTAGTTTGCACCTTAGCCACCAACATATTTCGGCGGCAATTAGCATTCGGCCCCCGAATGTGTTTATTTTCTTCATGGTATACTGCTTTCATAAAAAAAAAAAAAAAATAACAGAACACTATGTCTACGCGCGCGCGCACACACGCGCACACACACACACACACACACACACACACACACACACACACACACACACACACACACCATATCTTCATCCTCAACATCGGTTTTGTGATGATATAGTTCATCACCCACATCCTGCTTTGCTCCTCAGTCATTCTTCTGTTTCTTCTCACGCTTCTCCTCCAGCAACTTTCTCTGTCACGCCACCTCCTTCCTTGCCTTCCTTCAAACTTCTTCGTCCAAAGTTGTGTGATTCTTAAAGCCTTCTCATTTTTAAAAGTGCCTCTTCCCTTTTGTTTTCGTTTCCATCCCTTTCAGCCATATACCCTACCACCCTACCCAATACCTTCCCCCGCCATCCCTCAGTTATTTCTTTTCACAGCGCTGATTATAATATTCTGTCTCCTGTCGTCACGCCCACAAAATTCTTCAGATATTTAACCTCTGCAGTTCATATTTTCCCTCAGTCTGAAAAATTTCGTCTCATTATAAGAATAATAATATAATGTTGTCATCTGATTTTACGTGTCATATTTCCCATTTATCAGTTTGGTTTGAGCCAGTCATCTGTCCTTCATCTTGTGTGGCTTAATATTCCCCCGGCTGTTCTGTTCCGCCTCTCAGCGTGGAATGGAGACCTGCGAAAAACACGCGATCATAAAGTTCAGCATAATCACCAAGTTCATCTGAATCATTAAGTCATCGTCAACTTTTCCTCGGTTTCGTATAATTATTTTTTTTTTTTTCAGGAAAGGAACCGAGTACTGTTGTATCAAGGTAAACGATCCATATTTTTGTGTCTGTCTTGACAGAGAGAGAGAGAGAGAGAGAGAGAGAGAGAGAGAGAGATCACTGCTGTAATGTAGTGCTTTTAACACATCATCCTGTTTAGGAGAGAGAGAGAGAGAGAGAGAGAGAGAGAGAAAGAGATCACTGCTGTAATATAGTGCTTTAACATCATCCTGTTTAGGAGAGAGAGAGAGAGAGAGAGAGAGAGAGAGAGAGAGAGAGAGATTAATGACGCAGCTCTTTAACATCTTCCCTTTCACAAGAGACCAAATAACTGCAAAGAAAATTACCAATAATAAGAGGTAATATTGGGGTTGTAAATGATCACCTTTCTTCTGGGTAGGCTGGGTGAGATCCAACTTCCTTAAAACAGAGATAACCACATTTTGCATAAACAGGGCATGATTTTTGTATGATCAGGTTATCAGTATAAAACCCTACCCCTTTAAAAATAATATAAACATCTGACTTGGAAAAGAGACATGTGGAAAATGGCATAACCGTCTAAAATCGAAATAGAGGCAAAAGTCTGAATAAAGCGTCCATGTTTCTTCGAGGAAGTGATAGCAGCAATGTTATCATACTGGACACTAGGAGAAAATTACAAGAATCTGACTTGTTAGAAGCTTTGACTAGATCAAAAAAAAAAAAAAAAAAAAAAAAAGCCTGAAATCGAAAAGCCATTACAGTTGTGATGTAGGATATAAATTTTGGTACGATAACAATCAGATTTATTACATGATCCAGAGGTAGGTTGATTGTGCGATCATTTAAATGTCATCTTGATATTGTGGTCAGCATTAGCACAGTTGTGGTTAAATAAATGTTTTTTTTACCAATAGTTAAAGATAAAAAAGACGATTACCTCTACGTACAGTACAGAAAAATATCTGCCCCATGAACAGCGAGTATTTAGGTTGCTGTCGGTCATGGAGGCAGTAGTCATTCCATGGAAGGTCAAGGAAATGCAGCCTAAGGCCCTCTCAATTCATGGCGATAGAGTGCAACAGACACTGCTTCCTCGATGAATCTACATACAAATTACTGAGCTGGGATTGTGGTCTGAGAAGCCTAGAGAGAGAACATTAAAGTAAGCAGAATGATTAGCTCTGAGGACAAGGTTTAATATTATGTTGGAACTCTTTCCAGGACGGTCAGGGATAAGTCTGACTGCTGTACAAATGACTTTGAAAAATTAACGACAGTAATGCTACTGGTTTGTTCTGCAGGCATACTACGAGTGTAGAGGCGATCCACAAGTGATGCGAACATTAAAATGTACTAAACAAAATGTTTTGAGAAACCAAGCTGTTAATGATCAGGTTCTTTAAAATAGCAAATCAGAAAAAGTCTTTGATATTTTCTTTAAGCAAACTCCATCGAAATTTACTTAGTACAGCGAAGTAGCGAAATATCCTAAGGTAATGGATTATTGGCAGAATCGACTGATCCACGGCCGTCATGGCAACACAATGGTTCGCATTTCTTTCTGGGCAACCCTGAATCTGGGGTTAAGGCCAAATAACTGCGGACATTTGTTACACCCGCGCTCGCGGAACGAGAGCAGGTGTTGTATTTTAAGTATTGTGTGTGTGTGTGTGTGTGTGTGTGTGTGTGTGTGTGTGTGTGTGTGTGTGTGGGGTGTGTGTGTGTGTGTGTGGTGTGTGTTGTGTGTGTGTGTGTGTGGTGTGTGTGTGTGTGTGTGTGTGTGTGTGTGAGTGTGTGTGCCAAAAACTCGGTTTTTGTCCATCTTAACCGTACACAGTGGAAGGGTTGCGAGATAGCCAATGAGGAAACATTTAGAACAACAGTTCACAGATCAAGGAAAAATCAGCTAACATACTGTCAATACTGTTCCGGTTGTGCTGTAAGTATGGCTGAAGGCTTTGCTTGCACGAGTGCCACGGGACTCACTCTTCCTTTTAAGGCAACAGTGGTGCGCGGGGGTATCTTTCATAAAATCATTTGGCGTAGTTAGTGTAAAGCTGCCTTGCTTTCATCTGACAGTCCTGGGTTCGATTCCCAGGATAGTATTAGCAATATTTTAATTGATTTTCCCTTTGCAATAACAGGTTTCTTTTATCATCCTCTGTCTTACATATCCCTCCCTCCCTTCACTAAACTAGTTTCCCCTGACTGTGTGGTGTTAAATAATTTAATTGGCTTTTCTTCTTATTAATTTCTCGTCATGTCTTTTCGTCATTTCACTGTAATTTCGATAAATTGTTTATCTATCACTGCATGATAGTATTATGACCTCTACCCTGAAGTATGGAAGCGAGGCGTGGACCTTGCAAAAGGAGAACAAGTCAAGAGTGAGAACAGTGGAACTGAGTTACTTGAGAGGAGCATGTGGAGTGACATGGAGGGACAGGTTGACGAATGAAGAAGTGAAGGAACTTTGTGAGGTGGATGTGGATGTGGTTGAGACGATTAGGAGAAATACACTGAGGTGGTTTGGACATGTGGAGAGAATGGAGAATGAAAGACTGACTAAGAGGGTGTATGTAGGTGAGGTGGAGGGAGGGTGATGAGAGGTATATGAGGGAGGGGGAAGTGAGTTGGGAGGAGGGTAGTCAAATGGTGGGTGACAGAGCGACTTGGAGGCGTTTTGTCTGCGGCCACCCTTTGCGGGATTAGGGCGTCGGGCTATAGATAGATAGATAGATAATGTTCTGTTCCTGCTAACGCCAAGCGATTTTATTGAGCAAAGAGTAAGCAATTGGACTCTGTGATTAGAGATTTCTGAGCCGTTACCACCATCTATTAGAAGTGCATCAAACAATGGACGAGAGAAGATGCTAAAAGTGGCTTTGCCAGTTCCTTTGTTTTCCTAATGATATAATTGCTCTTCCAGTAGTTATAGTGTCACCTGTAACTTAAGTACAAAAATATGGAAATGAGGCATTAGAAATGTAGGTACCGCAAACCAGTGGGTCTTAACCTTTTTGGAGTCGCACCCTCCTTTTTCATGGCCCACATACTCACGCTCCTCCAATTCCTCCCATCGTCTGAATAACTGTTACTATTGCTTTTGCCGCAGGTTCAAGTGCAATGAACCCTGCTGAAAACAGGCTAAATTAGTCCTTCTCCAGCAGTTCAGTATCCTCTTTTCTGAGGGACTGGGAGGACGGAGGGGGGAGTCGATAGAAATTTATATTACCAGACAGTGATGCAAACAGGTTTAGTGCCATTACGTGAAGGTGCCCCTCTCCTGTGCCTACCTCGCTCAAAAACGAGAAAAAAAAAAAAATCCTATTTCGTTTTATTTATTTATTTTTTTTTTATGCGAGGAAGAAGGAACCAAAGGCCATGAGCCCGCAGTAACAGTTCCCTCCAAGAGAAAAACAAAATACAATAGAGAACCAAATTCAAGATCCGATCATTTTGAGATGCCTGGACACACTGCGTTTGAAAGACTGGAGATCATAGGCAGCAGGAAATACAGACAGAGGGAGACAGTTCCAGAGCTGACCTGTTGCATAAATGAAAGACTGGGAGTAACGGTTAACTCTTGCATTAGAGAGTTGGACAGAAAAGGGATGAGAGTTTGTTGCCAGACGGGTGCTACGCGCCCGTCGTAGAGGTGGAGGAATGCAAGCAGACAGTTCAGAGGAGCAGTGACCATTAAAGTAGCGATAGAAAAGAGATAAAGATGCAACAGTGCGGCGAAGAGACAGAGGTTGAAGGGAGTCAGTAAGAGGAAAAGAGTTAATGAGACGAAAAGCCTTTGACTCCACCCTATTGGGAAGAGCTGTATGTGGGGAGCCTCCCCACACTTGAGAGTTGTACTTAACACAGGGGCGGATAAAACCCCTGTATAGAGTCAACAACTGTGCTGGGGTAAAGAAAGAGCGGAGTCGGCTTAGCACACCCAATCTCTTGGAAGCAGATATTACAGAGATGTTATATAATATTTCCAAGATAAGTCCCGAGTAAATGAAACCCCAAGCATGTTCAAGGATGATGCAGGATTAAGCTGAATATTATTAAACATTAGTGGGTATACCTGTGGAAGATTTTGTCGGGTTGATAGGTGTAAGAACTGAGTCTTAGATGCATTAAAAACAACCATATTATTTTTACCCCAGTCAGAGATACGAGCCAAGTCAGACATTAGGTGTGCCATAGCCTCATCCCTTGTTTGTTGAAGTAACTGTTGAGATGGGCGTTGCGGGAACCGAATGGAAAGGTGAAGGGTGGAGTAATCAGCGTATGAGTGGATAGGGTTAGATGTACAGCTTAGAAGATCATTGATGAATAAAAGGAAGAGCGTTGGTGATAGGACAGAGCCCTGAGGAACACCACTGTTGATAGATCTAGGAGAAAAACGATGGCCGTCTACAACAGAGGCTATAGAACGACCAGAAAGGAAGCTAGCGATGAAGGCACAGATGGAAGGATAGAAGCCATAGGGGGGCAGTTTGGAAATTAAAGATTTATGCCAGACTCGATCGAAAGCCTTTGAGATGTCAAGTGCAATGGCAAAGCTTTCGCCAAACTCCCGAAAGGAGGATGACCAGGAGTCTGAAAGGTAGGTGAGAAGATCGCCAGTGGAGCGTCCCTGACGGAACCCGTACTGACGATCGGAAAGAAGGTTGTGATAGGAAAGATGCCTTAAAATTTTCTATTGAGAATTGACTCGAAAACTTTTGAAATACAGGACGTTAAAGCAATTGGACGATAGTTAGAGGGTTGGGAGTGGTCACCCTTCTTTGGGACTGGCTGAATGAGAGCAAACTTCCAGCAAGAAGGAAAGGTACAAGTTGACAGACAAAAGCGAAAGAATTTGCCTAGGCAGGGTGTAAGCACAGAAGCACAGTTCTTGAGAACAACAGGAGGGACCCCATCAGGCCTATATGCCTTGTTAGTACTGAGGCCAATGATGGCAGAAAATACATCAACTGAAGAAATTTTAATGTCAGCCATGAGGAAGTCAGAGGAGGGAAGTGATGGAGGAACAGCACCGGAATCGTCTAAGGTGGAATTGGAGGAGAAAGTCTGTGCGAAGAGATCTGCTTTATCAGTAGAAGAAATAGCTACAGAACCATCAGAGTAGAAAAGAGGAGGGAAGGATGATGAGGTAAAGTTGTTAGAAAGATTTTTGGCTAGGTGCCAGAAGGAGAGGGAAGAATTCGAGTTGGAGAGTTGAGAGCATTTAGTATGGATGAAATTATTTTTAGTAGAGCGAAGAACAGACTTAGCACGATTCCGGGCAGAAACGTAAAGATGATGTGATTCAGGGGTGGGTTGGCTCCGGTACCTTTTGTAGGCCCTCTCCTTGTTGCGGACAGCATTAGAACAAGCGTGATTAAACCAAGGCTTTCTTGCGTTAGTCAAAGGATATGAGAAAGGAATGTATGCTTCCATGCCCGAGAGAATAACCTCTGTAATGCGCAAGGCACACTCAGATGGCTCCCGGCCATGAAAGCAATAATCATTCCAGGGAAAATCAAAGAAGTACTGCCTGAGGGCCTCCCAGTCCGCGGCTCGAAAATGCCACAGACGACGTTTCCCTGGAGGGTCCACAGGCTGTACCAGAGTGATAGGACAGGTTAAGGTAATAAGGTTGTGATCAGAGGAGCCCAACGGAGAGAAAAGATTAACACAGTAAGCAGAAGGATTAGTTGTGAGGAAGAGGTCAAGTATGTTGGAGCTCTCTCCAAGGCGGTCAGGGATACGGGTAGGGTGCTGTACAAGCTACTCTAGGTCATTAAGGATAGAAAAGATGTAGGCTTGTTCACCAGGTGGATCCGTGAAAGGAGAGGAGAGCCAAAGGTGGTGGTGAACATTGAAATCTCCTAGAATGGAGATTTCAGAGAAAGGAGAAATGGATAGAATGTGTTCCATCGTAGAAGTAAGATAGTCGAAGAATTTTTGATAATCAGTAGAATTAGGGGATAAGTAAACAGCACAGATATACTTAGTCAGATAATGACAGGAAAGCCGAAGCCATAAGCAAAGCAGGAACACAAGCAACTAAATTGTGTACAGCATATTAAATGCTTTGAAAGTGATGTTTTGCTGCTGACTTTGAGTGCAAGGCAGCGTGCCAGAGAGGACAAAGCACATCACCATACTATCTACCTTGCTTTTTCTCTGGATTTTAGTCTTTAGAACAAGTGACACAGATAAAGCGTCCTCATGGATATATGTGTTTTTGGACACCGTTAGATCGTAAAAAAACACCAAGTTCATGTAACACCAACGTTAGAGAGATGAACACCACCAGATGATCACAAAAAAGAAAAAAAACACGTTTATAAATAGTCACATCGCCATAAACAACATCACAGTGTCATAAACCTCTACCTACACCACTACCGGGTCATAAACACCACTACATGGTCATCGAATGGTCATGGTCATATATACCACTACATGGTAATAAACGCCACTACATGGTCATAAACCCCCAGCACATGCCATAATCATACACAACACTGCATGGACATATATATCATTACATGGTCGTAATCTCCAACCACATGGTCAAGGTCAATAACCTGCTTATAGTGATAAACATTACTACACGGTCATAAACCCCCGCCACATGGTCATGGTCATAAACACAACCACATGACCCTAAATACAACCATAGGGTCATGGTCATAATCCCCACTACACGGTCATAAGACATCAAAATACTATATTCTCATATGCCTCACCACATTGTCGTAACCACCATTTCATGGCATTAACCCGCGGCGTCCCGTCGACGTTCTTTAACGTCCACACATTTTGTCACTGCCAATCCCATCGACGTACATAAACACGAAAAAATTGCAAGGTCCCTAATTTGCACAATTCTCAATTTTCGCGAGTGATTTTTGGTACGTATACACGTGACACCTTCCTCTACAAGATGCTAGGCAGGGACAATGCCTTACCCAGCATGACCTCCTCCCCCCCCCCTGCATGCCATTGTCTCAGCAATTCACCTGTTATCAGTGACCTGGCCAGTATAGCCATGTCATGCCACGGTACGAAATTCAGGGCCAGAGTGATTCCCCAGTGAATGACAATGTGGAGGACAAACTTTACATAGCATTAGAGGAAGAAACAGTTAGAAATGATGATCAGGTAATGTGGCAAAAAAAGGTCAGGTATTAGTGAGTGAAACAATGCTTATAATGCCTATATTACTGCTTGGAAACCAATATACTCTCGTACTACATATAAATTCGTACCAAGTAAATAAATAAATACCGTTTATGAGTGGTGTGAAATAGTTATCCTCCCACAGAACTCGTTTTCTTTGGTGCCAGCCTGATAGAAAACCCAGTAAGGTAAGGAGGTACTCCTACCTGTAACGAGTATTTTAAACCTCCGGTGAGTGATTTCTCTATGAATTTTCGATGTTTCTCACCAAAAGCGAAGGTTTGAGCCAAAAAAAAATTATTCCTAAAATGGTCGGGATTGGGGGGAGTCAGTGGTGGAAAAGTGGTCGGGATGGGGCTGGTTAAAACAGTCATAAGCACCACGAAATGGTCAAAGAGTACTGCAAAAGGCCACAAGCATCACAACTTGCTAATGAACACCACCACTTGGTCATGATGAACACTTGGTCGTGGTCAAATACTACAGTTTGGTAAAAAGAAATCACATAATAGTAAAAAAAAAAAAAAAAAAAAAAAAGTTCCTCTAAAAACTCATCACATGGTTGTAAACATCACCACATGGTCACAAACATCACCAGATTGTTTAAACACCATAGAAAGAATATAGTTATGGTCATAAACAAAGCCACATGGTCACTCACTTAGAGCTGTCCTTCTGCTACAGATGACTACTACTATACCAAAGGTAGTGTGCTTCTCATTGTCTTTGGTGCCAACGTGTGTGATTGTCCACACCAATCCTGGATCTGCAAACTTTGCCACACAGTTGGCATGTAATTTCCAGGTTTCCTGGGAGAAATCTATTTTGGTTGTGCCTGCATTGTGTGCGCTGTTCTGTGGCCAGGTTCCGAGCTTCTTTAAGATGAATTATTCCTTTGCTGCAGAGGGTTTACCATTGTTCTTTGTCTGAGGAACTGTTTTCAAGATCTTTTGGTATGATGTTGCATTTCTTCAGTGTTTTGCTAATGTGATCTTTTTATTTCTTCTTCTGTCCCACTGGATTGCGGGGAGTTGGCCATACAGCACCTGGCAGGGAAGGCAATGTCTAGGCATAAGGAACACATGTCCTACCCATCTCAGCTGCTTTTCGCCAGCACAGTTTCTTAGGTGGAGAATATGTGAGTGAGGGACTTAATCCTCTCAAGTGTGACCTAGGATGCTCTACAAGCATCGGGTGTGAAACGACTCAAGCTGTTTGATGTGACGTTGGTAGGTAGTCCAGGACTCAGCACGGTATGAGAAGGTGGAGAGGCATACAGGTATATCCTTCTATCTGTGCCTTCATCTCTAGCTTCCTTTCTGGTCATTCTATAGCCGCTGTTGTAGATGGCTATCGTTCTTCTCCTAGATTTATTAACAGCGGTGTTCCTCAGGGCTCTGTCCTATCACCAACTCTCTTCCTTTTATTCAGCAATGACCTTCTAAGCTGTACATCTAACCCTATCCACTCATACGCTGATGACTCTACCCTTCACCTTTCCATTCGATTCACACAATGTCCATCTCAGCAGTTACTTCAACAGGCAAGGGATGAGGCTATGGCACACCTAATGTCTGACTTGGCTCTTATCTCTGACTGGGGTAAAAATAATCTGGTTGTTTTTAATGCATCAAAGACTCAGTTTTTGCACCTATCAACCTGACAAAATCTTCCACAGGTATACCCACTTATGTTTAATAATGCTCAACTTAATCCTGCATCATCTTTGAACATGCTTGGGGTTTCATTTGCTCGGGACTCGTCTTGGAAATATCATATTACATCTCTTGTAAAATCTGCTTCCAAGCGATTGGTTGTGCTAAGCCGACTACGTTCCTTCTTTGCCCCTGCACACTTGTTGACTCTATACAGAGATTTTATCCGCCCCTGTGTGGAGTACAACTCACATGTATGGGGAGGCTCCCCACATACAGCTCTTCTCAATAGGGTGGAGTCAAAGGCTTTTTGTCTCAGAACTCTCCCTCTCTTACTGATTCCCTTCAACCTCTGTCTCTTCGCCGCAATGTTGCCTCTTTATCTCTTTTCTATCGCTGCTTCAATGGTCACTGTTCCTCTGAACTGTCTGCATGCATTCCTCCACTTCTATGACAGACCCGTCTAGCAGCAAACTCTCACCCCTTTTCTGTCCAACTCTCTAATGCAAGAGTTAACCGTTACTCCCAGTCCTTCATTTATGCAACAGGTCAACTCTGGAACTGTCTCCCTCTGTCTGTATTTCCTGCCTCCTATGATCTCCAGTCTTTCAAACGCAGTGTGTCCAGGCATCTCGAAATGAATGGATCTTGAATTTGGCTCTCTCTTGTATTTTGTTTTTCTCTTGGAAGGAACAGTATTGCGGGCTCATGGCCTTTGGTTCCTTCTTCCTCACATAAAATATATATATATATATATATATATATATATATATATATATATATATATATATAAACAGATACCTCTGTCTCAATTCTCAAGTTGGCGTTTTCAAAGACTCAGGATCTGAGACGTCCAAAAGACGCTGAGGCATGTCTGACTCTTTCAAGTACGTCTGCATCAAAGTTATGTGCATCTGTGAGCACACTTTCAGATAGATAAAATTCTCCATATGTTTTACAATTTTGCCATTTATCTGAAATGCAAGAGGCTCTGCTGGGTTGTTTCCCTGACACATTATTTCTGTTTTATTGACATTTATTCGGAGCCCCATTGCACGGTATATGTAGGAGACGATTGTGAGACGGTACTGGGGGGATTATGGGGTATGTGCAAGAACACCACAGTCGTCAACTATCATAGCTACAGGAAGTGAACCATTTCAGTCTACCCTGATTGTGCTTGAGGCGTCTGAAATTAAATATATTACCGTCTAGACGGAACTAGATTTTTAGTCCATCATCAGGGTTAATTTGTTGGTGACTTAAAAAAGGTGACTGCAGTGAAATAGATTTTGAAAATGAGGGGAGGCAGAACATAGCCTTACTTTAGTCCCACATCTAAGCTGAAGAGTTCGGATTTGCTCCCACCTATGGATACATGAGCACTCATGTTGTCATGCAGGCTCTTCAGGATGGTACGAAATTTTGAAAAAGCATTCCATAAAAGTTTTCTGTTGACAATGTCAAAAGTTGTTGCAAGATCGATGAAAGCAATATTTACTGTAAGTTACGGTTTTGTTTGTGGCATTTCTCTTGTACCTGTCGAGCAACAAAGCTCATATCACAGGTGCTTCGTCCCTTCCAAAATCCACATTGTGTTTCAGGAAGTAAATGTTTTGTCAGTCTGGATAAAATTATATGGATAGCACTTTGCTAGCATTCACGAGGAGGGAGATATCTCTGCTGTTGTCACAAAGTGAGCGGTCCCCTCCCATTTTGTAGATGGTTACAATATCAGAAGTCTACCATTCAGATGCAATTTGTTTTTGGTTCCAGATAGCTAGTATGAGACCATGGAGGTGCTGGCGGAGTAACTGGCCATTCTCTCTCTGATTAGTTCAGAAGGTATGCCATCAGTGAGATGGCATTTGTTATTTTTTTACACACATAATGGTCTGAACAGTTTCTACAGGTGTAGTTGGGACATTGAGTTCTGCTGCCTGAGGAGCACTTGGCATATTATCAAGGCTATTGTGCTCCCCCAGGTCTCTTCCATTAAAGTAACGTTTTTAAGTGTTGGGCTCATCTTTCTAATATTGTTTACTTGTCTTTCAGGAGCTCTTCTTCGATTGATCGAGTAGAGGTTGTGTTGTGTTTGGTAAACCCATAGATGGTTTTAATGGACTTAAAGAACCCATGATGGTCATTAAAATCAGCCAGTATTTGAAACACTATTCCTTGCTCCTCCCACTATTTGTTATCCACGTCACGCAGTTTTCTCTGAACTTAAACTCTAAGGCTCTGGAATTCAGTTTCTAGGGTTAAAGGGCTAGGAAGAGCCAACCAGGCATTATGCGCTCTATTCTTCATTGGAAGATGATCATGTATGCCTTCAGCATTTTCAGCAAACCAGGCTTTATAGTGACGAGTGGAGAAGCCTAGGGTTTCTTCTGCAGTACTTGGAAGCAATGTCTAAATGTTCATCCGCTCTGCATCTAAGTTTGTTGCATTGTTGCTTAGGTCAAGTGGTGGGTTTTGAGAATGCTTGGCTGTAATAGTGCTGCAGAAGGTGTTACAAGTTGCCGCATCCTTTAAAATACTGCAGTTTGGTTTCTGGGAGGTGTATGACTAGTTCATGTTTGTTTTAGTATAAGGTAGTGGTCTGTTGAGGAATCGGCACCTCTCAAAGACAGGGTTATACGAACCTCTCTTCGGTCTTGCTGCCTTACATTGACGTGGTCCTTTAGGTGCCAATGTCTAGATCTTGGATGCATCCATGTGATCCTCTGTTTATTCATAAGCTGAAAAATCTTGCTGCCTTACAATGACGTTGTCATTTAGGTGCCAATGTCTAGATCTTGGATGCATCCATATGATTCGCTGTTTATTCACAAGTTGAGAAATGGTATTGGTGACGACCAGACTGTGTTCCGAGCATAAGAAAAGTAGTCTAATGCCATTGTTGTTCATGTTACCAACACCATGGCAGCTTATAATGCCTTGTCAGAGATGATTATCTTTCTGCACTCTGACATTAAAATCTCCAAATACGATGAGTTTGTCGTTATGTGCTATTGTGAAAATGGTTGCATCCAGAGAATCATAAAATGAATTATTGACTTATAGTCAAGGGTTGTGACATAGGCACTGAGGAATGTTGCATATTGGCATTTAGAGAATGGTATGTGCCAGGACATCAACCTCACTGATATACCCACAGGTGATTCTTGAATCTTCTCTTGTAGGGTGCTTTGGACTGCAAAACCAGTACCATGGTTGCATTGACATTGTCTGGGTATCCCTTCATAAATAGATATTTCTTTCTCTTGCATTTGTTTGGTTGTCCTAAGAGGCGAGTCTCAGACAAGGCAGCAATGTCAGTTTTATATCTATTCAGTTTCATGGGCAATAATGACTTTCCTATGGCGTGACCATGTGTCTTGTTGGTCAGTATCAAGCAAGGTTTGTATATTCCAGCTGGCATGAGTCAGAGGGTATCTTGTGTTTTTTTTTTTTACCACAGTGGATCCCTTAACAGATGCAGTTAACTGTTCAGGTTGTAAGGAGCAGTAATGTTTAGATTACCTTTTCGAAACCTTTCCCCATCAGGGGTAAGCAGATGGGCGTGCGTTTCTGGGTGTTAAGTCAAACTGGATGCTATTGAAGACGGCCTGCTCTGATGCCTTTATGCCACTTACCAAAGGGCCGATGCTGCCTATGTACTAGACTTGACCTAGCAACTTCCAGCCACATCCATGACCTGTTACCATTACCCTATCTTGTTGCCAAAGGTCTTCTGATTTTATAGAAAGGATGAACTTGGAGGTGACCATAGCAGTGGGCTTATGCAATGAATGGATCTGTCGTGATGGTGAGCGTGTGCAGTCGTTATCACCAGATGTCTTGTCTCTTCTCAGTGTATGATGGTGGCTTGAGGATTTGCAGTGACTACCTACTGATTAGTGTTGCAGGAGTCTACTGGGAGCTCTGTCTGTTGAGCCCTACTTTTCTTGGGACTCAACTCACGGAATTTTTTGTTCAGGCTTTACTCCCTTTGTCTTAACCCATCCAAGATAATCCAAAAGGCAGTGGACCTAGGAACACTTAGTCTGACCCGTTACAGATGGCCCCTCCAGCATGGATAATCCTGTCTTCCTGCTGAGTCTCGGAGGATCTCCCTCCAGTGGTGCGACCTGCCAGATTTATGGGGTATGCAAGCCATTCACCACGAGGTGATTCTTGTGGGGGGGGGGGAATATGAACATTTAGCACCAACACATAGCTATATACACTAGCACATGATCTGAAACCAGTGGTTCAATCTTCCAAAAGGATCATTTTACTTTTTGAAGTCGGTAATGTCAGCAATGCTTTGGATAATAATTTTTCTCCCCTCCCCATTTTTTAAAACAAGACATTGAAAATGGATTATCAGTAGCAGGATCTGGCTGCTTTCTGGATAATGTTTGGTAAAACATCTTATCAGAGAGGGCCCTCAAGATCCTAACTCCTGTTGCAACAACATACTGCCGTGGAGTCGGTTGTCTGCTATGGTCACAATAAAAAAAAAAAAAAACATGGCCAGAAATAGGATGCATGTTGGCAGTGACATTCAATTTGCATTGCCCTTTAAAATTGAACACGAACAAAGTATAGTAAAAATTATTAAAGAAAAATATTTTCAACCATCTCATTAGTACTCTAACCAAGTTTATATTCTACTGAATACACTTAATCTAATGTATTTGAGAGAAAAAAAAATCTTTCTATGGTGTAAATATTCATTTGGAAAACAAGTTTCCATTGTCATAATGTTCTACTCTTCTCTCTCAGTTTAAGTTATATAGGGGTAGCAGCAACCTATGTAGGTGTGGAAAGATGTAACAATGGAAATAAGGTAGGAACGATCGTTTTAAACCCTGTCTTATGGTCACAGACACCATCACCAGTTCTCAAGTCACTACCACATGGTCATAAAGACCACCAAACAGCCGTAAACACCACTACATCGTCATGAATGCCTCCTCACAGAAAATAAAAGTAAAGGTAGATGATGTACTGTATATTCCAATTTCCACTCAGTTAACGCCGGTGTGCCCCAGTGATCAGTTCTGGCACCAATCCTGTTCCTGGTTCATGTTCATTATCTCTTATCTGTCACCCACAATCCCATCCATTTATATGCAGATGACCCAAAACTTCATAGTTCATTCACACTCAGACACCCATTTACAAAGTCTAATATCTCTAACTTCATAATCAAGACTTATCTACAATCAATGAATGAGGACAAAACAACCTTGTTTCATTTAAAGCTAGTACAACCAAATATATACAATTTACTAAAAAACAGATATTGTCAGATTCGTATATTAGCTTCAATGCTACTAATATTCCATCTCCAAAAGTATTGAAATCCTCAGCGTCTTACTTAACAATGCCCTCAGCTGGAGGTCTCATGTCTGATCACTTGCTAAAACCGCCTCAAAGAAACTTGAAATATTGTACAGAGTCTGTAATTCTTCACTGACGAGCAGTTAGCTATAATTTATAGGAGCCATGTGCGCTCTCAGCTTGAATATTGCTCACCCTTCTGGAATGGATGTGGAGAGGTTGCATTAAAACAACTAGAGAAATTCAGAACAAAGCTGTTAGAATTATTAATAACCTTGCTATTATAAATAAACTACCTCCCCTACAAGTAACAAGGAATGTTGCCTCCCTTGCATCATTTTATAGATATTTTTATGGCAAATGTTCAGACGAAGTTGCATCCATTGTGCCACCTCTCCATGCCTTCCCTCGTGCTACACGGGCATCTGGTAGCGCTCATGACTGGAATGTCACTCAGCCATATTGCAGAACTTCTGCCTATCAGAATTGCATCTCTCTGGAAATCGCTTTCCCAGAGTTGTTTCCCTCCAAACTTCAACCTACAGTTGCTCAAGTCCAACTGTTACAGATATTTTATGAATGGAGGACACCATTAATCTGGTGAAACGATTATTATTTTAATTCATTTATTTTTCCTTCCTCTGTTCTGTTATTAAAAGAAAAATTAACAACGACACATGATCACTAACATTATCAAATAGTCAAAAACTTCGTCACACCTTCCTAGTATTGTACACAACAACATCGCCATCAAATGGTCATGAAGCATCAACACTTGGTCATAACATCTCCACATTGTCATAAAACCGCACCAACACATAATCATTAAATCAACACATGCTTGTTCGTTATAGCAACATAACATGGTCATGAAACAACACTTCACAGCCACGAGCATCAAACCTTCACATTTTTCCTCGTATTCACAGTTTCTTTCCTGAGATACACATACTTCTTAAGAAACACATACCAATTTGCATTCTTTCGGTTATTCGCTGTATACGACTAGACAGTTATTAATGTTTTGTTCATATAATTACGAAACAGTTAAAGAAAGAAGTATGTAAGAACGAGACAGGAATCTCACCAGTGAATGTGAAGTGCGACTGACATTACAAGGCTATGAAATATTTTATTAATTTTGAAAATGACAGGGGCAGATTTAAGTGCCGACTGAAAACGAAAACGAAAACGAGAGAGAGAGAGAGAGAGAGAGAACGACAGACAGACAGATAGACAGACAGAACAGGAAGATGGCCAGACAACAGTGAAAGAGAGTATCTTTCTCATTAAATGGGTACAAAGAATAAGGTGCATTGAAGACTGAGGCAGACAGAATACGAATTCTGTATATAAATCAGTAGTTCATCTTTAAATGCACACACACACACACACACCAAGGAGACACCAAGGAGTGCAGACGTGGGCCGACAGCGCTCCATACCGAGCCAGCACGGCCAGTGGCAATACCTAAATTAGTATCTTTATATGAGTCAAGCTCTGTACCAGGTTAGACTAAATGTTTTTTTATTATTAAAAAAAAAAAATAAGAAGTTTAAACAAGACTTGTTCAAACAGAAAAGAGAACCGAGTAGCTAAAGAATGCGCTCAATCAGCTGATTGTTTGTTTAGACTACAACTGCCCCAGGGAATGTAAGTACTCTGTGCTTTTAGTATTGCAAAATGGCCACATACTTTAGTAAAGCAAATTTGGAAAAGAAAAGGGATAAAGGTAGAAAGCAGGATGATGATTTCTACCCAGAACTGGTTGAAATGGAGACTCACGATAAACTTGTAGAGCGTGTTCACGGACTGGAGCAGTGTTGCCACTTTGTGCATTTTTACCCACAAATCTGTGGGTAAGGTGCCTGTTTGTGGGTGCTTTTGTGGGTGAAGCTATTTTACTTCAAATCTGTGGGTAAATTTTGTCGGTATTGAGTGTTCTTGTGGACATACACGAAATACATTCATCTACGTTTATATTGATTTTTCTATTAAAGAAAAATTATTATATATACACGATGGATAAACTGTCATGACCAGTCAGCCCTGTTAGGATGATGCAAGAAAGATATTTTTTGTCTCAAGTTTTCTTGTGCTGTATATTTTTGGCTACTGCTACTTAATTATGTTCTTTTGATGAAGACTTATTTTTTTTATTACCATTTATATGTCAAACAATGATACATGAATAAATTCACATGTATATATGTTGGTGAATTACTTGAATATAATCCACCTTGAAGCTGATATATATTATCAAAATGTAAAACAAATTTTATGGGTATATTTGTGGGCATACCATCAAAATTTGTGGATATTTTGTGGGTAAAACGTACTGTATTTGTGGGTGGCGTCTTAAACCAAAGTGGCAACACTGGACTGGAGATGGCTTTCCAGAATGAGATTGATGAAATAAAGAAGCAGATGCACTTCCAAAAGGAAGAAATAGAAAAACTAGGGAGGGAGGTCAGCAAGAAAGACACAACCATTGATGAACTAACAGTGGAATTGAGTACACTTAGGAGGAAAATGAGTGAAATTGCAAGTACAATAGTCAACCTTGATATTATTATGGAAGAGTTCAAAAGTGATACAGAGACAATTAGGCAAGTAAGCAGTCTGATAGACCAGAGCAGTGATATTGAGAAGATAACACAGGTGAATGAAGCTGTGCAAAGCTAAAAAAAAATGATGTGGAAACCACGTATCCTGATATGGTGAAAGTAAAGAAAGACTTAGAAACAACGGTGGAAGAAAAAAGCATTAAAGAGGAAGTGAAAAGAAGAATCCAAAACAATCCAAAGTTAGTCAGAGATTCAGTAGATATCAACAAATCTATAGTAATCACTGGTATAGATGAGGAAGAAGTAAAAACCAAGATCTCAAGAGACAAAAAGGAGATGGCAAATGTAATGAGTCTATTGAAAGAAGTATCAGAGGAAATCTGTAGTAAAGACATAGAGGAACACAAAAGGTTAGGGAAATACGAGAAAAGCAAGTCAAGACCTCTAAAGGTAACTTTCCAGAGTGTAAACACCGTGGAGGAGACACTAAAAAATGCAAAGAATCTTATGGAGAAAGAGGAGTTCAAAAATGTATGGGTAAAAATATGCCTAACACAAGAGGAACTGGAATTACTGAAAGAGAAGAGGGAGGAAGCAAAAACAAAAAATGAGGGAAGATCAGAAGAAGAGAAGAACACATTTTTTTACAAAGTAATAGGATTGCAGGTACGGAAGTCTATCTATCTATAGCCCGACGCCCTAATCCCGCAAAGGGTGGCCGCAGACAAAACGCCTCCAAGTCACTCTGTCACCCACCATTTGACTCCCCTCCCCCCAACTCACTCCCCCCTCCCTCATATACCTCTCAACTCCATCCCTCCACCTCATCCTCGGTCTACCCCTCCCTCTCCCTCCCTCCACCTCACCTACATACACCCTCTTGGTCAGTCTTTCATTCTCCATTCTCTCCACATGTCCAAACGGAAGTGGTACATAAAAAGGAGGGAATAAAAAGGAGGAAGGTAGTAGAACCATGTCATGACAAGTATATAAACAAGATGATTAAGTTGATGTACTCAAATGTGGATGGAATGGTATCTAAATTATTAGAGATGAATGATTATGTCAGAGAAAATGAACCACATATAGTATGCCTAACTGAAACAAAATTAACACCAAGGATATCAAATGACATACTAGACTTAGAGGAATATAATATATGGAGAAGCGATAGAAACTTAAAAAAAGGAGGAGGAATTATAATATTAACTAAGAAAAATCTAAAGGTCAATGAAATAAGACTAGATATACCCTCACAAGTAGAACTGATTGCAGTAGAGATCAACACATCTGAAGGGAAAGTAATTGTAGCCAATTTGTACATGCCACCCAGATCAAACAGATAGGAAAGAGACTAATTTGAGGACCTGGCAGAGAGTACAATTCAGAGTTTAAGAGCATTACTACATAAAATGGAAGAGAAATCGGAAAGAATTATAATAACTGGAGATTTTAATACAATTATAAATTGGAAAACTCTAGATATAATAAGCCAAGAAAGCTGTTGGAACCAAAAGCTCCTGGATCTCATGCAAGAGTCTTTCCTAACGCAACATGTGAGGAAAACCACAAGAAAAAGAGGATTCGATGTACCTTCAATGCTAGGTCTCATGTTTACTAGGCAAGAAAATGATATTGACAGTTTCATATATCACCCTCCACTCGGCAAAAGCGACCATTCAGTACTAAATTGCAACTTCAGGATAGCATATGACATAGTTAACAGCAGTGAAAGTTACAAAAAGAGCCTAAACTATAAAAAGGGAAATTATCATGACCTAAAGAAGGATTTCTTAGAAGTTGATTGGGGAAAGGAGCTTAGAGGACAAGATTTAAATGCTATATATAAAAAATTCTGTGAATTTTATGAAATAGCAGTCCAGAAGTACATCTCACAGCACAAAGAAGCAGATAAGAAAATACAGAAATGGTTCAATACAGAATGTAAAAATTGAAAAGAAAGAATAGATTTGTTGTGAAATAGATACAGAAGACACAATAGTGAAAGGGCTTATAATAATTACAAACAGGCAAGAAACGATTATACAAGAATAAGGAGAGAAGCCCAAAAACAGTTTGAGGAGGATATCATAAACAAAAGTAGTGATCAACCGAAGCTATTTTACAGCTACATCAGAAGCAAAACCAAAGTAAAAGATATAATACAATCCATTACGGACGAGGGAATCACATATACACAAGAAAAAGATATTTGTGAAGCACTAAATAAGAATTTCCAATCAGTGTTTACAGAAGAAAAAAATCTGAGAGGGACTATGTGGAACATGCATGCCCACACATACTACCAGATATACAAGTATCAGAAAAAGTAATACAGGAGGAGTTAAGTAAATTAGACAGAGGAAAAGCAAATGGTCCTAATGAAATTTCATGTTGGGTGCTACGAGAATGTGCAAAGGAGTTAAGTAAACAATTATTTTAAATTTTCAAGAAATCCTTGAGTCAAGGTAAACCACCTGATATTTGGAAGAAAGCAAATATTGTCCCCTTATTCAAGAAAAGGAATAGACAAAATCCACTCATCTTCTGACCAGTATCACTGACCAGTGTTGTAAGCAAGGTATTAGAAAAGCTTATAAGAAAAGCTTGGGTAAATCATCTAGAAGAACACAATATGATAACAGAAAGACATTTTAATTTCAGAAAAGAAAAATCATGTGTTACTAATCTGTTGAGCTACTATGACAGAGTAACAGACACAATACAGGAAAGAGAAGGATGGGTGGACAGTATCTATTTAGATTTCAAGAAAGCATTTGACACAGTACCACACCAAAGACTTTTATGGAAACTGTACCATCAAGGAGGAATTTGAGGCAAATTATTTTGTTGGATGTAAGATTTTCTCATAAAATGAGAAATGAGAACAGTACTAAGGGGAAACTACTCATCATGGAAAGAAGTGACTAATGGAGTACCACATGGCTCAGTGCTGGCACCAATCATGTTTTTAGTATATATAAATGATATAGGCAGTAACACTGGCAATGAAAGCTATTTAAATATGTTTGCAGATGATGCAAAAATACAAAGGAGAATTACTAACACAGACTCTTGTAAAGAGCTACAAGAAGAATTAAATAAACTTCATTAATGGAGTAATACATGGCAAATGGAAATGATGTGGACAAGTGTCATGTAATCAAGTTTGGTAAAAGTGGAAAAAGACTTGATTGGGATTATACGTTAGGAAATAAAACCCTACACACATCAGAAAGGGAGAAGGACCTAGATGTAATTATCAATAACAGACTCTCTCCGGCTGACCACATCAGTAAGAAGGTACGGAACAAGTATACACTGCTTGCAAATATGAGAATAGCATTCACATACATAAATGAAGACATGCTAAGAAGGATAATAACATCATTCATCAGACCAACCCTGGAGTATGGATCAGTAGTCTGGAGTTCTCATCTCAAAAAACACAGACAAGATTGAAAAAGTTCAAAGGGCCGCTACAAGATGGATACCAAGCTTAAGGGATCTAGGCTACGAAGAAAGACTAAATAAACTGAATCTACCAACACCACAGTAGAGAAGGAAAAGAGGTGACATGATAATGCTACATAAATGCATATCAGGGAAGGAGAAAATAGACATAAATGATTACTTAACATATGGGGAAGCATCAGCAAGAGGACACTGCAAAAAACTGCATAAGAAGAGAGGTGATAAAGACGTAAGGAAATTCGGTTTCCCAAAAAGAGCAATTGATCAGTGGAATGCACTACCGAATGAAATAGTGTGTGCCAAAACTATTCACAAATTTAAGGATATGTACGATAAGTATGGTTTAAGACACGGGACAGTACGAGCTTGACTCATTCCTGTAAAGATACAATTAGGTAAGAACACACACACACACACTTTTCAAGTCACTCCAACTCACTTCTAGGTAGCCTGCTCTCCCGTTGGAAACTGCTTACACCGCCTTCCTCCCTCAAGTGGATATGCTCCCCAGGTTGAAAGCCACTGCCGTAAACACATGTACTCCCGTATACCTGAAAGATAATCTCCCCCCCCCAAAAAAAAAAAAAAAAAAAAAATCAATACTAAATTTTCTATCCGTCCTGAAAAGTAAACAGTAGTGACATGAAATATTTGTCTTCATCAAATTGTGTGTGTGTGTGTGTGTGTGTTTAAAGTTCTATATCCAACAGCCACTGTCCACTGCCAGTGGTATTTTGCCTTAGGATTTCCTACTTTCGCCTTTCCCACATACTCTGTGTTGTACTGCTACCCCTGTTTTCACTTCCCATTCTTTCCATTTCAGATTGGATATCAATTTGTTTTCTTTGGTTACCACTTCGTCCAGTTCTCCTCACCTCTTCCTCACCCTCGTTCCTCCACCCCTGCCTCACCCACCTTCCCCCAATGAGGCCTCACCTTCCTTCCCTAATTTTGTATTTTTAGCACTTCCAGGGCAGCCTTGTCGACCCTTGAGCACTTTAACTCTCCTCGCCAGTGGGTCTGGAAAGTTTTAGAAATTCTACCTCTCCTCCGCCGTCATAGCCCGAGGGCAGGAACAGATTTGGGGGGAATGGAGTGCGTGCATACTCACCTCCACTATCTGGGAGACCAATTGCTCATATTAAATGAACACTGTTGTTTACTAAGATACAGGCAATGAATCTCTCGTTGCATCTTACTGCAGATGCATTGACCTATATTTTTGTACTCCTATGACTGATGGAGGAAAAGTGTGATTAATTTGATTTATCTTAATTGACAACTTTGCTTAGAATCACGTCCCTACCCTTTTCCAAAGTTCTGGATCCGGCCATGAGAAGGTTTCACTTTGCTTGGTGCCAGACAGTGTTAAATTGCATGGGAATGAATGTGAAGATGTGGCAGCAAGGTCAGTGACTATCCTAGCTGCATCTGTTGGTTCTATGCCCTACAGGGATTACTTCCCTGTGATTAAGGATGTCGTTTCGACCTCCTGGTAGTGTGCTTAGGATGCACTTCCAACAAACTCCGGGTGGTAACAGCTGATCCATAGGCCTATACAGTACAGCCAGTACTGGTGAGTTAATATGACATGTCTAACGATCGGTCATATACACCTGATATAATGCCATCTCCATGATGGAAGACCCCTCTTTGATTTTAATAACAATCTAGTCTTGTTGAATGTTTCGCACTTCCTGCATGAGTGTCCCAGTCAAGTTTTAATGCCCATCTTCGATACATGTACAAGTTTAGGGCAGGAGACGCATCATACCTCTCCTCCTTAGGCGTGCGAGGGGAGGTGTGTACCATGGGAAGAGTCATTGTTCTCATCTGTTGAAAAAACGGGCTTCCTCTGTCTGCAAGTTTTATGCATAGCTGTTTCCTTTATATATTTTACGCATTATTTTATTATGTGTACTTCACGTTTTTGTGAATTTTAACCCCTCAGCTGAGAGGCCATATAATTTTGTCATGTCGCTGGTGTGCTATTTCCAGAAAAATGGATGCTCCACAAGCGAAAACACATTACGGAGGAGACTTTCAATATATTACCGAACAAAAAATTACTAAATCCCATCTTTCAACACTATGAACACTTGCGGCCTTGCGCCTCTGTATTATGCGATTTCATTGTTAGTTACTCCCTTGCCACTGCTTTCCTTATTGCATTATTTAGCAAATACTTCTCATGAGTTCTAATCTATCTATCTATCTATCCATCTATTTATCTATCTCTATCTATACCTCTCTCTCTCTCTCTCTCTCTCTCTACAAGACCTGTGTTGTTTATTTCTTAAATCACGCCCAAACTAAGACCCAGATACCCCCAGACCTATATATACTCTGAATCAGAGTAACTCAAGGATGGTTTTAGGGGGTCAAAATTCGGGTCGGTGTCATTTGAGGTCACCGGCACAGTGTTCACCTTTTTGGCCTGGGCAACGCCGGGTACCCCAGCAGCCCAATGTTTGGCATGGACACTCGCATGACCTTTAGTTCTGACATAGACTATGTGAGGTTTACCTCTGAGGTTTGAGGTCTCTGGTTGGAGGTCATTTCAGGTCACTGGTATGAGAGTAAACAAGTGCGCACAAATAATATGCGTTACTCTGCGAAAGCTGAAAGAGAAAGTTTCTGAACCTCTTATAATCTCTCTTCAAAAACATAAGGGGAACATGGTCTTTCTGGAGCAGATAGAAAGATTGAACTAGAACAGTAGGATTAGAGTGTTCGCCTTTTTGGCCCAGCAACTCCGGGTATCCCTGCTAGCGTTACATAGATGCCTTGAAAATAATACCCTTATAATTACTTATCACTTATTTTTCCACCACTTACTACTCAACAGTCACATACAAGCTATACCACTTATCTGATTTTATATTCTTATAAACTTGACATACACTGCCCAAGTGAATAAAAAGGTGGCAAAGTTGATTTTTAAAAATCTTATATTTACTCACTTACCTACTTCTATTTGTCACTTCGTACTATACAGTCACTAGATATCACTATATCAGTATCACTGTCAGTAGTTTTATTATTGCCTTCATGGCCAGCCTGTAGCGCTCGTGCCTTTCAATTTTGCTTGGTGTCACGAGTCTAGCCAGCATTCTTTTGCTTACACGATCCATTTTCCTATAGACTGCTTCACTAATTTTGGGCTTTCCTGGACTTTCACAACATATTGACTATAATGGAGACAGGTTGCAGCGTGGTAAATGATGTGGTGGTGGGGGTGGGGTTGGGGGTATGCTCACCCTCCTTCCTCCTACCTCGCCTTCCACCTTCTCGTCTGTTCTCCCACGCACTTGGAATTTCGTGAGACTCAGTGATTTCATCATCCTCATCATTATTATT
The DNA here is from genome assembly GCF_032717465.1 of Coenobita brevimanus. Taxonomy (NCBI): domain Eukaryota; kingdom Metazoa; phylum Arthropoda; class Malacostraca; order Decapoda; family Coenobitidae; genus Coenobita; species Coenobita brevimanus. Next base: position 5,655,488 of record NC_137008.1, on the reverse strand, counting down.
ATACATTAATATGTCATCTGGGTCGAGCTCATTTTCGCTGCTGCTTTCCTTAAGCAGCAGCTTTTGTTACATAGGGGAGGCAGTGACTAAAACGGTAGAGAGGCGGCCTGCAGTCTAAATGACCCAGGTTCAAATCCCGGCTGGGGCAGGGAACATTTTAAGGATTTGAATTTCATAAAAAAAAAAAAAAAAAAAAATCCTGATCCACCAGAAGACCCGCCAACATGTTGAAAAAGTACCCCTGCTAATACCAGTACAGGAGTCCTGAGTGAGACAGGCCTAGCATGAATTCAGTATGGACGGTGGGTGTTAGCGCCGAAGTGGTGACAGGTGGAGGTGTAGCAGGACTACTGGGCCTTGGGATAGGCCACTGCCCCCAAGATGTAGGCCCTGAAGCCTTTGCCCAGAGTCGGACACTTAAAAAAAAAAATGGAAAGGAGTGAGAATAGCTGAGTGACGGCATGGTCGAGAGACCGGTGATGGATGGATGGCACACGTCATGTACTGCCCTTCTAGATAGTTTGACTGGACAATTGGTTTTCCTCATCAGATTCAATCCAAACCCTCTTGCTGGCAGGTGTATGGTGCTACTTTGGTGGGAGGGAAGGGGTCAAATTCGTGAATATCATTCCCAGTGAGTGACTTGTGGATAGCAAGTCATGGGAGCACTCCAGGGAATACCCATGCTTGTCTGTCATCAAACACGGAGAGGAATTTGATTCCAAAATTGAGCTTGGAAAAAAAAAAAAAGAGAAAAGAAAAAGATAACACGTACCTTACACGGCAGTGCATCACAGCTCCCATCATATACATTTCTGGGAGGGTATCCCAGCCGAGGTGTCAATATGCTAGATTTTCTTTGATTTCTTATACTATATATATATATATATATATATATATATATATATATATATATATATATATATATATACTATATATATATATAGATAGACAGATAGATAGATAGATATAATATATATATATATATATATATATATATATAGTATATCTATCTATCTATCTATATATATATATATATATATATATATGTATATATATATATATATATATATATATATATATATATATATATATATATATATATATATATATATATATATATATATATATATATATATATATATATATATATATATATATATATATATATATATATATACAATGGACTCACACAGTGCGCGAGAGATTTGGCTGCCATGGTCCTCCTGCACTGTGAAATCGTGCACTGAGAATACATAATGTTATGGGAAAAATAACATGCGGGCAGTACCCACTCATACCTAGACATTTTTTGGCCCTTAGAGTTATAATATAGGTAAAATTTTTCAGACATTTTACTACATATATAACTACAATAGCAAAAATATGGGCAGTCACCTTACCAACACTAGACAACATGCTTGATGGACTCAAATAACAGGGGTTCCGAGGCGAGGCAACACTTACAGCGCTGCACCACCCACTGCACCTCCCACGACTCTAATTCTTTCCTCCACATACTCCTCCTGAGCACCTTCTCCATGAACCTCTAGCTTAGTCACTTCGGTCATTAACCCCTCAAAGTCCAGTGCTGAGACATCTGACATTGCATCCTCTTCATCCTCAACAGGAACACGATCAGATGATGTAGCTGGTTCCTCACTTTCACCAGCTTCAGCCTGCTGTGTGTAACTTGTTATGAGCGTCTGTCTTCTCCTATTTATTTCTTGCCTGTGCCTGTTAGAGTAGAAATGGAAGACTTTGTTGATACCAACGAGAACCTCCTCCATTCTTAGGTTCCTGACTTCCTGTTCCTTCACCTCTTCGTTGAGCTTATCCACAGCAGCAAGGATCTTGCTTATTTATACAGCTCTGTCCTCCCCTTCATCATACTATGCTGCTCAACTTGACTCTGCCTGGCATCAGGCTCTGTGTCAGCCTCGTCTATCCGTTGCAAGACTTCCTTGGGAGGCTGTACCTCAGAACCCTGTGCACTTCCTGTATGTCCGCCAAAGTAACGTCCTCGAAACCTGGTACAGCTAGTGCTGCTGTCAGTGTTGCTTCCTCAGCCTCAGCCATTAGTTGAATGACTGTCTCGTGGGTCGTGCATAAGTGAGGCACAAGTAGTTGCAACGCATGGTTCACCGTTGCAGGTGTAATCTGGTGCCATGCTTGTAGGAGAAAGTCAACTGCATCCTTCACTGTGAAATGACGCCAAAATGCTTCAACAGTCAGGTCACCTCTGGTGGGTCAGGATGCAGCTGCTGGGGGAGATGGTACAGGAGCAGGATGCCTCCTCGAGGTCTTCATCATGATCTTGTAGGGCATGAAGCTCCTCTTGTGTGTCAGTCTTCCTGCATAGGTAGTCATACACTTGCTTGTGGTAAAAGTGCTTCACAGTGGCGATCAGTTCTTGATCCAGTGGCTGCACGAGTGACGTCGTACAGGGCGGCAGAAACACAACATGACAATCCTTGTGCAGATCTTCTAGGTATGGAGGGTGACTTGGTACATTGTCCAGCACAAGGAGCATCTTAAATGGAATGCCAAGTTCCTGACACTTGGCCCTGGCATCGGGGATGCAGTGCTTTGTTAACCAGTCTGACAATGTTCCTGGTCATCCAACCATTTGCAGACTTATACCAGTACACGCCACTTGCGTCCATGTTCGTGAGGTTTTTGTAGCACCTAGGGTGTGAAGCTATGTGAACAACAACTGGCCTCATCTTGTGGCTCCCAGACAGGTTTATGGTGAACATTACCATCATCTTACACTTCTGGAGCTTGCGACCAAGAGCTTGTTTCTGCTTTTTTTAGTGATGTAAGTCAATTTGGGCATGGCCTTGTAGTAGAATGACGTTTCATTGACGTTGTAGATCTGGTCCTTGGTGTACTGTCCTTCTTCAAGAAGTGCTCTAAATTCTGAAGGATACCTCTTGTGGCCCATTTGTCGGCACAGGCATGTTCACCAGACAGTTTGATGTGACAGACTTCCTTGCATTTCAAAAAATGGTGCAGCCATCCTACCAATGCCTTGAAAGGCTTGTCCTCAGATAACTTGGGAGATGCTGCCTTGTAAAAGAGCTGGGCTTGGTTCCAAATAAATCTGCCATTCAGTGGTACACATTCCTTCTCCTTCCTAATAATGTAGGTGGCAAGATACCATTCCATAAATATCATCGCACGATTTCCCACCCAGGAATGGCCTTCAAGCTCTGATGCACCATACATCTTCACAAGTGCCCTGATGGCATCGCGGGTCTTCCAAAGTGTCCTCACTGTAGATTCAGCCAGTCCCATGACTTTCCTGATAACTGTCTTCCCATGTCCCTCCTCCTTCATTTTGATTATCTCCAACTTGGTTGCGTGCATGAGAAGTTTCTTAACTCTTGGGGCTGGAGGCATGGTGCAGCGAAGGTACAGTACAGCCCAGGATGGAGTAAAATAAAAACACACCTTGTATACAACAGGTTAGCTGCAGAGAATGGATCTGCACTGTGCACGAGCCGTGTCTGTAATAGCGCACCTGCCGCCTCCTACCCCAAGCTGTGCAATAGAATGCCTCAGGAATTTCGGCACATCAACATCACGACACGTGATGATGGATGCGTTGTGTGTGGGGGGATGTTATGTACTAATGGAAAATGACATTTTTGAGCTACTCCTTGTCTCTAGCTTGCATTCTGTGAGGTAAACTCGCGCATTCAAGGTTTTTGGTTATGATTTTTGGTCACTCACGCACAATATAATTCATGCACTCTGAGCTCGCTCAGTAGGCGAGCCCTCTGTGTATATTTATATACATATATATATATATATATATCATATATACTGTATATAAATATATATATATATATATATAAATATATATATATATATATATCATATATTCTGTATATATATATATATATATATATATATATATATATATATATATATATATATATATATATATATATATATATATATATATATATATATATATATACACACACCATAATCCCATAAACATAAAGGGTGCCCATTTGATTCTGAGTTTGTTGTTTTAAGGGAAGAGGCATTATTCCTCCACCAACCCACTAGTTGACATGTAGGAAACATCAGGCACTAACCAGAATTACATACAAAGTCCTCAAGGTTTTCATTTCATTCTGGCTAAAAGCAATATATATTTTTTTAACCTGCCCCATCCTGACCACTTTTCCACCACTGACTCCCCCCAATCCCGACCATTTTTGGATTTTTTTTTTTTTTTGGCTCAAACCTCCACTTTTGGTGAGAAACATCGAAAAATCATACAGAAATCGCTCACCTGAGGTTTAAAATACTCAATACGGGTAGCAGTACCTCCTCACCTTACTGTGTTTTCTATCCCGCTGGCTCCAAAGAAAATGAGTTCCATGGGAGGGTAACCATTCCACACCACTCATAAACGGTATTTATTTATTTATTTGGTACAAATTTATATGTAGTACGGGAGTATATTGGTTTTCACATAGTAATATAGGCAAAATAAGCATTGTTTCACTCATGAAACACATCAACATACCTGACCTTTTTTGGCGACATTACCTGATCATCATTTCTGACTGTTTCTTCCTCTAATGCTATGTAAAGTTTGTCCTCCACATTGTCATCGATTGGGGAATCACTCTGGCCCTGAATTTCGTACCGTGGCATGACATGTCTTTACTGGCCAAGTCACTGGTGACAGGTGAATTGCCAGGACAATGGCGTGCAGGGAGGGGGGAGGTCATGTTGTGTAAGGTATTGTCCCTGCCTGGCATCTTGTAGAGGAAGGTGTCCCATGTATACATACCAAAAATTACTCGCAAAAATTGAAAATTGTGCAAATTAGGGACCTTACAAATGATTCATGTTTATGTAAGTCAACGGGATTGGCAGTGACAAAACGTGTGGACGTTCATTCACGTCAACAGGACGCCGGGGGTTAATGGACGTAGGGCCTCAAACTAAAGAATATTTGAACAAAACAGCATCTAGGGGCAGCAAGAATAAAATGTAAAGTACACCCCTGGACTGAGAGGGACGCGACAAACATCGTCAGGCTAAAGAGGATTATCCTTGGTAGCAATATTCAAGAAGTGCAATGAGAGTACAGAAGTCAAGGAAGAACAAGTGTCTCATACTTGTATTTTATGGGTCTTTGATGATTTTATTGACACCCCCACCACAACAGTGTATTCAGTGCATTACACCTTACCAGTAAACTCTGCTTTGGGAGTGCATGACAGCTGGCGAGCATTTGTACGCCCATCATCATAATTTCAGCTTGGTATAAACTTTCCACATTTCTGGAGAGGTAATTCAACAATAACAGAGGAATAACTGAGCTGAAATATTTGCTTTCTCACGTTTTCTCTCTGGATGCACAAATACCAAGGCGCCATAGCATTTATCACAGGCACAATATTAATCTTTCGTCTTCCGACTTGTTGTGTCAACAAACTGCGTCCATAAATGCTTAACTAATGATCGAATGATAAAAACCCCAAAATGGGACTATTACCCTTGCTGATTTTACCCACTAAACATGGAAAAAAAGTTTATGTAAAATTATGAGCATAATCAGAAATTTAATTGTCAGAATTCGTGCAAGAATACAAAGTGTTAGACAGGAAATCTTTTTTAATACGATTTCATAGTGGAGCATGTTAAATGAAGCCATCGGTACATTTCCTTAGAAAGCTGGGATTCCAAGAGGTTTCTTTGGTCTCATGAGTAAATATATAGCTTAAAGCAATATTTACTGTGTCTTCTACTTCCTGAAAGAGTCTCTTGTCTATCTTACATACTAGAAAACATATCAGCCTCTGAAAACCATTTCAGTCAAGCCGTGTCATCTCAGGCTGGGCCGGGTGGTGTTGGACCATTCATTTCATAGCAGAATGTAAACATCGATGCACTTGCTCTCTACATCCTCTTACATGTTACTGATACAAACTAAGCCCATATTAGTAAAAGAGAAGTAACACAAGAATGAACGCTAAGGTGCAACTTGCAAAATAAATTACTATCGGGGAAGTGTTACCAAGTACACACACACACACACACACACACACACATATATATTATATATTTACTGTGTGTATATATATATATATATATATATATATATATATATATATATATATATATATATATATATTATAATTATATATATATATATATATATATATATATATATATATATATAGAACGGCCATACCACGTTGAGTACACCGCTTCCCGTCCGATCAGCGACGTTAAGCAACGTTGGGTCTGGTTAGTACTTGGATGGGTGACCGCCTGGGAACACCAGATGCTGTTGGCATCCCTACGTGTCAAGTGGGGTTGGTGGAGGATTAGTGCCCCTCCCTGTAAAACATTAACTCTAAGCCATTGGCCACCCCGTCTGGGATACATGGCGTCTGGCAATGAATGAAAAAATGAATATATATATATATATATATATATATACAATAGATTCACCATGGGGGAAGCGTAGTCTCAATATGAAGATAAACACCAACGTAATCAGGAACATCTTTAATAAATTGGTGACGTTTCAACAACTCGTTTGTCATGACAAAGGAGTTGTCGAAACGTCACCAATTTATTAAAGATGTTCCTGATTACGTTGGTGTTTATCTTTATATATATATATATATAGATATTTATATATATATATATATATATATATATATATATATATATATATATATATATATATATATTTATATATTATATCTATCTATCTATCTATTGCCAGACGCCTCAATCCCGTTTGGGGTGGCCACAAACAAATCGCCTCCAAGTCGCCCTGTCCCCCGCCAGTTCACTCCCCTGCTCCCAACTCAAAGCCCCCTCTCTCATATACCTCTCCACCCCATCTCTCCATCTCATCCTCGGCCTCCCCCTCCCTCTTTCCCCCTCCACCTCACTCACATACACTCTCTTCGTCAGTCTTTCACCCTCCATCCTCTCCACATGGCCAAACCACCTCAGTGTGTTCCTCATAACACTTCCTATCACATCCACATCAACACCACAACGCTCCTTTATATCCTCATTCGTCAACCTGTCTCTCCATGTGACTCCACAGGCTCCTCTTAAATAACTCATTTCCACGGCTCTCACTCTTGACTTGAGTCCTTCCAACAACGTCCAAGCTTCACTTCCGTACGTTAGAGTTGGTATCACAATACTGTCATGTAGTAACTTTTTCACTTCCATGCTCACTTCCCTGTTTCTTATCACTGCTTTCAAAGAACCAGCAATCTTTCTTCCCTGCTGTACCCTTTCAAGCACTTTACCCTCCAAACCTTCATCCTTACTCATCACACTACCCAAGTACTTAAACGTACTCACATTTTCCAATTCCACACCATCCAACCTCGCTGTACATTCACTGACTTCACCTCTCTCAAAGACCATTACATTACTCTTCCCTACATTCACCTTTAGATTCCGTTTCTTACACAGTCTCTCAAACTCATCCACCAAGCCTTGCAGCTCCCCTTCGTCTTCACTCAACAACATGGTATCATCTGCAAACAACAGTACAGGGAGTTTCCAAACACTACCCTCTCTCACCAGGGCCACTCCAACATCCACTACCCTACCTTGTACCTCTTTTATTACCCCATCCATGTACAGATTGAACAACCATGGAGACATGACACATCCCTGTTTCAACCCAACTTTCAAAGAGAAAAATTCACTTAGTTCACCATCCACACGCACTGCAGCCTTCGCACCATCGTACATACTCTTCACAGCATTCAACAACTTCCCATCTATTCCATATATTCTTAACACTTTCCACAATCCTTGTCTATCCACCCTGTCATATGCTTTCTCCAAATCCATGAAAGCCGCATACAACTTCTTTCCCTTCTCTAGAAACTTTTCCACTAAAGATCTGAGAATGAATATCTGATCTACACAACCTCTTCCCTTCCTAAAGCCTCCCTGTTCTTCTCCAACTAATTTTTCTGTTCTTTCTTTAACTCTCTCAATAAGTATCCTACCATACACTTTTCCTATTATACTAAGAAGACAAATGCCCCTATGATTACCACACACTTCTTTTTCCCCTTTTCCTTTGTACAAGGGAATAATTATACCTGACTTCCAATCCTCCGGG
>NC_137008.1:5629839-5642339 GCF_032717465.1 Coenobita brevimanus | reverse complement strand
TAAAAGGATAGCTTAACCAAAGATGAAGTTAATTACTTAAATAACTTTGAATAAAAGACAAGCATATATATATACATACATATATATATATATATATATATATATATATATATATATATATATATATATATATATATATATATATATATATATATATATATATAGATAGATAGATAGCTAGATAGATAGATATTTCTCTCTCTCTCTCTCTCTCTCTCTCTCTCTCTCTATATATATATATATATATATATGGAAATACGTATATGGAATGATTATTGCTTCCATGGCCGTGAGCCATCTGAGTGTGCCTTGCGCATTACGGAGGTTATTCTCTCGGGCATGGAAGCATACATTCCTTTCTCATATCCTTTGACTAACGCAAGAAAGGCTTGGTTTAATCACGCTTGTTCTAATGTTGTCCGCAACAAGGAGAAGGCCTACAAAAGGTACCGGAGCCAACCCACCCCTGAATCACATCATCTTTACGTTTCTGCCCGGAATCGTGCTAAGTCTGTTCTTCGTTCTGCTAAAAATAATTTCATCCATACTAAATGCTCTCAACTCTCCAACTCGAATTCTTCCCGCTCCTTCTGGCACCTTGCCAAAAATCTTTCTAACAACTTTACCTCATCATCCTTCCCTCCTCTTTTCTACTCTGATGGTTCTGTAGCTATTTCTTCTACTGATAAAGCAGATCTCTTCGCACAGACTTTCTCCTCCAATTCCACCTTAGACGATTCCGGTGCTGTTCCTCCATCACTTCCCCCCTCTGACTTCCTCATGACTGACATTAAAATTTCTTCATTGCATGTATTTTCTGCCATCACTGGCTTCAGTACTAACAAGGCATATGGGCCTGATGGGGTCCCTCCTGTTGTTCTCAAGAACTGTGCTTCTGTGCTTACACCCTGCCTAGGCAAACTCTTTCGCCTTTGTCTGTCAACTTGTACCTTTCCTTCTTGCTGGAAGTTTGCTTTCATTCAGCCAGTCCCAAAGAAGGGTGACCACTCCCAACCCTCCAACTATCGTCCAATTGCTTTAATGTCCTGTATTTCAAAAGTTTTCAAGTCAATTCTTAATAGAAAAATTTTAAGGCATCTTTCCTATCACAACCTTCTTTCCGATCGTCAGTATGGGTTCCGTCAGGGACGCTCCACTGGCGATCTTCTCACCTACCTTTCAGACTCCTGGTCATCCTCCTTTCGGGACTTTGGCGAAAGCTTTGCCATTGCACTTGACATCTCAAAGGCTTTCGATCGAGTCTGGCATAAATCTTTAATTTCCAAACTGCCCTCCTATGGTTTCTATCCTTCTATCTGTGCCTTCATCGCTAGCTTCCTTTCTGGTCATTCTATAGCCGCTGTTGTAGACGGCCATCGTTCTTCTCCTAGATCTATCAACAGTGGTGTTCCTCAGGGCTCTGTCCTATCACCAACTCTCTTCCTTTTATTCATCAATGATCTTCTAAGCTGTACATCTAACCCTATCCACTCATACGCTGATGACTCCACCCTCCACCTTTCCATTCGGTTCCCACAACGCCCATCTCAACAGTTACTTCAACAAACAAGGGATGAGGCTATGGCACACCTAATGTCTGACTTGGCTCTTATCTCTGAATGGGGTAAAAATAATATGGTTGTCTTTAATGCATCTAAGACTCAGTTCTTACACCTATCGACCCGACAAAATCTTCCACAGGTATACCCACTAATGTTTAATAATATTCAGCTTAATCCTGCATCATCCTTGAACATGCTTGGGGTTTCATTTCTCGGGACTTATCTTGGAAAGATCATATTACATCTCTTGTAAAATCTGCTTCCAAGAGATTGGGTGTGCTAAGCCGACTCCGCTCTTTCTTTACCCCTGCACAATTGTTGACTCTATACAGGGGTTTTATCCGCCCCTGTGTGGAGTACAACTCTCATGTGTGGGGTGGCTCCCCACATACAGCTCTTCTCAATAGGGTGGAGTCAAAGGCTTTTCGTCTCATTAACTCTCCTCCTCTTACTGACTCCCTTCAACCTCTGTCTCTTCGCCGCACTGTTGCATCTTTATCTCTTTTCTATCGCTACTTCAGTGGTCACTGCTCCTCTGAACTGTCTGCTTGCATTCCTCCACCTCTACGACGGGCGCGTAGCACCCGTTTGGCAGCAAACTCTCATCCCTTTTCTGTCCAACTCTCTAATTCAAGAGTTAACCGTTACTCCCAGTCTTTCATTTATGCAACAGGTCAGCTCTGGAACTGTCTCCCTCTGTCTGTATTTCCTGCTGCCTATGATCTCCAGTCTTTCAAACGCAGTGTGTCCAGGCATCTCAAAATGATCGGATCTTGAAATTGGCTCTCTATTGTATTTTGTTTTTCTCTTGGAGGGAACTGTTACCGCGGGCTCATGGCCTTTGGTTCCTTCTTCCTCGCATAAATATATATATATATATATATATATATATATATATATATATATATATATATATATATATATATAATATATATATATATATATATATATATATATATATATATATATATATATATATATATACACCCCCTACAATATGTTTACCCCTGATGTATATATGTCCCGCCCCCCCCAATGCATAAATGACCCCAATAAACTTGCTGACCTTGCACGCTTTCCCAGGGCCTAAGCCTGGGCAGAAGGCGTTACTGCGTCAGTTCTGAGCAGACACTCAAGAAGGGCAGACTATTTTTGTCAGAGCTCGTAATAAACTCCTTAACTAGCTGTTTGTACACGGAGTTTCTATCACCAAAGTATTGCAAGTTACATTTGGTAGCAGCGGTGTTTCGGACCATCAGATTCTGACCGCCTCCCACACTATTTAGTGACACCAACAGATACACGACGTCTCGCATCTCACAGTCTAACCCCCCCTCAGTACCTCTCGTGGTGTAATAACTGGCTGTGCCTCCAGGTGTACAGTCACGTGTAGTAATTTCTGCTCAGGGGTTACCCCTTCCTTCCTGCCTCTACCCTGGACAGAGGGGAGGGAGGAATCACGAACAAGTCTACCCAACCTTCTGCCCCCAACTCCCCCACCCTCCAGCTGCCAGTTACTGATTAGATGTAAATTTTCTCATGTCCTGTAAACATGACTAAATTGTCGTCACACACGCTTTCAACGGCCAAGATTTGGACTATATTTTTAGAATAAATTATTACCGTATTGAACTGCATTCTCAAATTGAAAATATTCACCATCATTGTAATCCAGTGTCGTCCGCTCCACAATTCTGGGTTCCAGTGCTTACCTTTTCACTTCCCCCAGCTCTCTCTCTCTCTCTCTCTCTCTCTCTCTCTCTCTGAATTTACTTTTCCCATTCTTTCTTTTTAAATTTATAGAACTTTCTCTTTGCTTCTCTCCCCCTTTCCCCCTTCTTTCTCGTTCTTTGTCTTAAGTCTTCCCCGCCTCTCACCCCTCCCCTCCCCCCACCTTAGGCCTGATCAGCAGTCAGTTATACCGTCACCGCTCCTTCGTATATCGTGTGCAGGCAACATTTATCACACACACTTAAGTCAGATGTATGGAAAGCTAATTTTTTTTTTATATATATAATTGTATTTCTCATTATGTGCCAAGTTCAAATAGAGAACATCAGACCAATATTCGTAATTTTTATTAGAGTGACCGTTTCACTTCACATAGATGGGTAGCTTGGCTTATAAACTGCACACACACACACACACACACACACTAGAACCACCAGACATTCGCCTATGTGGTGTCGAAGACTCAGAGTTTAAGGTTAAGGGAAGAGTCACCCTAGAAGTCAAACTACACAGAGATTTGACCCCTATCCCAATTGAATTTCATGTCACTAATGATTTGCAGTATCCCGCAGATGCCCTTATTGGTTTCTCCACCATGGCACAACACTCCATTGCATTATTACCTGCCTGTGGTAGTATAGACATTTCTGGATTCCCAGTATACAGTATGGAATGTCCCCGTCCTGTTCTTACGATCAAATCAGTCCTTCAGTTACCTCTGTCCCTACCACTACCAGAAAGTCCAGTCCAGCCCAAACCACCACCATCATCATCTGAGAATACAGAGATCATTCCTTTACTGACTGTGAGCAAGGACATAAATTCCTCAATGTCTACTGATACATCCTCTCAGCCTTCGGAAATTGCTCTTACTTCCTCTCCATACAACACTATCGCTGACTCAGACATGTCTCAGTTACTTACCTCACACAGTGTGAATGATCTTCTCCAACATGCAGAGACGAAACGTGCAGTAACGAATACGTGCACACTTTTGTTACCGCATAAGGTCGCCAAAGTCTCCGTTTGTGTTGCCGGTGCGAAAGAAGGAGTGGATGTACTAACACTACCTGAGACGTGTTGTGTGAATGGCTTGACTTATGAGTCAGCGTGGTGCACGGTCTTAGAGGACAGTTTATGCTACCTGTACTTGCTCAATGTCACAAATGCTCCACTAAAACTTAAAAGTGGTGTAAAGATTGGAGACTTCCTAGCATACCCAGCGGCCATAAAGGTGTGCCAGGATTCCTCAATTCCTACTGTTCAGACTGATGATAGTACGCCAATCGGTGTATGTACTATTAACTCTACGGGATCTGCGCCGACATATTCACCCGATATGCTCTCACATCTCACTTGCATGGATTTCCCAGAAAATACGCCACAACTCCTCGACCTTCTGACCTTGAACAGAAACGTGGTTGCCTTACCCGGTGAACTGATGGGCAGAACAGACCTTGTCAAACATACAATTGAACTACTACCTGGAACTCAGCCGATTTACATACCAGCATATCGATTTCCTCACAACCTGAGAAAGCAAACAGATCAAATGGTACAGAACATGTTAGACCAGGACAATATTGAACCCTCCGTCAGTCCATGGAATAGCCCACTTTTTGTAGTACCAAAGAAGGACGGCAACTTTAGACCAGTAGTCGACTATCGTAAGGTCAATTCTGTCACCGTTCCAGACCGTTTCCCATTACCCGTCCTTACTGATTTGCTAGAATCCTTTGGTGAAAATAACGTAGTCTTTTCATCTTTAGACCTCCTCAGCGGTTACTGGCAGGTCGAAATGGAAGAGTCCTCTCGCCCAGTTACAGCCTTCAGCACCCCTTCTGGACATTTTCAGTTTAAGAGACTCCCTTTTGGTCTGAGAAATGCTCCTTCCGTGTTCATGCGACTTATCCATTCAGTCTTCAGCGGTATGATGGGACACTCTCTTTTTGCTTACCTAGATGATATCATTGTTGTGAGTAAATCCATCCCTGACCATTTTACCAAGGTCCAGCAAGTCTTTGAACGCCTCCAGCTCGCAGGCCTGAAAATCAATCTCAGTAAATGTGACTTCCTGCGAAAGAAAATCAAATTCCTAGGCCATGTTGTAGATGCACAAGGCATTCATACTAATGAAGATAAAACTAAAGCGATTATAACTTCCCAAAACCTACCACTACTGAAGCTGTACGAAGTTTCCTGGGCCTCAGTGGCTATTATTGTAGATTCATTAAAGATTATGCAAAGATCGCCGCTCCTCTGACCCACTTACTCAAGCAGAATGTGCCCTTTGTTTGAACTAACGACCAATCATAGGCTTTCCAAAAGGCTAAAGGCAGCTCTTGTAAATGCCCCTGCCGAAAATTAAGATTAAAGGAATTATTTCACAACAGTGTGTTAAATAATGAATCAGTAGTAAAACCTAAATCTACATGGGAACAAAATACGGGTAGAAACTTACTCTCGATGCTGCAGTTGATTTCCTAGGACTGAGTCGATCTACTACCACGAAACAAAACAGTCTATCTATCTATCTATAGCCCGACGCCCTAATCCCGCAAAGGGTGGCCGCAGACAAAACGCCTCCAAGTCGCTCTTTCACCCACCATTTAACTACCCTCCCGCCAACTCACCCCCCCTTCCCTCATATACCTCTCAACTCCATCCCTCCACCTCATCCTCGGTCTACCCCTCCCTCTCCCTCCCTCCACCTCACCTACATACACCCTCTTAGTCAGTCTTTCATTCTCCATTCTCTCCACATGTCCAAACCACCTCAGTGTATTTCTCCTAATCTTCTCAACCACATCCACATCTACCCCACAACGTTCCTTCACTTCTTCATTCGTCAACCTGTCCCTCCATGTCACTCCACATGCTCCTCTCAAGTAACTCATTTCCACTGCTCTCACTCTTGACTTGTTCCCCTCTTGCAAAGTCCACGCCTCGCTTCCATACGTCAGGGTAGGGATCACAATACTATCATGCAGTGATTTCTTAACTTCCATACTCACAGGAAACCTAAATATAATTTAACACCTAGTGAACAAAAAGCTATTAAAGCCCTTAAGAACAGCACTGACGTTGTAAGTAAAGAAGCAGATAAAGGTTCAGCTGTTTACTAATGGATACAACATTTTATGAACAAAAGGTGATGAATGTTTTAAAGGATCAGGATACATATGAAAAGATACCCAAAAAGTATAGACCACAAAAACAATGACCAAAATGAAAAAGGAAATTAATAATTAAAAGGATAGCTTAACCAAAGATGAAATTAATTCCTTAACCAACTTTGAATATAAGACAAGCTTATATATATATATATATATATATATATATATATATATATAGATAGATAGATACATACATACATAGATAGATACATAGATAGATAGATACATAGATACATACATAGATATATAGATAGATAGATATATTTCTCTCTCTCTCTCTCTCTCTCTCTCTCTCTCTCTCTCTCTCTATATATATATATATATATATATATATATATATATATATATATATATATATATATATATATGTATATGGAAATACGTATATGGAATGATTATTGCTTCCATGGCCGTGAGCCATCTGAGTGTGCCTTGCGCATTACGGAGGTTATTCTCTCGGGCATGGAAGCATACATTCCTTTCTCATATCCTTTGACTAACGCAAGAAAGGCTTGGTTTAATCACGCTTGTTCTAATGCTGTCCGCAACAAGGAGAAGGCCTACAAAAGGTACCGGAGCCAACCCACCCCTGAATCACATCATCTTTACGTTTCTGCCCGGAATCGTGCTAAGTCTGTTCTTCGCTCTGCTAAAAATAATTTCATCCATACTAAATGCTCTCAACTCTCCAACTCGAATTCTTCCCGCTCCTTCTGGCACCTTGCCAAAAATCTTTCTAACAACTTTACCTCATCATCCTTCCCTCCTCTTTTCTACTCTGATGGTTCTGTAGCTATTTCTTCTACTGATAAAGCAGATCTCTTCGCACAGACTTTCTCCTCCAATTCCACCTTAGACGATTCCGGTGCTGTTCCTCCATCACTTCCCCCCTCTGACTTCCTCATGACTGACATTAAACTTTCTTCATTGCATGTATTTTCTGCCATCACTGGCTTCAGTACTAACAAGGCATATGGGCCTGATGGGGTCCCTCCTGTTGTTCTCAAGAACTGTGCTTCTGTGCTTACACCCTGCCTAGGCAAACTCTTTCGCCTTTGTCTGTCAACTTGTACCTTTCCTTCTTGCTGGAAGTTTGCTTTCATTCAGCCAGTCCCAAAGAAGGGTGACCACTCCCAACCCTCCAACTATCGTCCAATTGCTTTAATGTCCTGTATTTCAAAAGTTTTCGAGTCAATTCTTAATAGAAAAATTTTAAAGCATCTGTCCTATCACAACCTTCTTTCCGATCGTCAGTATGGGTTCCGTCAGGGACGCTCCACTGGCGATCTTCTCACCTACCTTTCAGACTCCTGGTCATCCTCCTTTCGGGACTTTGGCGAAAGCTTTGCCATTGCACTTGACATCTCAAAGGCTTTCGATCGAGTCTGGCATAAATCTTTAATTTCCAAACTGCCCTCCTATGGTTTCTATCCTTCTATCTGTGCCTTCATCGCTAGCTTCCTTTCTGGTCATTCTATAGCCACTGTTGTAGACGGCCATCGTTCTTCTCCTAGATCTATCAACAGTGGTGTTCCTCAGGGCTCTGTCCTATCACCAACTCTCTTCCTTTTATTCATCAATGATCTTCTAAGCTGTACATCTAACCCTATCCACTCATACGCTGATGACTCCACCCTTCACCTTTCCATTCGATTCCCGCAACGCCCATCTCAACAGTTGCTTCAACAAACAAGGGATGAGGCTATGGCACACCTAATGTCTGACTTGGCTCTTATCTCTGAATGGGGTAAAAATAATATGGTTGTCTTTAATGCATCTAAGACTCAGTTCTTACACCTATCGACCCGACAAAATCTTCCACAGGTATACCCACTAATGTTTAATAATATTCAGCTTAATCCTGCATCATCCTTGAACATGCTTGGGGTTTCATTTCTCGGGACTTATCTTGGAAAGATCATATTACATCTCTTGTAAAATCTGCTTCCAAGAGATTGGGTGTGCTAAGCTGACTCCGCTTTTTCTTTACCCCTGCACAATTGTTGACTCTATGCAGGGGTTTTATCCGCCCCTGTGTGGAGGCAGCAGGTCAGCTCTGGAACTGTCTCCCTCTGTCTGTATTTCCTGCTGCCTATGATCTCCAGTCTTTCAAACGCAGTGTGTCCAGGCATCTCAAAATGATCGGATCTTGAAATTGGCTCTCTATTGTATTTTGTTTTTCTCTTGGAGGGAACTGTTACTGCGGGCTCATGGCCTTTGGTTCCTTCTTCCTCGCATAAATATATATATATATATATATATATATATATATATATATATATATATATATATACTGTATATATACACCCCCTACAATATGTTTACCCCTGATGTATATATGTCCCTCCCCCCAATGCATAGATGCCCCCACTAAACTTGCTGTCCTTGCACGCTTTCCCAGGGCCTAAGCCTGGGCAGAAGGCGTTACTGCGTCAGTTCTGAGCAGACACTCAAGAAGGGCAGAGTATTTTTGTCAGAGCTCGTAATAAACTCCTTAACTAGCTGTTTGTACACGGAGTTTCTATCACCAAAGTATTGCAAGTTACATTTGGTAGCAGCGGTGTTTCGGACCATCAGATTCTGACCGCCTCCTACACTATTTAGTGACACCAACAGATACACGACGTCTCGCATCTCACAGTCTAACCCCCCCTCAGTACCTCTCGTGGTGTAATAACTGGCTGTGCCTCCAGGTGTACAGTCACGTGTAGTAATTTCTGCTCAGTGGTTACCCCTTCCTTCCTGCCTCTACCCTGGACAGAGGGGAGGGAGGAATCACGAACAAGTCTACCCAACCTTCTGCCCCCAACTCCCCCACCCTCCAGCTGCCAGTTACTGATTAGATGTAAATTTTCTCATGTCCTGTAAACATGACTAAATTGTCGTCACACACGCTTTCAACGGCCAAGATTTGGACTATATTTTTAGAATAAATTATTACCGTATTGAACTGCATTCTCAAATTGAAAATATTCACCATCATTGTAATCCAGTGTCGTCCGCTGCACAATTCTGGGTTCCAGTGCTTACCTTTTCACTTCCCCCAGCTCTCTCTCTCTCTCTCTCTCTCTCTGAATTTACTTTTCCCATTCTTTCTTTTTAAATTTATAGAACTTTCTCTTTGCTTCTCTCCCCCTCTCCCCCTTCTTTCTCGTTCTTTGTCTTAAGTCTTCCCCGCCTCTCACCCCTCCCCTCCCCCCACCTTAGGCCTGATCAGCAGTCAGTTATACCGTCACCGCTCCTTCGTATATCGTGTGCAGGCAACATTTATCACACACACTTAAGTCAGATGTATGGAAAGCTAATTTTTTTTTATATATATAATTGTATTTCTCATTATGTGCCAAGTTCAAATAGAGAACATCAGACCAATATTCGTAATTTTTATTAGAGTGACCGTTTCACTTCACATAGATGGGTAGCTTGGCTTATAAACTGCACACACACACACACACACACACACACACACACACACACACACACACACACACACACACACACACACACACTAGAACCACCAGACATTCGCCTATGTGGTGTCGAAGACTCAGAGTTTAAGGTTAAGGGAAGAGTCACCCTAGAAGTCAAACTACACAGAGATTTGACCCCTATCCCAATTGAATTTCATGTCACTAATGATTTGCAGTATCCCGCAGATGCCCTTATTGGTTTCTCCACCATGGCACAACACTCCATTGCATTATTACCTGCCTGTGGTAGTATAGACATTTCTGGATTCCCAGTATACAGTATGGAATGTCCCCGTCCTGTTCTTACGATCAAATCAGTCCTTCAGTTACCTCTGTCCCTACCACTACCAGAAAGTCCAGTCCAGCCCAAACCACCACCATCATCATCTGAGAATACAGAGATCATTCCTTTACTGACTGTGAGCAAGGACATAAATTCCTCAATGTCTACTGATACATCCTCTCAGCCTTCGGAAATGGCTCTTACCTCCTCTCCTGACAACACTATCGCTGACTCAGACATGTCTCAGTTACCTACCTCACACAGTGTGAATGATCTTCTCCAACATGCAGAGACGAAACGTGCAGTAACGAATACGTGCACACTTTTGTTACCGCATAAGGTCGCCAAAGTCTCCGTTTGTGTTGCCGGTGCGAAAGAAGGAGTGGATGTACTAACACTACCTGAGACGTGTTGTGTGAATGGCTTGACTTATGAGTCAGCGTGGTGCACAGTCTTAGAGGACAGTTTATGCTACCTGTACTTGCTCAATGTCACAAATGCTCCACTAAAACTTAAAAGTGGTGTAAAGATTGGAGACTTCCTAGCATACCCAGCGGCCATAAAGGTGTGCCAGGATTCCTCAATTCCTACTGTTCAGACTGATGATAGTACGCCAATCGGTGTATGTACTATTAACTCTACGGGATCTGCGCCGACATATTCACCCGATATGCTCTCACATCTCACTTGCATGGATTTCCCAGAAAATACGCCACAACTCCTCGACCTTCTGACCTTGAACAGAAACGTGGTTGCCTTACCCGGTGAGCTGATGGGCAGAACAGACCTTGTCAAACATACAATTGAACTACTACCAGGAACTCAGCCGATTTACATACCAGCATATCGATTTCCTCACAACCTGTGAAAGCAAACAGATCAAATGGATCAGAACATGTTAGACCAGGACAATATTGAACCCTCCGTCAGTCCATGGAATAGCCCACTTTTTGTAGTACCAAAGAAGGACGGCAACTTTAGACCAGTAGTCGACTATCGTAAGGTCAATTCTGTCACCGTTCCAGACCGTTTCCCATTACCCGTCCTTACTGATTTGCTAGAATCCTTTGGTGAAAATAACGTAGTCTTTTCATCTTTAGACCTCCTCAGCGGTTACTGGCAGGTCGAAATGGAAGAGTCCTCTCGCCCAGTTACAGCCTTCAGCACCCCTTCTGGACATTTTCAGTTTAAGAGACTCCCTTTTGGTCTGAGAAATGCTCCTTCCGTGTTCATGCGACTTATCCATTCAGTCTTCAGCGGTATGATGGGACACTCTCTTTTTGCTTACCTAGATGATATCATTGTTGTGAGTAAATCCATCCCTGACCATTTTACCAAGGTCCAGCAAGTCTTTGAACGCCTCCAGCTCGCAGGCCTGAAAATCAATCTCAGTAAATGTGACTTCCTGCGAAAGAAAATCAAATTCCTAGGCCATGTTGTAGATGCACAAGGCATTCATACTAATGAAGATAAAACTAAAGCGATTATAACTTCCCAAAACCTACCACTACTGAAGCTGTACGAAGTTTCCTGGGCCTCAGTGGCTATTATTGTAGATTCATTAAAGATTATGCAAAGATCGCCGCTCCTCTGACCCACTTACTCAAGCAGAATGTGCCCTTTGTTTGAACTAACGACCAGTCATAGGCTTTCCAAAAGGCTAAAGGCAGCTCTTGTAAATGCCCCTGCCGAAAATTAAGATTAAAGGAATTATTTCACAACAGTGTGTTAAATAATGAGTCAGTAGTAAAACCTAAATCTACATGGGAACCAAATACGGGTAGAAACTTACTCTCGATGTTGCAGTTGATTTCCTAGGACTGAGTCGATCTACTACCACGAAACAAAACAGTCTATCTATCTATCTATAGCCCGACGCCCTAATCCCGCAAAGGGTGGCCGCAGACAAAACGCCTCCAAGTCGCTCTTTCACCCACCATTTAACTACCCTCCCGCCAACTCACCCCCCCCTCCCTCATATACCTCTCAACTCCATCCCTCCACCTCATCCTCGGTCTACCCCTCCCTCTCCCTCCCTCCACCTCACCTACATACACCCTCTTAGTCAGTCTTTCATTCTCCATTCTCTCCACATGTCCAAACCACCTCAGTGTATTTCTCCTAATCTTCTCAACCACATCCACATCTACCCCACAACGTTCCTTCACTTCTTCATTCGTCAACCTGTCCCTCCATGTCACTCCACATGCTCCTCTCAAGTAACTCATTTCCACTGCTCTCACTCTTGACTTGTTCCCCTCTTGCAAAGTCCACGCCT
>NC_137008.1:5527339-5627339 GCF_032717465.1 Coenobita brevimanus | reverse complement strand
TCTGCTTGCATTCCTCCACCTCTACGACGGGCGCGTAGCACCCGTTTGGCAGCAAACTCTCATCCCTTTTCTGTCCAACTCTCTAATTCAAGAGTTAACCGTTACTCCCAGTCTTTCATTTATGCAAACAGGTCAGCTCTGGAACTGTCTCCCTCTGTCTGTATTTCCTGCTGCCTATGATCTCCAGTCTTTCAAACGCAGTGTGTCCAGGCATCTCAAAATGATCGGATCTTGAATTTGGCTCTCTATTGTATTTTGTTTTTCTCTTGGAGGGAACTGTTACCGCGGGCTCATGGCCTTTGGTTCCTTCTTCCTCGCATAAATATATATATATTTATATATATATATATATATATATATATATATATATATATATATATATATACTGTATATATATATCTATTTATATATATAGATATATATATATATATATATATATATATACACCCTCTACAATATGTTTACCCCTGATGTATATATGTCCCCCCCCCAATGCATAGATGCCCCCACTAAACTTGCTGACCTTGCACGCTTTCCCAGGGCCCAAGCCTGGGCAGAAGGCGTTACTGCGTCAGTTCTGAGCAGACACTCAAGAAGGGCAGACTATTTTTGTCAGAGCTCGTAATAAACTCCTTAACTAGCTGTTTGTACACGGAGTTTCTATCACCAAAGTATTGCAAGATACATTTGGTAGCAGCGGTGTTTTGGACCATCAGATTCTGACCGCCTCCTACACTATTTAGTGACACCAACAGATACATGACGTCTCGCATCTCACAGTCTAACCCCCCCTCAGTACCTCTCGTGGTGTAATAACCGGCTGTGCCTCCAGGTGTACAGTCACGCATACTAATTTCTGCTCAGGGGTTACCTCTTCCTTCCTGCCTCTACCCTGGACAGAGGGAAGGGAGGAATCACGAACAAGTCTACCTAGCCTTCTGCCCCCAACTCCCCCACCCTCCAGCTGCCAGTTACTGATTAGACGTAAATTTTCTCATGTCCTGTAAACATGACTAAATTGTCGTCACACACGCTTTCAACGGCCAAGATTTGGACTATATTTTTAGAAAAAATTCTTACCGTATTGAACTGCATTCTCAAATTGAAAATATTTACCATCATTGTAATCCAGTGTCGTCCGCTGCACAATTCTGGGTTCCAGTGCTTACCTTTTCACTTCCCCCAGCTCTCTCTCTCTCTCTCTCTCTCTCTCTCTCTCTGAATTTACTTTTCCCATTCTTTCTTTTTAAATTTATAGAACTTTCTCTTTGCTTCTCTCCCCCTCTCCCCCTTCTCTCTCGTTCTTTGTCTTAAGTCTTCCCCGCCTCTCACCCCTCCCCTCCCCCCACCTTAGGCCTGATCAGCAGTCAGTTATACCGTCACCGCTCCTTCGTATATCGTGTGCAGGCAACATTTATCACACACACTTAAGTCAGATGTATGGAAAGCTAATTTTTTATATATATATATAATTGTATTTCTCATTATGTGCCAAGTTCAAATAGAGAACATCAGCCCAATATTCGTAATTTTTATTAGAGTGACCGTTTCACTTCACATAGATGGGTAGCTTGGCTTATAAACTGCACACACACACACACACACACACACACACACACACACACTAGAACCACCAGACATTCGCCTATGTGGTGTCGAAGACTCAGAGTTTAAGGTTAAGGGAAAAGTCACCCTAGAAGTCAAACTACACAGAGATTTGACCCCTATCCCAATTGAATTTCATGTCACTAATGATTTGCAGTATCCCGCAGATGCCCTTATTGGTTTCTCCACCATGGCACAACAATCCATTGCATTATTACCTGCCTGTGGTAGTACAGACATTTCTGGATTCCCAGTATACAGTATGGAATGTCCCCGTCCTGTTCTTACGATCAAATCAGTCCTTCAGTTACCTCTGTCCCTACCACTACCAGAAAGTCCAGTCCAGCCCAAACCACCACCATCATCATCTGAGAATACAGAGATCATTCCTTTACTGACTGTGAGCAAGGACATAAATTCCTCAATGTCTACTGATACATCCTCTCAGCCTTCGGAAATGGCTCTTACCTCCTCTCCCGACAACACTATCGCTGACTCAGACATGTCTCAGTTACCTACCTCACACAGTGTGAATGATCTTCTCCAACATGCAGAGACGAAACGTGCAGTAACGAATACGTGCACAATTTTGTTACCGCATAAGTTCGCCAAAGTCTCCGTTTGTGTTGCCAGTGCGAAAGAAGGAGTGGATGTACGAACACAACCTGAGACGTGTTGTGTGAATGGCTTGACTTATGAGTCAGCGTGGTGCACAGTCTTAGAGGACAGTTTATGCTACCTGTACTTGCTCAATGTCACAAATGCTCCACTAAAACTTAAAAGTGGTGTAAAGATTGGAGACTTCCTAGCATACCCAGCGGCCATAAAGGTGTGCCAGGATTCCTCAATTCCTACTATTCTGACTGATGATAGTACGCCAATCGGTGTATGTACTATTAACTCTACGGGATCTGCGCCGACATATTCACCCGATATGCTCTCACATCTCACTTGCATGGATTTCCCAGAAAATACGCCACAACTTTTCAACCTTCTGACCTTGTACAGAAACGTGGTTGCCTTACCCGGTGAACTGATGGGCAGAACAGACCTTGTCAAACATACAATTGAACTATTACCAGGAACTCAGCCGATTTACATACCAGCGTATCGATTTCCTCACAACCTGAGAAAGCAAACAGATCAAATGGTACAGAACATGTTGGACCAGGACAATATTGAACCCTCCGTCAGTCCATGGAATAGCCCACTTTTTGTAGTACCAAAGAAGGACGGCAACTTTAGACCAGTAGTCGACTATCATAAGGTCAATTCTGTCACCGTTCCAGACCGTTTCCAATTACCCGTCCTCACTGATTTGCTAGAATCCTTTGGTGAGAATAACGTAGTCTTTTCATCTTTAGACCTCCTCAGCGGTTACTGGCAGGTCGAAATGGAAGAGTCCTCTCGCCCAGTTACAGCCTTCAGCACCCCTTCTGGACATTTTCAGTTTAAGAGACTCCCTTTTGGTCTGAGAAATGCTCCTTCTGTGTTCATGCGACTTATCCATTCAGTCTTCAGCGGTATGATGGGACACTCTCTTTTTGCTTACCTAGATGATATCATTGTTGTGAGTAAATCCATCCCTGACCATTTTACCAAGGTCCAGCAAGTCTTTGAACGCCTCCAGCTCGCATGCCTGAAAATCAATCTCAGTAAATGTGACTTCCTGCGAAAGAAAATCAAATTCCTAGGCCATGTTGTAGATGCACAAGGGATTCAAACTAATGAAGATAAAACTAAAGCGATTATTAACTTCCCAAAACCTACCACTACTGAAGCTGTACGAAGTTTCCTGGGCCTCAGTGGCTATTATTGTAGATTCATTATAGATTATGCAAAGATCGCCGCTCCTCTAACCCACTTACTCAAGCAGAATGTGCCCTTTGTTTGAACTAACGACCAGTCATAGGCTTTCCAAAAGGCTAAAGGCAGCTCTTGTAAATGCCCCTGTTCTAGCATTCCTTGATTACACCAAACCCTTTCTTCTCTGCACAGATGCCTCAGGCACTGGACTTGGTGCCGTTTTGATGCAACTCGATGAAGCATCAAGGAAGTGCGTAATAGCGTATGCTAGTCGCACCCTTACAACCGCTGAACGTAACTACAGTGTCACAGATCTCGAAGCGCTAGTGGTAGTCTGGTCTTTGAAACATTTCGGAGATATAGTCTATGGTTATCCAGTGCATATCCACACAGACCACCTTCCACTATGTGATTTGTTCAAGAACTGCAGCCTAACAGGTAGGCTAGCTAGATGGTCTGTCATCATCCAGGACTTCAATCCCACTTTTCAATATGTACCAGGAAAGTTGAATGTAGTCGCAGACGCACTCTCACGTCACATAGCAGGAGCTATAACATTACTGCAGCCCGAAGTAACTGAAAACACTTCACTAAAGTCAGAAGTTCTTCGAAACTTTCACCGCCAAGACCCCATTTGGTCCAAATTCATTTATTTCCTAGAATCTGGCGATGCCTCGACCTTAACTACTCTGCCAGTATCACTAGGTGAGTTCATGCTAGATGATGATCTCTTGTACAGGAAAACACTACTAACAGGAAAAGACATGCCCAATCGCGAAGTACGCCATCTTATTGTCCCCACTGCCCTGATACCAACGGTTCTTCACATAGTTCATAATACTCCTCAAGCTTCCCATCCAGGTAAAGACCGATGCTTGCGCCAAGCATGTCTCAAATACTATTGGCCAACCATGTGCCGTGATATCAATGCCCACTGTGACTCTTGCCTCTCCTGCCACCGCCACAAAGGATCAACCGGCTTACCTGCACCTCTCTTACAATACCCAATCCCGTCACGATCATGGGAAACTGTCTCAATCGTTCTCTTAAAACTACCTCTCATGGAATCCGGCGCTGAGTACTTGTTCATAGCGGTCGACCACTTCTCCCGCTACTGTGTCCTTGTACCCCTCTCCAACCAAACGGCAAAGAGTGTTGCACGTGCCTTTGTAGATCACGTAATTTGCCCGTTCAGTACCCCTCATACCATTCTTACTGACAACAGTACAGAGTTCAACAATAGCCTCCTAGATGAGATCTGTCGCCGCTTTCATATCAATAAGTGCAATGTCGTGCCTAACCATCCGGCTTCCAATGGCCTTGTAGAACGCCACAACCGAAAAATCTTAGAGTGCCTTAGACATCTAGGCTCCCATAGTTCGTCCTGGGATGACTGGCACCCTCAATCAATAGCTCCATCAATGCATCCATTGCCAAATCTCCCTTCTTCATCCTCTTTGGTTTTGACAAGGACCTCCCATACTCTCTCTTATCCTCAAAGCCAGAACCCATCTACAACATGGATGATTATGTTAAACTAAAATTGGCCAACTTCCAAACAATCCACCAGTATGTCCAATCCACTTTGGCTTCCTCTCAGGAGGACATGCTGCAGTGCCAACATAAATCTGCCTCTCCTATCACTATCAGTGTAGGCGATCTTGTCTTTGCTCATTCCCATACGCATTCCTCTAAGTTGGATGACAAATTTACAGGGCCCCACTGCGTCCTCACTTAACAAGGCAACAAATTTCACCTCCAGGACCTGTCCACTAAGGACACCAGATGGGTCCACGTCGATGACTTAAAGCAAGCACCCCGTGACCTCGTGTTGGAAGAGTCACTTACACAACCTTCTGACCCCCCTTCCCCTCCACAGATCCCTCAATCTACTCCATCTCCACCTATCCCTCAGTCTTCTTCATCTCCACCTACACCTACTCATTCATCAACCAATCAATATCGGCCCAAACTGCACTCTGCCCATCAACCTCTTCAGGACCTCTCCCATTAACTCTACCCTGATTTTCTAGGTACGATGTTAGCGGTCTACCTGCTGGCAATGCTGACCCTCCTGGGGTCTGGGTCGGGTCAGGACGATGGTGGAGTACGTCCCGGGGCCTTGGTCGGCTCAGGAGGTGAGGTAATGCTTATCGAAGATGTAGTCTCCCTGCGCTACGATCTTACGCCCCTGGCCGACGTAGCCATTGCCCTACCTACCTACGCACACCAGCTCCACAGAATCAAGACCCATCTCACGGCCATCATGGGAACACACAACCCAAATCAGTATCTCTATAACCTTTCCCTACTACTCTCCTGGCAATTGCAATACCTAAGTAACAAATTCACTGAGCTCAATGACACATTTTCCATTCAGACACCCGTTGGTCGTTCTCGTGTGAAACGACGTCTCTTTGACTTCGGAGGTGAGATTCTGAGTGGCTTGTTTGGCGTTGCTACAGCCCGTGACATTTCTGGCTTCAAATCTGATCTCGCTCATTTAGCTTCAGCCCTAGAATCCCAATGCCGAGTCATCAAAATCCAACACACTATGTTACAGAAGATTACGGCCCACCTAAATGAAGTAACGTCCACTCTAAACAACTTCACCGATATCTTACAACACCTTTCAGATCTCAACGTTATCTCTCAGTTCTTCTATCTCAAACTCAATTTGGATAATCTCCAACTGGCCATTGACTCTCTCCTGTCTCAAGTCTCTACCTTGGTTCGTATCCTGGTCGATGCTATAAATGGACGTGTCACTGCCGACTTAGTACCTGTCTCAGCTCTCCGTTCTGTCCTGGAATGGGCTCACTCCACCTTCGATCTATCCCCAGTCCTCCCCTACTCCTCCCTCGAATATTATTATCCTGTTCTCAAAGCCACTCTTCTCACCAAATACGTCGTCGTCCATATTCCTCTCCATTTTGCCATAACCTTTAACCTTTTCCACATCATTCCCTTCCCTTTCCGCCTCAACAACTCCTTGTTACAAGTATCTGTTCCTTCAGAATATTTCCTCCTCTCCCATGATCATCTTTCAGTTGCCTTCCTTTATTCCACAGACCTCCAGAAATGTTCCTCCCTTACTCCGACCTCTCGTCTCTGTGCTGCCCACCTTTTCGCTATCTTCCCTAGCAGCGCTACACCCTGTGAGTCTGCTTTAGTTTGCACCCATTCCATCTACTCGGCCTGTTCCTTTGTACCAGCTCCTGAACTCCCGGTCCA
This sequence comes from Coenobita brevimanus, assembly GCF_032717465.1. Taxonomy (NCBI): domain Eukaryota; kingdom Metazoa; phylum Arthropoda; class Malacostraca; order Decapoda; family Coenobitidae; genus Coenobita; species Coenobita brevimanus. The sequence goes on along the minus strand of NC_137008.1, from coordinate 5,620,694 downwards.
CCATGCTCACCTCAACCATGTCCAGTACTTCTTCTTTGCTGTCCCCATCTCTGTCACAATCATGTGTCCTGGTTCTTCGGTTCGATCCGTCTCCGCTAGTGGTCTGTACAAAGCACCAGACTACTGTACTGTCAAATCAGAGTCCGTCATCACTTACGCCGCTCGCTATCACCAAGCTGCCCGTAAACACTCCTATGACATCTTTCAACCAATTGTCGTGCCTTCAACCCTACCATCTGCCAACATTACCGTCACCTCCCCTAACTTGCGCATGCTAACATTCCTCAATGACAGTGACTTCATTATGGATCAATTTTCTCTGGCCTTCAGCCGTTCATGGGTTCATCCAACAGTTGTGTTTCCCCCTGTGGTTATCGCTTTCATATGTTTTCTACTCATCATATGTGCAGTGCATTGTTGTGTCAGGAAAATGGAACGCCGACTCCAAGAAATCAGAGTCGCTACAGGCATAGTACGCCCTACACACGACGTAGAAACTCCCCGTACTTAGTGCCCTCACATTCAGTGACTACCAATGCCATCTGACAATTAACCAAACTGTGAACAGAGCTCTTACTACTAGAAAATGATGGTATTTCTTTAATGCATTACTGAATGTCAGTGTATCCTACAGAAACTAAAAAAAAAAAAAAAATCCTCATATCTACTCCTTGTTTGTCATGTATCAAGATATTATTGTATAATCCCCATTATGTCTATGTATAACTTCGACCCTTACTGGACACAGACCTATCAATTAATCCTTTTGTATCTTATATGTATATATCCTTCTAATTCCCTCCCCTAAACATGGCCATGTCTCCCCTACTGCCCCTGTATCATACTTATCCCTTGTACAAACCTCCCCGACCCTGCCTTAGTAATATAATCAAACACCATATACCTCCTGGTGTCAGGAGACACCATCTCAGCTACCCGGGGGAGTAGTGTACCCCCCCCTACAATATGTCTACCCCCGATGTATATATGCCCCTCCCCCAATGCATACATGCCCCCACTAAACTTGCTGACCTAGCACGCTTTCTCAGGGCCCAAGCCTGGGCAGGTGTTACTGTGTCAATTCTGAGCAGACACTCAAGAAGGGCAGACTATTTTTGTCAGAGCTCGTAAAAAACTCCTTAACTAGCTGTTTGTACACGGAGTTTCTATCACCAAAGTATTGCAAGTTACATATATATATATATATATATATATATATATATATATATATATATATATATATATATATATATATATATATATATATATATATATATATATATATATATATATATATATATATCCCGACGCCCTAATCTCGCAAAGGGTGGCCGCAGACAAAACGCCTCCAAGTCGCTCTTTCACCCACCATTTGACTACCCTTCCCCCAACTCACCCCCCCTCCCTCATATACCTCTCAACTCCATCCCTCCACCTCATCCTCGGTCTACCCCTCCCTCTCCCTCCCTCCACCTCACCTACTGTACATACACCCTCTTAGTCAGTCTTCCATTCTCCATTCTCTTCACATGTCCAAACCACATCAATGTATTTCTCCTAATCTTCTCAACCACATCCACATCCACCCCACAACATTCCTTCACTTCTTCATTCGTCAACCTGTCCCTCCACGTCACTCCACATATCTTTATGTACTGTATTTATATATATTATTTTATCTTTATATATTTATATTTATATATATATTTAAACATATATGTATTTATATATCTATATATATATATTTATATATGTTTATATATATATATATATATATATATATATATATATATATATATATATATATATATATATATATTTATATATAAATACATATATGTATTTTATATATCTCAATCTATCTCTCTATCTATCTGTCTCTCTCTCTCTTAGATAGATAGATAAATAGATAGATAGATGTATTTATCTATATATGTATGTATATATTGTATGTATATATCTATATTTATATCTATATTTAACTATCTATCTATCTTTCTGTGCACACAGACACACACATTATCTATCTATCTATCTCTCTATCTATATATCTCTCTATATATATATATATATATATATATATATATATATGTGTGTGTGTGTGTGTGTGTGTGTGTGTGTGTGTGTGTGTGTGTATACATCGTCAGTGACATTCTCTGTAGCGTGCTGAAATCTTTTATTGCATTCAGTTTTCTTCATCCCTGCCTCACTCATACTCCCTCATCCCTGCCTAATGCACCTTCCTCATGCCTGCCTAACCCACCCTCTCTCACCCCTGCCAAAGTCACCTTCCCTCATCCCTGTCTCACGCAGCCTCCCTCATCCTTGTCTCACTCACTCTCCCTGATCCCTGTCTCACCCACCCTCCTTCATCCCTGTCTCACGCACCCTCCCTCATCCTTGTCTCACTCACCCTCCCTCATTCCTGTCTCACTCATCATCCCTCATTCCTATCTCATCCACCTTTTCTCAATCAGACCTCGTCCACCAACCTCCAACTAGGGGTAGCCCACTTTTCGCCACCTTCCCTATCTCTTACCTCACCAGTCTTCCTCAGCATAGGCCTAGATGCTCTGCCTTCAGCACCTCAACCTCAAGGCTCAATTATCTTCTTAAATGGTTTGTTTTATTCCGTTCCCTCTCTCTCTCTCTCTCTCTCTCTCTCTCTCTCTCTCTCTCGGTGTGTGTGTGTGTGTGTGTGTGTGTGTGTGTGTGTGTGTGTGTGTGTGTGTATGTTCTTACCTATTTGTTCTTACCTTATTGTATCTTTACAAAAATGAGTCAAGCTCGTACTGTCCCATGTCTTAAACCATATTTATCGTACATATTCTTAAATTTGTGAATTGTTTTGGCACACACTATTTCATTCGGTAGTGCATTCCACTGACCAATTACTGTTTGGGAAACTGAATTTCCTCACGTCTTTATCATCTCTCTTCTTATGCAGTTTTTTGCAGTGTCCTCTTGCTGATGCTTCCCCATAGGTTAAGTAATCATTTATGTCTATTTTCTCCTTCCCTGATATGCATTTATATAGCATTATCATGTCACCTCTTTTCCTTCTCTCCTGTAGTGTTGGTAGATTCAGTTTATTTAGTCTTTCTTCGTAGCTTAGATCCCTTAAGGTTGGTATCCATCTTGTAGCGGCCCTTTGAACTTTTTCAATCTTGTTTATGTGTTTTTTGAGATGAGGACTCCAGACTACTGATGCATATTCCAGGGTTGGTCTGATGAATGATGTTATTATCCTTCTTAGCATGTCTTCATTTATGTATGTGAATGTGTGTGTGTGTGTGTGTGTGTCACTTACATCGTTTACTTACCATTATTCTGGCTTTTTTTCGTTTTGTTTACTGTTACTTTATATGAGCTTCACCTTCTCTCTTGCCTCCACTAATTCTTCTGTGTCTCCATCATCCTCTTTCATCTTCTTTTGCTCATGTTTTCCAGTTTTTCTTCACTTTTTTTCAGTAAAGAATTCAGTCCAAAATTATTTAACTTCACATTCAGCATCTTTCCTCATCGTTAATGCATGAATGCTACTCTGCAACTAAATCGCTGAAATCCTAGTTCCGCATAGCCTAGCATTGTAAATTCCTCTTTCCTCTTAATAGGTTTTTACACGTCCCTCACCTGTTCTACAGCACCCTCTTCCCTAACAGAGTTCTGACTTCCCTTCCACCTAATTAACCATACTCTATCTCTAACCGATAGATACTCCCTCTTTTATTTTCGAAGCTCATTATTTTAATTGCACTCACCCAGTCTATTGCTCCTTCACTTCTACCCCCTCTTCTTTACTTATGGTAATGTCTCGATTCCTTTCATCATTTAAACACTATTCATACCATCTTTGTGCTGCTTTCCTTACCTTTTCCACTCCTCTATGCCATACACTCACTTTCCCATCATCATGGCACGCCACCAAAACTTTCTTTACCTCTTCAGTTTTCCTACTTCTCCCACCAACGTCCAGGCGGGTTTTTGCTGCATTAAGAATTCCTTGCACGAAGTGTTTCTGGCGTGCGAGAAGTCGCAAATGGGGATGTGTTTTGCTCAGAAATTATTTCAACTGCACGGTATGAAAAATTTTCTGCAGCCGCGAACAATATATAATGGAGTTGGAGCGAGTTTCTCTTTAGCTGAGTGCCTGGACACTTCCTAAATTTTTCTTGTTCTTTTCTTTTTCTTTTTTTTTTCTTTTTTTTTTTTTTTTTTTTTTTTTTTTTTTTTGCTAAGGGAAGCTTTAAGACTTAACACACATTTGCTTGACGGTCCATGCATAGTACCTCTTTATATGGTGTGTGTATGTGTGTGTGTGTGTGTGTGTGTGTGTGTGTGTGTGTGTGTGTGTGTGCCAGGGGTTCTTTACAGCTTTTTTTCACTTTCTTTTTTTATATTTGTTCGAAAGTGGGTATTTTTATTACACAGATGTTGTAGATAACCAAACAGTGATATTACAGTCATGTTAGGAAGTAGAGTGGGGATGGGTTGAGTCGTAGCCTTAAAGAATTATCTTCTAATAGAAAGGCAGAATAATAGTACAATACATACCTCTCACTATCAGATGTTCTTCAGTGAGACTGCATATCGACACATCCGCTGTGATGATTCCACTCTGAGTTGGCATCAGTTTGTTTAGAGAAGGTGAGCAACGGCTGTATATAAACTAACCGTCAACAGAACAAAATCCTATCATTATGTAAACTTGACCAACAATAAAAAGGCAATATTTTGTTATGGTGAATGAACCTAAGAAATGTGCGGTGAACATCAGAAATATGTATTTTGTACAAGTGTTAGCTTTCAAGGATCAAATTTTAGGAAAATACGACTGTTGACCACTATTAAAGGCAAGGAAAATTATACTCAGTTATGGGATGGAGTGATTATATATATCTATATATCTATCTACCTACATTCTCTCTCTCTCTCTCTCTGTATCTAGCTACCTTTCTATATATATATATCTATATCTATATAACTATATCTATATATCTATCTGTCTATCTATCTATCTATATATATATATATATATATATATATATATATATATATATATATATATATATATATATATATATATATATATAGGTATTAATAGCACAATATGCAATAGTTATATTCATCATATAATCACAGTACAATATGTAATAGGCATCAGGAACAGTATCACACACCTCTTCTAGCCCAGACTATCAAGACTCTCAGGATGTATATCAGACACATGGAAGCGTGCTAGAAGCTATACACACACACATACGCACACACATCAGGCAACCAGAAACCAGGCAGTAATATAATCAGGAGCGCAGAAGCAGTAGGGGGCAGAAGGAAACTGGGAGGCATTAGAGAAAGAGATGGAGTAGAGAAGAAGTAGGAGATTGGGGAGAGGTGGATTAACTGTCCCCCTGACATTCCTGGTCACGTCACTGTCCATCACACGAGCAATATAACTGTCACAATAAAACCCTCCAACTCCCGAGTGACTCTACATCACCTCACCTTCGATAGAAGATGGACAGACGGGTCAGTGAGATAGAAAAAAAAAACGTGTCTCGAAAATATACACTCTCCACGTACTCCAATGCCTCACGATTTTACACTGGCAGCAGCAATCTGTGAACCTCTATGATACCAAACATTGGTGCAATAATTCTCTACAATATCCACATTATCGACTCTGGTGGCACCTACCCTACCTAGCTGCCTATCTACCTCTCGACACTGGAGGCAACAGTAAAGAAAAAAATAAAATACAGAAGAAAAGAAAGAAATTAAGAAATTGAAGTATGGAGGAACCAAACTTAGATTTATATACTGTAGATGGTAAAGAATTACCTGAAATAGATATGGCTGAGTTACACGCCAAATTTACAAACTACCAAAACAACCATAATGAAAGAAAAGCACTCGGGAGCTGAATGCTAATAGCCCGCCAGAATATTCTGTTGACCAAGTCCAAGACTTTGGCCATATCTTCATACCCTGAAGATTTCATGTTGATAGCTCACGCTGTTCATGAGATATTAAGGTGCTAAAGGTGTGCTATAAAAACTAGTTGACCTTTGGCAGCCATTTTGGTGGCTTTTGGCAGCCATAGTGACTTGGTAGGAGTTAGGGACGCTTACTACGTTGTAGGGGCCCGAATAACAAGGGGCAAGTTTGTGTGGGGTAGGCAGGCAGGGTGGCGACAATGACAAGATCACCTGGTTTATACGGGCTGGCTGGTGTAGCATCTGGGGCTAGGTCTTGAGTGGCTTGTAGGTGTTGGAGTTTCCACTTGAGATGGTGTAAGGTGTCGGACGAGGTGGGGTTTGCGGGGGCTTGTAGTTGACGGCGGAGGGGCAGCAGTAGGGGAAGTTTGCCAAATACCCGCTCATGCGGTGTGATGCTGTCCTCGCGGGGGCAGGTGTTCATGCCGCATTATAATACCTTGACATGCGTTGGCCAGTTGTCGTCTTGTGTGGCTTGAATCCTGGTCTGCACATGATTGAGTAGAGTGTGATGGCTATGCCTGCAGATGCCGTTCCCTTGCGGCCAGTATGGGGAGGAGTGTGATAGATTATATCTGAACAGGGCAGAGAGTTCCTTCCAAACTTTCCCTGTGAATTCGGGCACATTATCAGAGTGGAGAGCGTGGGCGATGCCGTAGTATGGGAACACATGGCGAGTTAGGGTATCAGCGATGGCGAGGGCATGGTGTTCTTTTCCCGGGCATGCTATCAGGAACTTAGAATAGGTGTCTACAAACGTAATGATATAGCGGTAGCTCGATTTGGGTGGAAGGGCTTGACAACATCAACTGACAGTAGTTGCCATGGTTTACTGGCCACGAAGTGGCCAAAGGGATCCGGGGTGTGAGGGCGTTTTTTCTGAGGGCTCACGCTCGACATGCTTGCACCCAAAAGGTGTCACTGAAAGTCTGGAGCAATTTTCTCATTCCGAGGTGCCCCGTTGTTAGCGTGGAGGTGGGTGAGGGTGTCTAGGGCAGCATCAGGGTTAAGAGCTATGTGGCCGGAGTGGGTGTATAGTAGGTCACTGTGTCATTATAACTTGGAAAATACATGGTAGGGCATCCAATCAGGGCGGTCCCTGGCCTGCCAACGTTGCATGAGGGTGGGTATGGTCTGGATGGCATTCACAGGAAGCCTAGAGAGGGTGTTGGCATTTGTGTTGAGCTTGCTGGGCAGGTATGATATATCAAAGTCAAATTCTTCCAAGGTCACCCTCCAGCGGATGATCTGCACATTCTTGGTTTTGGATTGGCGGAGCCTTTGTGGGGACTGATGATCCGTGATGATGGTAACATGGGTACATGCCTGGTATGAGCAAATGTATTTGAGTGCCCAGATGATACCGAGGCACTCCCGTTTCATGACTGCATTGTTATGTTCTGCCTGGTTAAGGGTGCGGCTGGCGCAGGTGATGATATGCTCCCTGCCGTCTTGTACCTGGGCTAGTACAGCGCTGATGGCCACCGGTGAGACGTTGGTGTACAGGCTGAATGGTATACTGTAATCGGTGAATGCCACTATGGGGGCCGTGATGAGCTTGTCCTTGAGGGTCCGGAAGGCTTGGCGGCGATCTTCTGTCCAAGTAAATGGTTCTCCTTTCCTGGTGAGGTCATGCAGCGGATTCGCGATGGTTGCAAACCCATTCACAAAATGCCTGTACTGTAATAGGAGGCAAAGCCTATGAACGAGTGGATCTCATGCACATCCCATGGTAGGGGGGGTTCAGCTATAGCCTTGAGTTTTTCAGGGTTGGGTGTGATGCCCCAGGAAAGAGACCGATCTTTAGGCCAAAACGCACTTGGACAGGCAGAGCTTGAGCCCGGCTTAGCGTAACCTGGGGAAGACCTGGTGTAGGCAGTGGAGATGGTCGGCCTAGAGGTAGGCAAGGCAAATCTCCCACGTGAGGCCGCTGAGCATGGACTCCATCAGGTGAGAAAACGTAGCTCTGGTGTTACAGAGGCCGAACAGGAGCATGTTAAATTCGTAGTGCTTCCCATTGCTGGTGGAGAAGGCGGTCTTACCTCAATCCTCTGGGTGAACGGGGACCTGCCAGTATCCTGACTGTAGGTCCAAGGTGGAGAATCAGGAGGCCCTGTACAGGGAGTCCAGGGAGTCGTCGATTCTCGGTAGGAGAGTGGCGTCCTTAGTGGTGACATCGTTTAGGAGCCAGTAGTCCACACAAAATTGCAGCGTCCTGTCTTTCTTCTTGATGAGGACAACGGGAGAGAACCACGGGCTGGTTGATGGGGATATCACACCAGCATTTAACATGTCCTGGACCTGCCGGTCTTCTTCCACCCATTGCATGGGGTTCTTCTGGCGAGCAGGTTGCCGGATGGGAGGGCCCGTCGTGTGTATCTCATGGGACAGGATGGTGGTATGGCCAATGTTCGTGGATCCCAACGAGATGTCCTGAAAGTCCAGAAGTTGTTGCAGATCAGTGGTTTGTTGTAGGGAGAGATAGTCGGGGACTGGGGGTAGAGTTGGGGCGGTGGGGGGGGGGCAGGGCTCGGCTTCCTCCATTTCACCCACTACTAAGCCATTAGGGAGGGTGAGGGGTGAGGTGGAGAGGTTAGCCACATGGACTGCGGCGAGGTGAGGGGGGGAGAAAGGTGGGGGAGAGGAGGCAGGAGGCGATGGTGCCCGTCGGTGCGGTTGGGGAAAATACTACATGGGTGCTGGCAGGCTGGTGCTAGGGGAGCCAGGCCTTATGGTGGGGAGGAATGGTGACGGTGAAGGAGAGCATAGCAGGGAAGGTGGGGGGTGGATAGGGCGATGTAGGGGCAGGAGTGGGGGGGTGGAAATAAAGGGGAGGGGGTGCCAGGGGGGGCCTTCTGGTGTGGCACGTGCAGAGAGGTTGAGGGGACAGATCTGGTGACTTGTCAAAGTGCAACTGCCTTCTGTGGCAGTCGATGTTGGCTCAGAGTTTCTGCAACAGATCCAAACCCAAGTAACCATTGTAAGCACAGCAGGTGGAGTCGAAAATAATGAACTGATGTTGGGTGGTTGCCTTCTGACGCGTCTGAACACAGAGAGCCCGTGTCTCCCCACGGATTGGCAGGGGGTTGTCTCCCACATCCACAAGGTGGGCTGAGGTGGGGAGGAGAGGGCCGAAAGCTCTGGTGTGATGGGAGTTGCAGTGATGATATGGGCAAGACCTGGCTGCTCCCATGTCAACCAACAGTCAAGCCTTCACCCCAGTCAGCCTGGCCTTATCGTAGACTGGGGGGCAGTACTTGTGCGAGGTGGCCCCCGCCACCGTGGGGAGGTGTGGGGGTGGTCCTAAAAGTCCAGTTGGGGTGAGGCGCCCTCCCCCTCGTCTTCTATGTCAGCCTCTTCAGCGCTGAGGTCCTCGGTGGGAGGGGACGGTTCATCTGGTGGGTCATCTTTGATAGCCGACACCTTGCAGCGCCAATGGTTCGCAGCTCTCCGCCAGGCGGTCTTCAGTTAGTCTCGAATATCGTGTATGGGGCAGCGATGGCTGCATGCAGTGAACTCCCAGGGATTGATGGAGATGAGGTTGGATGGTTCCCTGGGAGTGGGTTGCTTTCTACTGGGGATGACTCGTGGTAGGGCTGGTGTCTCCTGGGGCAGCAAGTTTGGGGAGGGCATCCAAGACTTGTTGGGGGGCAGCTTTTGGGTGGGGACTCTGCTTGCTGCCCCTATTTGTTGGGGAGTGGTGCGGGAGGCGAGCAGGTGCATCACCAACAGGATATCCCTGTTGATATCCCCAGTCCCTGACCATGCTGGCGAGTATTCGCAGCAGGGTATTAAATACATGTTGGTCCCGGGTTTGTAAATCCACCTCCGGGTTGGCGATGGTGACAAGACATCGATTTGAATGAGGGTGTCATCTAGATTCCCATCATAGGTGAGTTCGTCCAGCTGGGAGAAGGCAACGACCTTCCCTAGTGACAGTGTGACAGCTTGGGTCACGATTTGTTGAAATTGGTCCCATTTCAACTCTGGGACTATTTTAGTGGCTATACTTGAGACAATCTTTCCGAGGTGTGGAAGCTTGACTGCTATCTTTTCTCAGTCATTCTCAAAGCTTATGTATAGTATAGCTTTGATCATAGACATATACGTGTGTATGTTGTACAGTTCAGAGTCGAACTTAGGAAGTTGTACGTGTGGTTTGGCCACCATGTTTGCGACTTTTTCGTTCCTTGCCATTCCACCGTCGGATCAAGATCCAAACGCTGCCACCAGTGTTATGCAGCGTATTCTGAGTCCTGACTTCTCGGGCACAGACACAGTGCAGTCTTGGGTTCTTTGTTCCCGACCGGGTCGGTACTAGGAAGAAAGGAAGAACACAAACACCACGGGTCAAAAGGCACACTTATACTGTATATTATCAAGACAAATACACACACCATTCTAGGAGCAAAACTGAGAAACTTACAATGACTTATAATAAGGTTTACAACAATCACTTTCCACCTAGTTCAGCAAATCTGACCTGTATACGGAATTACACCTTCCTGAGATAGGGTTATGTCCACACAGTGACACAGACAATATTTCACAAAGATGTCAGGTACATCATATTCACACATATGGACAACACAATATAGTATACACAATCCGACAGTCACATGACATGGATGACAACATATGTTCAAGCCCTTAAAGCTAGGTATTCACGTGACATAGACGAGGCCCTAGCTACTACAGTATATCCGCAGGACATGGGCGGTGCCCTAGCTAATCTTAGGCTATGTGCACGTTACATAGGACGAGAGTATATACTGTCTAACACTGGGGGAAGGAGAGGGGGGGGGAGGAGTATTAGTGAGTCTAGGGTGGGTTTATTCACATGGGGGCCAGGGACTGGGGGTCTGGGGAGGGGAGGGGGAGAGCACACTGGGGGAAGGTCATACTGACGTATGTTGTCCGGTGGGGGCGACACTGGGGAAGGGTTGTCACTGTTGGGGGACCGACCTGTAGGTGGGTATCGAACATTCTGCATGCAAGATCCAGGTGACAGGGTTCACTACTGTATGGCACACTAGGGGGGGGGGGACACTGCGGTGGGAGGGTATGGAAGAGAGGAGGGTAGGGCACTGGGGAGAGTTCGGGTCACTGGGGAGAGGCACCGTGGGTACGGGGGAGGAGTCACAGGGGCTGGCTCACTGGGGGAGGTGTCCAACAGCACTGGGGAAGTGTACACTCTTAGTGTCTGATGTCCACGAGTCTAGTGGAGGGGAGGACACAGCCCACGAGGCAAGAGGGCCTACACCGGGAGCTTCAGACAGCAGCCGGGCGTGGTAGGTGGTCTGTCCAGCGAGTAATACAGGGGAGGGTGGTCTGTGAGGTTGCCACTAGTCCTGGAGGAGGGGGCTGGTGGTGTGTTGGGTGGCTCCCTAGCTGCTCTGGCCCAGCAGGAGGCAGGGCTCTCCGGGGTAGGGCCGAAGAGGGCCAGGAGATGAGCTGCTCGGCGCTGGCCCTTAGTCATTGTTGGGGTCCTGGGGGAGGACCTGGGGAGGCCCAGGCCTAGGGTTGGCCAGGAGGAGGGCGGTGCCCTCATTGGGCTGCTTCAAGTCTGGTAGGGGGGCCCATCAGGGAGAGACTGTGGCCACCTGTGCTGGGGGAAGTCTGGCCTCCACAGTGAACGTCCAGGGATGCCCGCTGACTCCGGGAACCTCAGTAACATCTATAGGAGGAGGCCGTCAGGGCTGGCCTGCGGCCTCTCGTCCTGGTGGAGCCTGGCAGCACCTGGGGAGGGCGGGGCTGCAAGGACTGGACACCTGGCCTCGGGGATGTCTCACCCAGTCTGGTCTCGGGTGAGGTGCCTGTAGGGAAGCAAATCCTGCCCTCTTGAGGAGGAAGATGGGGAGAGGGGCACCTCACTCCGCTGCAGGAATGGTGGACGGAGCTAGAGGTGATTCCCTCAGTAGGAGCTTGGGGACTAGTGGAGGAAGGACATCCAAGAGCTGGTCCTCCTACTTGGCGGGAGTCTGCACTCTGGCCGTGGGGCCTGGGACTCCTGCCCCAGCAAGGTTGGGAGGAAGAGGTCGGACATTCTCTCTCGGATTGCACCGCAGCTCCAATGGAGCATGCCCTCCTTCCGTCGGGGAAGGGTTTGTCCCAGGGACGGTGGGAGGAAGAGCTCAAACTCTCTCAGCTTTCGCCACAGCTCCGACAGAGCATGCCCTCCTTCCATCAAGGTAGGGGGATAGCAACCCTTGAGGCTCCTCCCGAGTCCTCTGATGAATAGGAGGCCGATCCAGGGTACTCGGCGTCTGAGGGCTTGCTTGGGAGTTTGCCACTGCAAGTCCCACCCCAGTTCCGGTGAGCATTCCCTCTGCTGAGGAGTAGTGTACTTTTCCTGTACACTGCTGGGTGGCTTGGCTGCGGGGAAGAGGGGCGCCGGGTCACGGGAAAGATATGTCGCTTTTGCCTGGATGGTGAGCAGGTAAGCCAGCCTCTCTGTCATCCCCTTGTGGGGTGGGTTTCACCCTGTCATATTCTCCTCCTGGGGTGGTGGTGTGGGGTTCACCCCACCGCGCGGGTATTTCAATAACTATATTCTCCAGAGCAGAGAAATTTATAGTTAACACATATATGTTTCTTTTGGCCTATGTACGGTAAGAGAAGAAAATACTTTACTGATGCCATATTTTAACGGTATACAGTTTGATGAATAATTCATAGAGAAAATTTCTTCTCCGGATATTACACCTAACAATTGTAGAAAATCTAAAGTAACAAGAGCAGTTAACAAAAGAAGAAATGAAGAGTATGACCTACAATCACTTATAGAAAACGGGCAGACAGACCCATTCTCTTATCTCCCGGCCATGGTCACGTACAAAAACAACGAATACCCACCCATCTTTCATCAGATATGACATAAAAGTAACGATAAAACGTAAATTGAAGAATTGCAGTGTTATTGTATTAGAAGAGACTTGCAAAGTGAAAGAATACTTTACGTTGGATAAATATCAGAGGGGAAATGAATGTTTCTCTAATTAACCTGATGGATGGAGATGTGCACATCAATAAAAGGAACTTGTATATGTAATTTAGAGGCGCGTCCAGCTCCTAATCGTGAAGTAACAATAGCTGGAACATGTAGCAAAATAAAACTGACAGACAGAGAGTGCATTAAAGAACATTTTATTCACTCAGATTATTTTACTGAAGAGAATGACCTACTGGATTTACTACACACACGAAAAAAAAAAAAAAAAAAAAAAAACTCCGAAAGACAATCGCATTACCTGGTGAAATACTCGTATTAGGTTGTATGAATTTAATACAACACATAATTGTCGTGAAACCTGACACACAACCTATCTACGTTCAAGCATATAGAGTAGCATTAGCTAAACAATATGCAGATGAAATGCTATGACTGGGTATCATTGAACCTTCAGTGTCCCCATGGAATGCACGACTTTTCTTTGTATCTAAACAAAACAGTGAAATGCGAGCAGTTATTATCACAAGCTAAATCAGCAAACAATCCCCGATCGTTTTCCTATGCCATTGTTAAGGGACTTCTAACAAAATTTTGGACAAGAAACAATGTATTTTCAACAATCAATTTGCTCATGGGTTACTACCAGATAGAGTTAGATGAGGAATCAGCTAGATATACACCATTTTCCACAAATACAGTAGTGGCCATTTTCAGTACCCCAGAATGCCAATGGGCTTCGCACGGCTCCAGACACTATACAGCGATTAATGAATGGTGCGTTATCAGGAATGGTAGATGATGGAATTTTTGTTTATCTGGATGACATTAAAACTGCAACAAAAAGAAGAGAAGAGCATGTACAGATATTAGACCAACTCCTCAGCAACTTAGCCAATGTTAGATTTAAAATTGCATCTATCTATTGCCAGACGCCTTAATCCCATTAGGGGTGGCCACAAACAAACCGCCTCCATGTCGTCATGTACCCAGCCATTTCACTTCCCTGCTTTCGGCTCACGTAACCCTCCCTCATATACCTCTCCACTCCATCCATCCATCTCATCCTTGGCCTTCCCCTCCCTCTCCCCCCTCCACCTCACTCACATACACTCTCCTCGTCAGTCTCTCGCTGTCCATCCTCTCCACATGTCCAGAACACCTCAGTGTGTTTCTCCTAACGCTTCCTATCACAGCCATATCCACACCACAACCTTCCTTCACTTCCTCATTTGTCAGTCTGTCTCTCCATGTGACTCCACATGCTCGTCTCAAATAATTCATTTCCACTGCCCTCACTCTTGACTTCTGTCCCTCCAACAAGGTCCAAGCTTCACATCCATACGTTTGAGTGGGTGTCACAATACTGTCATGTAGTAGCTTTTTCACTTCCATGCTCACTTCCCTGTTTCATATCACTGCTTTCAGGGAACCAGCAACCTTTCTTCCTTGTTGCACCCTTTCAACCACTTCACCCTCTAAACTTCCATCCTTACACATCACACTACCCAAGTACTTAAATGCATTCACATTTTCCATTTCCTCCTCATCCAGCCTCACTGTACATTCACTGACTTCACTTCTCTCGAAGACAAAAACTTTACTATTCCCTACATTCACCTTTAGATTCCGTTTCATACACACTCTCCCAAACTCATCCACCAAGCCTTGCAGCTCCCCTTCGTCTTCACTTAACAACACAGTATCATCTGCAAACAATAGTACAGGTAGTTTCCAAACTGTCCTCCCTAACTAGGGCCACTCCAACATCCACTGCCCTACCTTGTATCTCTTTTATAACCCCACCCATATTCAGATTGAACAACCATGGAGACATGCCAAATCCTTGTTTCAGTCCCACCTTCAAACAGAAAAATTCATTCAGGTCACTTTCCACATGCAGTGCAGCCTTATCACCCTCATACATACTCTTCACGGCCTTCAACAATTTCCCATCTTCTCCATATGTTCTTAATACTTTCCACAATCTTAGTCTATCCACCAAGTCATATGCTTTCTCCAAATCCATGAAGGCTGCATAGAACTTCTTTCCCTTCTCAAAATCTTTTCCACTAAAGATCTAAGGATGAATATCTTTTCTATACAACCTTCTCCCTTCCTAAAACCTCCCCGTTCTTCTCCAACTAATTCCTCTGTTATTTCCCCAACTCTGTCAATAAATATCCTACCATATTCTTTTCCTATTACACTAACAAAAAACACGCTATATTTAACCTTACAATGGTATCGTTGGGTCTGTCAGACCCAACGCCAATGGTCATTTGTTTTGGTCCCGGGGTACTATGCGTACTACATCATTGGCACACCTTCTACTTTAGAGTTCGCTGAGACATTGATGTGGGTAGGTGTGCTTCTCTGTGGTCCAATTGCCTCATTGTGTTTTTGTGGTGTTTGGGTCTGTTAGACCCAACAATACCATTTGGATATGAACATATAATGTTCATGTGTCGATGGTGAAATCCGGATTATGTGAAAAATGATAAGTATCAGTGTGTGTTGGTGTAGGAGAAAGGTTTGTGAGAGGCAAGAGTGTGACTAACTGTGTGCAGACCTCATGTTGGCAGCTGATTTTTGTTTGTTTGTTTTTCCAGCAGTACTAATTGTGTTTTTTCAGAAAAATTTTCAAATAACAAACCATATTAGTTTATATCAGAGTATATTATAAAAACTGGAAAATGGCCAAAAAGACTTTCAGTACCAGATTCAGAAATTCCACATCTTGAAACTATAAGTGTTAGAAGTGATGAGGATGAGGAAGAGGACCTGCTTATGCCCTATTGCCTATAATTATGTGTCACAATAGCATTTCAAATCATATACAGTAAAAATGGCCTGACCATAATATACAAATACAGTACTGTACAGATATATATTTATTATTTATTTACATTTTTCTCATTACCCTTATATATAATAATATACATACTATAAAGCCTTACAAATTATCTTCCTTCACTCTTTAGATATTTACAGCACACAAGTATCAATTAGTAGTCATTATATGTGGTTTAGTGCACTGTAAATATGAGTATGTGAAACAACCTCGTTTTCGAACTCCAAATTTCTGTTCTATTTTGTCATGCTGTCCTACAGATCATGGTGCTTATGGCATGCTCAACAGCAGGCACAAAGCAGCAGGTTCTATAAATAACATACCGTACAATTATTAACTCCTTGTGTTTATTAATTTTTTGTCTGTAACCGTCTAAGTGAAACTTTTTGTATTAAAAAAAAATCAAACTATTTTTCATCTATTTGCAGATAGACGTTTCCTTTTTACTTTCTTTTATTTTCCTGTTTCAATAGGTTAAGCATGCTTCAAGGTTCATGTGTTATGGCTATTTCCATTAAACTGTCATCAGAAAAAAATTCATGATTTTTTTCCTACTCGGTCTGTCAGACCCGACAATACCATTATCGTAAAAAAAAAAAAGAAAAAAAAAAGATACTATTCTAGAGTTAATTGGGGAGAAGAAAAAAGATATCATTTAATAATTTAAAAGATAAATTTACTTGTGCACCTTGCTTGGCATATCCAAACTTTAATAAACCATTCAATATTAGCACAGATTCATCATTTAAAGACTTGGCAGCCGTACTGATGCAAGAAGATAAACGTGGAAAATACCAACCAATTGCATTTGTCAATAGGCAAACAAAAGGAGCAAAGAAAAATGATTTTACAACTGACCTAGAAGATCTAGCGATGATATTTGCATTCTTGTATATGATTACGAAATTCACCTTTATATTGATCATAAGCCTTTCTTGGGCATGCGTCAGGAAAAACTCCTCACTGGGAGGAGAGCAAGATGGAAATGTACTTACGTCCAGAATTACGATGGAAATATTCATTACTTAGAAGGTAAAGGAAATATGGAGGCAGACACTTTATAACGAAATCCAACAGCAACCAATATCGCAACAATTAGCATAATGGAAACACTCCCCAACAATGAAAAAATCTCTCAGACACAAAGAGATGACCCAGTAAAAAAGTTATATATCATTTAGAATCAGGTGATGATTATATCATTACCCAAGCTACATGAACCACTTAAACAATTCACAATAGTAAACAATATCTTTAATAGGGTAAATCCAGAACAGCAATATCATAGAAATATTTGGCAGTTAGTTATTCCTAGTACTGTACAATGATACCATACATTTTAAGGATGGCACGTGAGAGTCCACATGCAGGCCATTCTTGCAAAGATTGGACGGTCAGGTAGGCCCGGATGTCATTTTATTGGCCATCGTTACGGAAAGACGAACATGACCACACTGAATGATGCAAATCATGTGCAAAGCACAAAGGTTACACGTTAACTCCAGCTCCCATCGGAAATATCCTGTGCCTAACCAACCTTGGGACGTTGTCGTGATTGACTTACTTAAGCTACCTTTTTCTAATAATCATAATAAGTATCGTTCTGTTGCTACTGATCATTTCTCACGATATGTAATTTTGGTCTCAATTAAAGATAAGACAGCAGACACAGTCGCACGGGTAATCATAGATAATGTTATTTGTTGGTTCACCTCACCAAAGGTGCTAATAATGACAATGGAGGAGGATTAAACTCTGAGATCTTAAAAGAAATATGTAAACAATAATATGAAAAAGAAAAAAAAGGTTAATGTTGATGAATATTTGTATTCGTGTAGGCCTAATCGGTAAATACTATTTATAATTTCCACAGCTAAAAAAGCCTGTCTCCCACCTCACCAAACAGTGTACGATAGTACTCTCCTGACGTTAACTCAGAACTGAAAAATGAAAACAAGGTTTGACAGTTGTGATAACAGAAAATCGGAAAAAAAATTTAAATTCCAAGTGCAAGATTAGAATACCGTAACTCAAATAACTCACTGACTTCTATGTATTTTTGATATGCAGGTGATGCACATAAATATGAGAAAAGTTGCCTATAACTAGTTCACGAAAGAATGCTGAATATATGTGCTTCGGAAAAAAAAAATGTAATATTCCAGATCACTAAGCAAAATTGTTGATAGTGATCTCGTGTGAGAGTGAATACATTAAAATACAATGATGAACACCGATTTGGTCCCTACTGCACAAACATATAAAATCGCAAACATGATTTTGACAACTCTCAGTAGGATGCAGAGTCTTACAGTACATTGCATTTTTGTTGTTTATCGACAGGGCCAGTCAAATACAGCATTTGTCGCTGTGTCCCTTACCTATTTATTCACTTATTGTCACTGAGTTACTGTACAGTTTGAAAGATAAGTTTCAAGCCCTATGGAAAATGTATTTTTTTTTTTTTTTTAAGTAAATGAGAATAAGAGTAAATTGATGGAGTGTACGAGGTTGGTAGATGATAGGGGGATGAATATAGTTTTCAATGGTGAGTTGCTTGAGGAGGTAGAGTGTTTTAAATATCTAGGGTCACATGTTGCTGTGGATGGAAGAATAGATGCAGAAGTGACGTTTAGAATAAATGAAGTAGGAAAGGTGCTGGGAGGAATGAAAAAAGTGTCTAGATGTCGTTCGCTTAGAATGGATGTATAGAGAAGGCTGTATGAGGGTGTTGTGGTACCGACTGCATTATATGGGGCTGAAACTTGGAATATGGGTGTAGCAGAGAGGAAAAGTTTGAATGTAATGGAGATGAGGTGTCTGAGGAGTATATGTGGAGTGACTCGTATGGATTGAGTGCGAAATGATGAGGTGCGAAGGAGAACTGGAGTTGTTCTGGAGATGGCTTGTAGAGTTGGGCAGAGGGTGTTGCGATGGTTTGGGCATATGGAGAGAATGGATAATGAGCGATTGGTGAAAAAGATAACTAGATCTGATGTGAGAGGTGTAAGGCTGAGAGGAAGACCGTGAATAGGATGGATGGACAGTGTGAAGAGAGTGCTGGATGCGAGAGGGATGTCTGTTGAACAAGGAAGAGTGGCTGTGTGTGACAGAAATAAATGGAGAGAAAATGTGAATGAATAAGTGATGACGCAGCCCTAAGGGGATATTCTTCCGCATTTAGTCTGCTCAGCTAGTCAGGTCAGGTGCGGGTAAGGGGATGGGTCTGTTATGATGTGGCAGGGGTAAACCAGCTCTGCTGTCGGGCCCTTCTGCGGATGTCACTGATTGCATTGCGCAGTTTACCCTTGTGCGGTGTGGTGTGGTGAGGATCTGTCCGTTCTCCCCATTGGGGCTAAGATGCGAAAGAAAGTGTTTGAATGGATGAGTAAATGGGGAGTGTGTCGTCCTGTCTCGGCTACCTCTCTTTCCTTGGGGGAAGCAGCCTAGGTATATAGATAGATAGATACGAAACACGAAGTTTTGAACTGTGGTAGGTCTCCAACCAGAGGCTCCAAGCAACACCGGTGTGCATGGCCATATACCTGTTTATCTAAGAGTGTTAAATTTTTTCATAAGAAGAAAGTAGACCAGACCAGGCCAGATTTTCAGCAGCATGGGACTCCCCTGCCCCCATGAGGTGTGGCCACCAAAGGACTACTGTAATTGGCTAGTTTTTACCTAGGAAAACGAAGCTTTGCAAGTTTTACGCAGAATGGGACTCTCAAGGGCTTTCTTCATGCAACAAGAGCCCAAGGACTGCGGAGAACACTGTCATTTTTAATGGGAAAAAGTAAATATTACACACTGGTAGACTCTAAAAGCCTGGAAAGTTTTAATAGTGGCAGCCGCTACCGCGAGGTCAACATGAACGGCCATTGTTTTTATTCAGGAAAGGAAGCTTTTTCACAGCTGAAGAAGTTTTAGGCAAGTTGTGACCCATGCACCCTCCACAAAGGGACAGCCCTCGGGGAGGCGGGGCCGATATGTATGGTTTACTTAGGAAAACAAGCCTTTACACCGATGGAGACGTACAGTCGGACCAGGCTTTAGCCAGGGTGAACCCCATTTTTCAGCATGTACGGTATATAATTATTTGTTTTTACGTGTACACTGCAGGAAAGAGAGCTCCTGTCAGTGGTGTCTTCTGTGTTGTTACCAATTACAGGGCGCTTTATATTATTTACACTATGTTTTTTACTGTCTGGGGAAAATAAACCATTCATAAATTCCCAGTTTAGGGAATCTCTCCCAGTCTCAGTTAAGAATCTGACAATGTTCAAACTAAAACATAAATACGTTCACCAGTTGGAAATGATAAAGAGCAGAACAATACATGCATAGAGAGGAAAGTATATTTTTCAGTATGTTAACACCAAATCTTGACGGAAATAGTAATGGGGTGATGCCTGAGGCCAGGTGCCGGGGTGGTGTGTGAAAACAGGAGCGAGGATTTTGTGTGAGGACAGGTGCTGGAGTGAAGTGTGAGGGTAGATGCTGGGGTGGGGTGTGCAGGCAGGTGCTGGGGTGGAGTAGGGGGTCAGGTGCTGGTGTGTTGTTTGAGGGCGGGTGCTGAGGTGGGGTGTGAGGGCAGGTGCTGGTGTGGTGTGTGAGGGAAGGTGCTAGTGTGGTGTGTGAGGATAGGTGCTGAGGTAAGGCGTTAGGGCAGGTGCTGGTGTGGTGTGTGAGGGAAGGTACTTTGGCTGGGTGTGAGGGCAGGTGCTGAGGTGGGGTGTGAAGGTAGGTGATGGGATGGGGTACGACGGCAGGTCCTGGGGTGGTGTGTGAGGGCAGATGCTGGGGTGTGGTGTGAAGGGAAGTTCAGGACTGGTGTGTGGGGCATATGATGCTAGGGTGAGGTGTGAGGGCAGGCACTAAAGTGAGATGTAGGGCAGCTGCTGGAGTGGGGTGTGAAAGCAGGTGCTGGGGTGGGGTATGGGAGCAGGTGCTGGGGTGGTGTGTGAGAGCAGGACAGGTGCTGGTAATGGGATGTGAAGGCAAGTGTTGAAGTGAGGTGTGAGCAGGTGCTGGGGTTATGTGTGAGGGCATGTTCTGGGATGGATTGTGAGGGCACGTGCTGGAGAAGTGTGTGACGGAAGGTGCCGGGTTACGTGTGGGGGCAAGTGCCAGGGTGGAGTGAGAGAGCAGATGCTTGGGTAGGGTGTGAGGGCAAGCACTGGGGTTGGTTGTGAGGGTAGGTGCTGATGGGAGGTGTGGGGACAGGTGCTGGGAAGGGATGTGAGGGCAGATGCTGGTGGCAGGGTGTGAGGGCAGGTGCTGGTGGTGGGGTGTGAGGGCTGGTGCTAATATGCGGTGTGAGGGCTGGTACATAAGGTGGGGTGTGAGGGCTGGTGCTAAGGTGAGGTGTGAGGGCTGGTGCTAAGGTGAGGTGTGAGGGCTGGTGCTAAGGTGAGGTGTGAGGGCTGGTGCTTAGGTGGGGTGTGAGGGCAGGTGCTGGTGGTGGGGTGTGAGGGCAGGTGCTGGTGGCGTGGTGTGAGGGCAGGTGCTGGTGGTGGGGTGTGAGGGCAGGTGCTGGTGGTGGGGTGTGAGGGCAGGTACTGGTGGCGGGGTGTCAGTGGAGGTGCTGGGATATCATGTGAAGGAAGGCATGGTTACTTTGGCTGGAGCTGCTAAACAACTTATGTCGTTCATTTGTATTTCAATAAGCGCAACGTAATCCCTCCATTGTCAGCAGACTGGAAAATAAAGACTGGATTCATAAACAAGTGGCTTTATGAATAAGCAAGGACCTCAAGGTTCATATTTTCTTAGAAAATTGCAGAAAATGTACGGTATATTTGTGAAGTGTATACTTGATGATAATTTCCAAAACATATGACCCTAAGTAATGAAGCATAAAATCTCTCTCTCTCTCTCTCTCTCTCTCTCTCTCTCTCTCTCTCTCTCTCTCTCTCTCTCTCTCTCTCTCTCAAATTATTAAAAATGAAGATCACAATCGGCAGTGCCTTGCTTACTAGCCAAGCTTTCATCAGTACAGTGACTGTAGTCCTACAGTTCCTTCTTAAGAATGTGATAAGGAACAAATGCTGACCAGTTTGTAACATCGCCTCCTTCAGGTAGTGAAACAAAGTTAACATGATGAACACATATCGGTACACAGATCGTGGAACTATACCCTAACAATTCATGACTGTGTCTGAACAACAACGCACGTCCCCATGGACTGGTATAACTGCCTCTTAATCATGTGTCAGGTGTATCCTATACAATGATTCATGGGATTCATTTTATAGTTTTCCGCACTTGCGGCTGCGTTTCTTACCCTGATACTTCATAAAGTCATGTTTACTTTAGGACAGCTTGACAGCAACATTGGTGCCACGAAGTCCAGCCATTGGTGTTGGAGTGGTAAGGTGACACCCAATGAGGCTCACCCAACCACCATTACTGTCACCGGCTGTGATGTTAATTGGAATGGTATGAACAATTCTTCTCTTCAACTTCAAAAGCTGATGCAGCGACTGAGCAAATACTTTCACCGTTAGGCCATGGTTAGATTCCAGGTTCATGTAAACATGGGTCACTGTTACTGAGATTCCTGTGAGGAAATGACTGTGCAAATGGACAGAACAACAAATAAATCCTGTGATCAGTAAACGTGAATATACATCATCAACATCATCATCATCATCAACCATTGCAAGTCCATTGCTGAAATTCTCAATCTCATCTCTCCACCTCCTTTCTTGCTTTTTTTCTGCCACGCTAAGTCTCTTGGATTCCAGTCAGTCAGCCTCTTGAACCATTGATTATCCCTTATTGTTGCCACGTGACCTGTCCACCTCCATTTTTGTTCTTTTATAAATTCTTAAATGTCTTTGACTTTAGTCTCCTCTCTCAGCCAAGTTGATCTTTTCCTGTCTCAAAGATATTCCCAACACAGATTTTTGCTTTGCTGTTTGAGAACGAATTAGTTGATTTTCCACTGACTATGTATATATCATCATCAGCAGCGGCAGTCATTGCAAGTCCACTGCTGAACAAAAGCATCACCCAACCTTTTTCCACGAATTCCTTGACTGAGCCAATCTCTGCCACGTTTTCCATGCAAACGTCTCTATCTCATCTCTCCACTTCCTGCCTGGCCTTTTTCTGTTATGCTTACAATCTCATAGAGTCCAGTCATTCAGCCTCTTGTTCCAACAGTTATCCCTTATTTTTGCCACAGGACCTGCCCACCTCCATTTTGCTTGTTTTATAACTTCTATATTGTCTTTGACTTCAGTCTGCTCTCTCACCCAAGTTGATCTTTTCCTGTCTCTTAAGGATATTCCCAACACTGACCTTTGCATTCTTCTTTGAGAAATGATTAGTTGATTTTCCAATGAGTTTGTCAGTTTCCAGGTCTCACAACCATACGTCATAGCTGATATTATACAATTGTAAAATACTTTTCGTTTCACACATTTTGGCAGGCAACTTTTCATGATGTCCCTACTAAAAGCTTTCCATGCAACTGCACTGCGTCTACTTATTTCACTATTGTGATCTTTCGTTAGTTTAGTATCTGCACCAAGTAATTGTACACATCTTCTTTAAGAATTTCTTCACCTATTCTGATGGCGCTCTTCGGTGTAATTGGATTAAACATTATCTTTGACTTACTCCACTTCATCTTCAGCCCAATTTGAGACTTTCTCTACTTAGGTCATTTAACACTTCTTGCAGTGCCTCTCCTGTGTCTGAGATTAGAACAATGTCAACTGCAAGTCTAAAAGAGTTTAGCTTTTCTCCATCATGTTTACTCCTTTGTTCTCCCAGTCTAGCTTTGTGAAAATAGTTTCTTGGCATGCTGTAAATACTTTTGGTGAAATTGTATTTCCTTGATGCACGGTGTTCTCAATCTTAATATTTTCCAAGCCTTTATATAATTTAACTGTAGCATTTCCACCTTTATATATTTTCGAACAGTTTTACAATGTTCTCATTTACTTCTTGTTCAAGCAATGAATTTATAATAGTTATGTGCTGCACTGAGTGGAAAGCCTTGTCGTAATCAACAAAACCTTAGCACAGTGAGTTTTTATATTCTGTAGTTTTCTCAGTTAGCTGATTCATTGTGTGTAGATGATCAGTAGTTGAATACCTGCTTCGGAATCCTCCCTGCTCAAGACGTTAGTTTTCTTAAAATTTATTGGTGATCCATTAGTAAGGAATTTTGCGAAGAGTTTGTAAATAACTCGTAAGAAGCTAATGGGTCGATAGTTACGAAGACCTTTTGAGTCGTTTTTTTGTAAGGCAAAATAACTATTGCATTACGCCATGTTTTGGATTTTTTTTCTTCTATGTACACAGTAAATGAGTGGGCGAGCCTGTTTTGTACTTCTACTCCTGAATCCGATAGTAAATCTGCAACTATTCCACTTTCTCCATGGACCTTACCTCTTTCAGTGCTTATAAGAGAAATGTTTACGTCGTCTCGTGTTACCTAGGGTATTTCACTTTTGTCAACTGAAAAGCTACTGTAGCTATTGGTAATATTGTGTTTGATGCATACAGTTCTTTTAAAATTCTTAAACTCTCTTCACAATCCTATCTCTGACTTCACCGTTTTTGTCTTTCATTGATATAATTTGTTGCTTTCTTGGTGTCATTATACTTCGGACCTGTTTCAGATTTTCTTTACCCACCACACTCTCACGTGCATTAAGCCTTGGCATGGCAGAAACGGCAGGTCACTGAGGTCGGTAAGTCCTTAAAATCAGGGAATTATTTGGAGTGTATTCGCCTGTTGTTTACAATTCCGACATGACACACACACCACCATAAATAACCTTACTCTGAATGGACATGGCACCGGGCAATTTATGATACTTATATTCTCGATATGAATAAAAATCATACAAGTGTATTATTGTACTTTATATTGTATTATTTTGGCTGCGACATCTGACACCTGCCATGATAACATGACCAGTCATTACTTTTCGTTTGAAACTGCTGCACTGCTACATAATATGAGTTATAGGAAAGTTTCCAAGCCTTACACTGCAACGTAGATACTTCTTGGAATGGACCCTGGTAAACTGCATTTTGTATAACAAATACAAGAGTTGTTAGATTTACATTGCATTACTTTACGCCCGAACGCCAGTGAGAATTCACTTTATATAACTTCCACTGTTGCACGTGGAGAAGAGCAATGTAATGAGACAGTTCTTCAAGGTATGGAAAAAAATAATTTTATATTCTTTGGGAACAGTGTACGAACATATGTATATACATAGGTCCTCTGAACTAACTGTGAGGAATATTATTCCTACTACAGAATTAAAATAAGTATCAAGATTTATGTATTCATGATCAGTTTCAAACAGGGATAATCGGATTCTTGGTGCAACGGATTGAATCCCCTGAAATGTTGTGTTTTGTTCTTCAGTTTCTAAGGTACCAGTCCACTTTATTACTCATAAATTCTTCGGACAGATTAGTATATATTCTGAGGTAACAGAAATCAACCATTTGAACTTAATGTGAAAAATAATGGTGTATGAAATTATTTTCAAGTTGTAAACTTGCAAATGTTTAACAGAAGGCTTACTTACTGCTGTGTCTATAAAGGCTTGATAAAGGTTTTACTAGGCTTTAAACGTATACAAGATTTCTTTGTACACTAAAATTATATATATGTAATCCCTTAAAAGGTTTGTAGATATGGATACTTATTAAACCCCTCCTAAATTTACTCATATTAAACCTAATTTTTTAATGTGCTAAAACTGGTTAGAATACATGAATTCCCAGTACTAGTTTCCCTGTTTACGCTGGAATTCAAAACATTGATATCTACAGTAGTAGGCTTTACGCTCTATATGTTTTTACCCTGTTTCTCTCTATGATATTCCGGCGGCATTTGACCCTGAAAGTTGCGCCACTATATATTTTTCGGTTTAGTCTGTATTTGTGTTCAACGTATACCTGTTGTTTTTAACATGTCATGCCTGAGTACAGACCCATGTGAGACAATGAAAACCAAGATACATTTGGTATAAATTACTGCAATGGATGACGCAGAAGAAACTTTGCTTTAGTTATGAACAAATCGTTCTATATTAAAAACTACATCAATATTATTAGAATTATCGAATTCGTGACTTCGTCCATTGTACTCATTATAATAGAGCCATCGTTTCATCTCAGATTATTAGTGAATCTTGAAAACATTGCTCAGCTTTATAATGCTACTTTCATAGGAAAATATTTTTCATCAGTGTTTGTCTCTTTCATCTTAAATCCTGAACTGTACTGTACCAAAAGAAAAACGTAACAATATGGCCCTAGTCAAAAAGAAAAAAAAGAAAAAAAGGAAGTGGAGTAAACCTGCAGTACTGCCCTATTCTCCCTGTAGGATAAAGGAAATAAGCTCCGTTATAACGAAAATCTCGGCAAATATTAATTGAAACCTATATCGTGGTGGTAAATGGAGTGTGATGCTATTATGGTGGTGAATGGCCAGACGTGTAACATCGGAGACCCGGTTGGGGCGGTTAGCTGACACATATCATTTCTCGTCAGATGATAGCATTTTTACTTGATTCAATCATTGTCTTGTGTATGTCATTAAGCTCTGGATAAACTTTCAGACTGGAGAGGTGAGATAAAGTTGCATTGCCCTGGGAGTCTTCTAATCTACTGTAATTACGGTGGCCATTTAAGGTACAGACGAAGTGCAGGAAATCTATGCTAGACATTTTACCAAACAACAAAGGTCTAGGTCCAGATGGAAATCATCCAGTAGTTTTGAAATTCGGTTCTCCAGACTTTACTGCTGCTCCAGCTGTATTATTCGTATTATGTCTATGTGCTTTGTCATTTCTTAATTCTTAAACAGAAGGCCACATCCACCCAGATTCAAATAAATGAAGTTCCTCTGATCTTTCTGATTACAGACCCACAGTTATCACATCTCTTGGTAAAGTAATTGAGATTGTCATTAATAAGCACGTTGTTCAACAACTAGAATCCAACAACTTTAGCAGTGACAGAAACTGTGGTTTTCAAGACGAAGTATCTACTATTGATATATTCAGTCTCCATACTCATATAGTCAGTCCATCAGTCATTTGACTAACCTGCAGAAATCCATGCAGAAGCTCTTTATATTTCTAAAGCTTTCGACAGAGTGTGACACCGTTCGCTTTATCCAAACACTCTTGCTACGACCTAATAACTTTTGTCATACTGATCTCATATCTCAGGAACAGAAATTTGAGTAACGGAATATAATGTAAATTCTATTTTATACTCGATGTGTCACAAGGATCAGTCCAGGCTCCAACCCTGTTCCTCACTCATATTATTGATCCCCTGTCTTTCGCCGATAATCATATTCAGTCATATGCAGGTGACACAAAGCATCACAGTTCCTTTACAGTACTTAACCATCCATTAACAAAGTCTGATATCTCAAACTTCCATCTCAGCATAGCAATCTCCAAATTCTAGACTTGTCAATGATCACAGAATAGGCACAAAATAACACAAGGAAAACCAAACATATCTAAGTTACTAATAGACAGATATTGTCTGATTCCTATAATACTTTCAATGCAATCAATAATCCTATAGCTAAATGTAATGAAACTCTCGATGTTCCGCTTAACAGTACTCCCAATTGGCCCTCTCACGTTAGATTACTTGCCAAATTCGCCTCATTGAAACAATGACTGTTGTACAGAGCAATTAGCTATAATATACAATTTTTATGTGCGCTCTCACCTCGAATATTGCTCACACCTGTGGAGTGGATGTGGAGAGGTTGCACTGTAACAACTGGGCAAAATTCAAAACAAAGCTATAAAAATAATTAATAGTCCAGTAACTGCAAACGAACCACCACCTCTACAAGTGAGAGGGAATGTTGCCTCCCTTGCATTATTTTACAGACACTTTATTGGTGGATGCTCAGACGAAGTTACATCCATTGTGCCACCACTCCAAATCTTTCCCTGCGCCACATGGGTATCTGGTAGTGCTCATGACTGGACTGTCACACTGCCATACTGCGGATCATCTGCCTAGTAGAATTCCTTCATTTCCCAGAGTGCTTTTCTTTGAAATTTGCTTCGCCAATTTAGTTTCCCCTCAAGCTTCAACCCACAGCAGTTGAAGTCCAGCTGTTACATTTCTTTCATGTGTGGAGGACACCTGTAATGTGGTATATGGATATTCTTTAATCTAATTTGTTTTCCTTCCTCTGTTCGTCTTCTGAAGAAAAAAAAAAAAAAGGTAGCAGCAAAGAAAAAAAAAGACATAAGGCACGAATTTTGCTGCACCCGTCCATGCAGTATTCCAAAGCATAGTAATAAATATTTAAGGATGTGTGGCCCCAGGATGCCGTCCTAACGAAAACTTGGTTTGGATGGTCTACGACTGTGCAAACTATTGTCATCCGATGTTAAAATAAAATGGCTGTGCAAACCAGGGTTCCATGGGATTCTCTGGGCCCATCACCAGTGGTGGCAGCCCTTAATGGTCCAACCTCATAGGGGCCGCATTTGACGGTTCAGCTCTTCCTAAAACAGAGATCAGATGAATCCATACCACTGTGCAAAAAATCGGGTTCCTAAGTTAGAAAAAAACAAAACAAAAAGCTATGGCCATGTACTGTATAGAGGCATTAACCAGGATCCTTGGGGACCACCGGCACCCCAAAGGAGGGAGCCTCCTTATTCCCCGTTGGGTTCAGGTAGACGTCCACCTGTGTGCAAAATTTCTTTTATCATTGCAAAACAACACACCTCATAAAGCCTGAACGCCAGCTTCAAAGGAGGAACAGTAAGTTTGTGACTGCCAGAGTTAGGGACACGGATTGTGGATGCCGCTATAAAGTCATCTTTTCATAGGGACTGCCAGTGTTCATTATAGCATGGGGAGTATCATAATTATGAGAATACCATGCTGCACTGAATTCACAGGCTGACAGGATATTGGAAGGAGAAGATGAGAGGTACAAAGAATATAAGTATGGTTGTTCATTATGGTTCAGCATTATCAGTACCGACCGCTTGTTATAACCCTCTGATAAATTATTCCCTTCATTATGAAAACTTATCTTATTTGTATATTCATGTTACCTTCAAACACTTTCACTTGCCTTCAGAAAGACATTCATTCACATACGAAAAATCACCCCTTCAGCGTACTTGTATTCTGTTTGCACCCTGATTGTTTTCTTCGACTTTGGAGTAAATTGTGGAACTGGAACAGTTATATACAACCTCAAATAACTTCCCTTAATACTAGAGGTCGGCCATGGGTTGAAAAAAAAATGGAATGGAGTTAACAATAGTAAAATTAAGAAGTACATCAGCGGACTGAAAGGGTTTAGTACAAATTAAAGCTCGGATATTATTTCTCTGAGACTTTGTCGAAAATATGCCAAAGTGTTATGGAATGATTTTTCATAATATAATCCTGTTACAGAAACCATTAAGTACAAAGTTATGGAGCATTAAAAAGTTCCTGATGTTTCCATCACCCCTTGCCCAATCCGCTTTCCCCTGGCCTGCTCCACCTCCTCCTTCCGGCATCTCCGTTTTTCCTCTCTCTCCCTCCCTTCATCCCTACCCAACCTCTGCTTCTCTCTCTCTCTCTCCATTTTGTACAGTATATGATCAGCATGATATAAATTATTTCCTGCAGAAATAATAATATAATTTTTCTAAATCGTAGTTACGCGACAGAGAATGACAAGAAATTCGGTACAGTTAGTGATAATCCTAGTGGCTGGGTGGTTCACTAAGCTATTATAAAAACCGTACCTAAAGCAATGGTCAAGATTTCGTCTTTCGCTGGGAATAGAGTACATAGGAGGTACAGACAACAAGAGGCCTTTTGGCCCATAAAGATGTGTTGGTTGGGGTTACAATTACTTCCACTGAAAACTTAACCAAGGAGTGCGGGGAATGGATTAAAAAAAAAAAAAAGCGGAAGCCTTTCCCCGCCCATCACACCCTCCCATAAATAGTCAGGAAAAAACGGACAAGTAAATAGGCTACTATGCACTATGCAACTTCTAATTCTCTATTCTGAAAAATAAAGAAACATATATACAGTAACTGGAGAGAGAGAGAGAGAGAGAGAGAGACGTGGTGTATCTGGAGCTGAGGTAAAGCCCGGCTGTGATCATCCTCGGGGTAACTTGACGAGAAACGGGCAGGAAGTTGAGAGAAGGACTGCCAAGACAAAGTTTGTTGAATGACTTGCGGCTGCTGGTGTGAGGAGGCGGGGGGTGTGGTGGACACATTCACCAAAGGCAATATAATATCAAGGAAATTTGATGCCGCTTTATTGTTTTGTTTTCCACTATTTTAGCCTAAATGAATTAATAAAGACACAGGTCTGATCGTACCCACAGGGTATATTCATTAATTCGTATATTTCAGCTCAGTGACTGTACCACAGGGATGGCAAGTGTCACATAGGGAACGGAATAACTACAGGCAACTGTACCATCCCCACTGAATACTGATTATTACAACTTTTAGCTCCAAGGATCTCTCTCGGGTTGATTAGAATCCTCATTTAGCCGAAGTATAATGGAACGTATGTCCTCTGGCTGAAGGGGTAGAAAAGTTTTATCTATCTATCTATCTATCTGTCATTCAATCTATCCATAGGCAGACATCACAGTCCCGTAAGGGATGGCCGTTTGTCATTTAGTTGTTTTACGGGGAGACGCCAATGGCCATACGGCGTTGAGTGCACCGCTTCTCGTCCGATCAGCGAAATTTAGCAACGTTGGGTTTGGTTAGTACCTGGATGGGTGACCGCCTGGGAACACCAGATGCTGTTGGCGTAATGTTTTGGTGGTAGGTGGGGTTGCTCACCATCCACTCACTCGATGTAGTGCTGCTCTCGGGCGTCTACCCTTTCCTCTCTTCCTTCCATCCTCTTGTCTTTCTTTCATTCTTTCCTCTTCCTTCTGCCTATGGGTGACTCTACACTGGGTGACAAGCCAAATCGTTTCGTGTACACCAGGAAAACTTTTACTACGCTGGGTGGTAACCATATAACCAAATTTTGGCGCCTGATGGTTTAGTGGGTAATTAAGGGGATCCAATCGGATTGAGCCTGTGTAGGTTTATATCCAAAGGGGTCGTTGTGTGTGTGTGTGTTTTTTTTTATGCGAGGAAGAAGGAACCAAAGGCCATGAGCCCGTAATAAGAGTTCCCTCCAAGAGAAAAACAAAATACAAGAGAGAGCCAAATTCAAGATCGATTCATTTCGAGATACCTGGACACACTGCGTTTGAAAGACTGCAGGTCATAGGCAGCAGGAAATACAGACAGAGGGAGACAGCTCATGTAATGTAATGCCACTCAGGGATGAGTGAGGTTGGTCACTTTCATCTTAAATGTCAGGACCCACATGCCTAGCCCCTGGCTTCTACGCTCCTCTTGGAGCAACATAGGATTGGATGATGGATGAATGTTTTACGGGGAGGGGCGCTAACCTTCTGCAACCCACTTGTTGACACGTTGGGAACACGTATGGGTTGGTTATGTGCTTGCCACCCAGAGTTGTAATTGGTTTCCTGGCTTATAGGAAATCAATTACAGGCTTGCTACTCAAGGGTAGTAAAAATGGACAGGAAAGATGGAAGAAATAGAAAGAAAGGAGGGCAGACACAGAAAAAGAATGATAAAGGTGATGGAAGAAGTAGGCAGCACTATATCAAGTGAGTGAATGATGGCCGCCACCACCTTCCACGAATAAATGATTTCCAAAATTGGTTATGTCACTGTCTTTACACGTCCTCATTTAAGCAGACCCTGTGCTCCGTTGAAACATAATTCTCGGGTCGTCGTGTTAGAATTATTGCTCTCAGTCACTCAGCAAAATCAGAATAATCTGTACACGCATGCTAAGAGAGGATGCGAATCAACCGTGAATTACTAATTATTTATTCTCTTTTAGGATGTAAATGAGTATATACTTAGGTTTATGAAGGATTACTGGTGACTGACTTACGAAACAGTTGTTTATGTCAGTGCAATTGGGAAGCTGTACTACGAAACGGAACAAATCATACTGCTGGATCACAAAAAGTTAAGATCCTCAATTATTGACTCATAGTCCTATCTCGTAACGCAACAACGGTATTCCGTCTTCCTTTTGTGAAGGATGAACACTTTATACATTCGAGTGTTATCTTACATAACACATATTAGAGAAAGTAGGGTTAAACACAGAGAGTCTTCATAAATCTCAAAAGCCCAGTGTAGCTACACTTGGGATTTGCTGGGGAGGGTACTTGACATATCGTCCTTTGCCTATCAGCTCACAGTCGCGAAGTTCACATGATTCCCTTCATCCTTATGTTCAAAAAATGATTCACACTAGGCTTCAGAGGGTTAAAGATTAAGTGCACACTTTGCATGTGCAGAGAATTGCGCTGGATGTGGGGAGGATCTCTACGAACACACACACACACACACACACACACACACACACACACACACACACACACACACACACACACACACACAGAATATGATCAAGTTAGAAATGATGGATCTCCAAATCGAACAGCTACATAAAGATAAAAAGATAGCAAACCAAAGCGTCCCCTAGTAACAACGGAATGACGGCAACAGCAGGCAGAGTCAAGCAACGGTTCCCTCCCCCTCCCCCCCTCCTTCCCAACCACACTCCAGTTGTCTTCTCTTGAGAGACAGCAGTTAGTGGTGCTTTTTGTACTAGATTTGGATGACAGTATTGACAACTGCTCAGTATGAATCATTAAGTCTTTCAGCATGATGACCAAATATTGATTTTTTTTTTCCTGCTACATCTGGACTATTTTCTTTTAATCTTAAAGGAGATATGTATAATTGAAAAGGTTAGCTATGATGGCCATTAACTCATTCCTTGCAAGACGTCTCCCATAAGTTGAATGAAATCATTTGGTACCATCAAGTATAAAAATGTAAGTGCGTCATCGAAATGAAGGGGTTACTGGGACAAAATCCGATCTCCTTTGGAAGTGGTTTCCCAGAGAATACAGGGTGTTTTGGACGATAACCTCTGAAAATATTCTTGACAACCTGAAATCACTTATCATTAACCTGTAAATGCAGTACAGCCAATATGAAATTATGTGTCATGCAGCTCTTACCCAGATGACACAGTAGGTCCAAAATCACAAGAGATTATAATAACATTCAGTTAAGCTGGAGGACTTACTAGTGCAACATCCGCGCCCTCCAGTTATTGGTCTAAGGGTCGAATACTGGACTTTGCCCTGTGACCTCGACCATGACCGATTTCTCTCAAAATTTAATTGCTTCATTCACACCTGATCCTTAACAGTTCCACTGAGTTGGGTTCCAGTCGGATAAAAACTGAGTTGACGTTGCCTTTTGCCCTTTGACCTTTCCCTTGATCTTGACCTTTAAGTGATTATTCTCAAAACGTGAATCCCATTATCCTGGCATAGCCTGAAGACCCACCTTTAGCTTCACCGAAAAAAATAGCTTATGTTGACCTTACTATTAGACCATGAACCCTCACCGATTGCTGTCCAAAAGAGATGGTACTCCTTTGTTGATCTTCAACCTTCCCAGCTTATTTGATATAAATCAGGTGGAATATTGTTTAGGGATTTTGTTCACACATATATTCACTGGTTGAACAAATACCTTTGTTTTCTCAAAACTCACTTCCTTCGTTCTTGACTTTATCCCAACTCTTCCACCAAGCTTTCTTGTCTTATATTTCAAGTTAGATAAGAACTGTTTAAATGGGTCTTGCTAGGTCAAACACTGACCTTGTTCTGTGATCATTACCTTTGACCTATTGTTCTACAAGGAGAGGGCGGGGGGGATTCAGTGCCTCAGCCCACCACAAACTCTTCCATCATGTTTGGCTAAAGGTGGATAAAAACTGTTTTAAGTTATTCTGTTTACACACACACACACACACACACACACACACACACACACACACACACACACACACATCGAGCAAAGTTTAACACCCATTCTCGTTTCGCGAACACAGATGTAATATATGAAGTGAATCTAATGGAAGAATAATCGCTAACAAAATGTTCCTTGGGTCACACTTGGCATGAGTGAATCACATGAGCTTCAGAATGCTTCGATGCGAAGGAGAATAATTTGTCTTCTGCTTCAAACAGATTAAGTCACACTTAGATATTAACGTGCTGAAACAAAATGCCCTAAATTCCAGCTACTTAGATGCAGCTACACTATGGAGAAATATCTCAAAACTCTCTCCAGTATCAGTTCATACAGTGAATACTGATCAGCATGAGATATAGGGAGGTATCCAGCAATCGATGCTTCCAATCCCTTACTTGCCAAAGCCTGGCATGAAATGTATCCCATACGCCTCGGCCAACATATTGCCCTGTGGTGCCATCTCCTGATCTCACGACACAACGACTGGGGGACAGGGAACTAGTAGGTGTGGTGCAAGTCTCGCTCCATTCGCAGGTTGGCGGGGTATTGATCCCACTGGTCAAGGAACAGGAGCCGGCTACAGCCAGATAAACCCCACTCACTAGCGACTCAACACACTTACACCAGCTTTCAATGCTGCTATTGTAACTGCAGTTAGTCCAGTAATCGTGTGGTTAACTACAGGTGTGACTGTAATATGAAATACAGACTTAGTTATTTGCTGAGACACAAGCAACTATTACCCCACCGTATCAGACTCTTAGAACTTGGCGAGAACGTAGTCAGTGGACTTGTCAATACGAATATGGGGGATCCGAAAAGTGGCCACATTTACTGGTCAACCTTTTAGCTAATTCCCGATGACGAAGCGAAGGTCTTTTGCGCGCCTAAGCCGTGAGAACCGTTCCGTCCGTCTACTCGAGCTCCAATTACCGCAATAGTGGACCTATTTTGACTATTATGGTGTCAGATCTATCTTCTCCACTTCATGGAGTGACCTCGTTGGCATGGTCAATGCGCTAAGAGCAACAGTAAGCGTCACAATGGCTAAGGGGTCGTCATTTATTAAAATTTAGGCATGACATCGGTAGCAGCGGAAAGAGCGTTCAGTATGTAGACATTTGACCCTCACTAAATCTTTTTATACTGCACATTAAGAACTGGAAAACTGCAAAAAGGAAAATAGAAAGAAAAAGAAAAAAGACGAAAAATCACGCAAGCGTTGCTACACATTAAGTGGTGAAGGCAGCAGAGCAGTTAGGTAGGCAGGGAGGTACGTAGGTAGGTAGACAGGTAGGTAAACAGGGAAGTGGGTAGGGAGGTAGGTTAATTAGTAGGCAGCTAAGTAGGTAGGTAGGTAAGTAGGCAGGCAAGTAGGCAGGAAGGAAGGTAGCCAGGAAGGTAGGCAGGAAAGACAGCAGGGAGGTAGGTTGGCAGGTAGGAAGATGGTGCGTTGGTTGGTAGGTAGGCATGTAGGAGGAAGGAATAAAAAAAAATAAGCAGGGAGAACGACAAAGAAGCAGGTGCGGAAGTAGCCATGGATGTCAGTAGGCAGAGAGTTAGGCAGAGTCTAAGGCAGACAGGTAGATAAGCTGATAAAAAAAGTAGGCAGTTAGGTTGGCAGTGAGGTAAGTGGATGGGCAGGTAAGCAGAAAGATGGGTATGGAGATAAGAAGGGAAGCAGACAGAGAGACAGGCAGGTGGGGAGGTTTGTAGAAGGTAGTAGGAAGCGGAGATGGTAGGTAGTGAGGTAGGAAAGGAGGTAGGTAGGGAGGTCGACAGGGAGGTAGGTAGCAACGGAGGTAGTAAGGGAGGGAAGTAAGAAGCGGGGAAGATAGGTAGGTAAGTAGGTAGGAAGACAGGTAGACAGGTGGGAAGGTAGACAGACAGTTAGGTAGGCAAGCAGGGTGCTAGTTAGGGAGGTAGGCAGGGAGGTGTAGTAGATAGAAGTTAGTAGGTAAGGAGGTAGGCAAACAGGAAATAGTGACGAAGTAGAAGTTAATCCTTTTTATCTGTAAGCTAAAGTAATACTCTGCAGTGCGAGGATCAAATTGTCTTAAAGAGTAACTACAGAACCTGAGTAGCTGCATAACAAAGAGTTCACTGTACACGTCAAAATTATGCGAGATTTTGTCCCTAGTGTGATAACACTACTCTCCCTAACATGCCAACCCAAACGATACCCACGACCTACTGGGCATGGGAGGACTTGCATTGGTTTGAAGTCACCACTGAACAATTTTGCAACTACGAATTATGTTACAGATGAAAACAATAAACCATTTTATCTGCTAATTCCCTGTAGCTCTCCTAGGTTTCATATATATAAAAAAAATGAAGGCACGCAAGCCCAAGAACATCTATATATTTACAATAAATTTAACATCAAAATATTCAATGATTCTTAGAGAAGTCCACCTCTGCTAAAAGGTCTAGAGACTATCTGCATTAACCTTTTGACTCATGGGACTTTTCTCGACCAAACTACCTTCTATCTATCTATTGCCAGACGCCTCAATCCCGTTTGGGGTGGCCACAAACAAATCGCCTCCAAGTCGCCCTGTCCCCCGCCATTTCACTGTCCTGCTCCCAACTCACACCCCCCTCTCTCATATACCTCTCCACCCCATCCCTCCATCTCATCCTCGGCCTCCCCCTCCCTCTTCCCCCCCTCCAGCTCACTCACATACACTCTCTTCGTCAGTCTTTCACCCTCCATCCTCTCCACATGGCCAAAACACCTCAGTGTGTTCCTCATAACGCTTCCTATCACAGCCACATCAACACCACAACGCTCCTTTATATCCTCATTCGTCAGCCTGTCTCTCCACAGGCTCCTCTTAAATAACTCATTTCCACTGCTCTCACTCTTGACTTGTGTCCTTCCAACAACGTCCAAGCTTCACTTCCGTACGTTAGAGTTGATATCACAATACTGTCATGTAGTAACTTTTTCACTTCCATGCTCACTTCCTTGTTTCTTATCACTGCTTTCAAAGAACCAGCAACCTTTCTTCCCTGCTGTACCCTTTCAAGCACTTCACCCTCCAAACCTCCATCCTTACTCATCACACTACCCAAGTACTTAAACGTACTCACATTTTCCAATTCCTCACCATCCAACCTCGCTGTACATTCACTGACTTCACCTCTCTCAAAAACCATCACTTTACTCTTCCCTACATTCACCTTTAGATTCCGTTTCTTACACACACTCTCAAACTCATCCACCAAGCCTTGCAGCTCCCCTTCGTCTTCACTCAACAACACAGTATCATCTGCAAACAACAGTACAGGGAGTTTCCAAACACTATCCTCTCTCACCAGGGCCACTCCAGCATCCACTACCCTACCTTGTACCTCTTTTATTACCCCATCCATGTACAGATTGAACAGCCATATATATATATATATATATATATATATATATATATATATATATATATATATATATATATATATATATATATATATATATATGTATGTATGTATGTATGTAATTTAAACAACGAAGGTATTGCGGAAAATTGATGAACTAATTCGAATGCTGTTGCTTTGATTAACAGGCAATACGGCGGGATGCATGTAGCTAAGTGTGAGTGAACTAATTTATTAATTTATAGTTCAGGTATTCAGTAATGTTGGATATACCTGGAGAAAAAGAGATCAAAACTGTGATTTGTGTGTCACTGTGAATCCTGTGCTGTACTACTATGATCTGGACATATTCATCCTTTACTGGATGTGTCAAAAATCGCCTTTGGCCATTTAATATTTCCCACTGTGTGTGTGTGTGTGTGTGTGTGTGTGTGTGTGTGTGTGTGTGTGTGTGTGTGTGTGTGTGTGTGTGTGTGTGTCTTACAATGTACCGCCCTTTCCTTTTCCCAGAATATTTTGTACATCTCATCCTTCTTCATCAAAACGGTTCCCCTCGACTTGTCTTTCTTCCATCATGCCTTCTTTTAATTAAATCAATGGGTTCATCCACTAAAGATCTTTTACATTATGTTCAGGAATAAATAGATTAAGGCAGAAAAAATGAACTTTACACTAAAGTCCTGGACATCTGAGTCCCAATCGAAGATGATCTACTATTTCCAAATAACGCAACTAAGACACTTCTAGGCCAGGAATGAGCTGTACACTAACCACAACCAAAGTTTCTCCATAGACAAGAATATTCTGGGAGTACTGCACCTTTTTTTGGTCATGAAAGGTAAATGGGACACTAGTTAAATAAGTGTGCTCAGCTACACGTACTATCGGTCACAAAAGTATCGGTGCACCGGAGGCCCGATGCCTACCGAAAACATCAGCTCATCAAATCAGAAAAAGAAACATATTAAAATGTATTATTATCCACATTTATATCACTGTGCGGGATGATATTTACGCGAGAAAACAAAGCCGTGAGCGCTGTAAGCAAGATGGATCGTCGACACGAAACTACAGCCACTCAATGCGAACAGATTACTGCTCTTTAATTATCAAATATTCCAGCAAGACAGATATCCCGGCAGCTGACCATCAAGAAGAGGACAGTTAACAGAGGGATAAAGATATAGAGGCAGAACATAGAAACTTTGCCAAGAACTGAAGCAGGTTATTGCATGCGTCCAAGAACAACCCATAACAGCCTGTATTGCTATCATG
Organism: Coenobita brevimanus; assembly: GCF_032717465.1. Classification (NCBI taxonomy): domain Eukaryota; kingdom Metazoa; phylum Arthropoda; class Malacostraca; order Decapoda; family Coenobitidae; genus Coenobita; species Coenobita brevimanus. The sequence goes on along the minus strand of NC_137008.1, from coordinate 5,582,291 downwards.
AAGCAAATTAATCTGCCGGTATTCGGTGAAGTTAGTGAAACCAGTGCAATTATTGGGGGAAAACTGGTCATTTTTATTAACACGAAATTCATTGTCGAAACACATCTACTCTCACCCACGGCGTGATAATGACTTACGGGCGTCTCTGGTGTGAGTCTTGAGTCATGACGACGTGTGTAAAAGTGTCAGATGTCGCATTTTATTTAATTATTGTTATTGATCTAAAAAAAAAAAAAAAGCATTTTCGCAAGATAAATTTTTTTTACACCATAAATTACTTTTGAAGGGCAGGCAAAGAGTGTTGCAGTCTCGTAACTCTCTAGCAAGTATATGTTGCCAGACCCAGGGAGCTTTATCCGAAACTTAAAGAGAGTAATTACTTCTCTGGGCGGTTGTAGCCTACAATGCCAACAAATGAGTTTGCAAAGGAGTAATATGGGCTATCCATGAAAGAAACGTAGAGAGCCAGACAATAAGATAGTGAGGGACAATAAATTACATAACTACTTTGTTGAAAGTGTTGAATTGAACATGTGGAAGATTGTAACAAGTTGAAAAAAGAAAGAGGAACTTAGGAGTTTAGTAATTAATGGTGTATTACTTTCGCTCGATTAAAAAATATGGGACAAAAAAGTCAGTTTGGCCAATGCTTTATTTCCTCACCGTTGTAATGACTATTTAGAGATGCTGTTAAATGCATGTGGAAATGTGAAGGGTGGCATTATCAGAGTATGACTGGAAAAGATACGATGCACGGGTTGGATTGTCATCCATGAGTGTTGATGATAAGTCAGAAACCCTAAAGAACACCACTTCTGATTGATTTAAAAGAACTATGGTAATCTATAAAAGCAGTTAAGGAACAAAATGAAGTGATACATGAAATGAAGGCACAGATGGTTGAATTGGACCTGTAGATTTGAACATTCCAGATCCGTATCCAGACTTTGTCAATGGTCTAGCGCATTAGCAGATATATCAACGATATTCCAAAAAGAGCATGCGTAGCCATAATTTAGAAAAAGATGTATAGGGAAGATCGTTACTGGAGCTTACTCAACAGAACCACAACTGGCAGTCAGATGATAAGTTATGACCGAAGGGTTGCTTCAAAATCATGCTGTTGATGACAGACTAAAAAAATTAGTAGCGTAAAGTGGAAATAACTTGCAGTTAATTCCACTTTACCAATTTCAACTCACTTCCAATTCTGGCAAAAATCAACCAGGTATTAAAAAACTCCGTTCGATTCAATTCATTTCCAGTTCAGTTACAATTCGATGCAACCATTTTCACTTCAGTAAAAGTTCATTTCATTTCTTTAATATAAAATATCAACTCACTGTTTAATTCGTCAAAATAATGTTCATTAGTACTTCATTTAATTTATGTATTCTAAAGATGTATGGCTATGTATTAACCATTTTAGTTTGCAATAACTTTCACCAGGGGTCAAAGGCATTTACAATAGACATACCGCAGTGTAACACAAAAAATTACATTTAAAAACGAAAGCAACATGAGATATCAATTAAGGAGATATAATGCAGTCAATCACCATATGCTGACAGCATGATCTCATTTCACTGGCACCATAAGCACAGCACCCGAGTTAGTAGGGATGGTTCAGAGCAACATAATACATTCATGAAACTACAAATACAAGTATGGTGTTAGGTCTTGAAAATGTATAAATCGAATACCATCTATGAACTTACGAACGACATATGAAATAGCGTATATTATACACACAGTCAAGCTGAAAAGTAATAACAGAAATAGGTATCTTCTGCTAGGCGCATAAATAACGCATGTTATTTATTCTACAAACACGTCAATTCATCAAATCAATTTCAAGTCGGTTCATCTCAGATTTTTTTCCAATTTCGGTTCAAATTCAATTTGCTATTTTCCCAATTACTTGGAATTCCCCTCCCCTGTGGTGGGAGGGACAATCTGGCCGCACTATGGGATGGTACTACTATACTCTGCGGCCAGGTTGTGTTAGGAAGAATTCTGCCACCGTAATCCTTGCATGTCGTAAAAGGCAACTAAAAGGGGCGGGGTGTGGGGACTAGGGACCCCCTCCTCTGTTTTTATAGTTCCTATTGTGAGACAGGGAATAGAAAGGGATGGGGGACTGAATTATCCTCGTACCCTGAAGACTAGGTTTGTGAATGTGCGTGGATGTAGTAAGGTTGAGGCTAAAAGGAGGAGACTGGGAGTATGTTTGTGAGAAGAAAGTTGGAAGTGTTACCTTTAAGTGAAACAAAGATGAAAGGGAAAGGTGAGTCTAAGTTTGGAAGTGTGAATGGAAGATTGTCAGGTGCTGATAGAGGAAGAGTGAGAGGTGTGGCCTTGTTAGTGAGCCCGAAAGTGCAGCAGTGTGTGACTGAATGGAAGGAGGTGTCATCGAGAATGATGTGGGTGAATGCGAAATTTGAACATGAGTTCTGGGGGTTTGTTAGTGCATATGGGCCTATTAATGAGAGGGATTAAGAAGAAAGGGAGTCTTTCTGGAGTGATGATGAGTGTCTGCGGAGTATTAGAGCAAATGTGAATGTGGTAATGATGGAAGATCTAAATGCTAGAGTGGGAAATGCAGTAGTTGAAGGTGTAGTTGGTATGCATGGTGTGCCTGGAAGAAATGAAAATGGGGAACAAATGATAGGGATGTGTGTTGAGCGAGAGCTAGTGATTGGAATTATCTTGTCTGAGAAGAAAGATATCTATAAGTATACATGGGTGAGACGAGGGTGGAAGGGTTGTTGATAGAGCATTGATGGACTATGTGGTTGTGTCCAGGAATGTAATAGGAAGATTGTTGGATGTGAGAGTTTTGAGAGGGGAGGGTGGAGGTACATCTAACAACTACATGGTGGAGGGAAAGTTGAGAGTAGGTAAGAGATGGGTGAGAGCTAGGAGAGTTAGATGTGTCAGGGAGGTTCTGAAAGTGAGTGAGTTGAATAAAAGAGAGAAAATGATAGAGTATCAGGAGAAATTGAAAGATGAGTGGAATGCAGTGAAAGATCAGGAGAACGGCAGTGTGGAGAAGGAAAAGCAGTTGTTTAAAAGTGCTGTGGTGGGGCATGCAGAAGAAATGTGTGGTGTGAGACGAGTGGACAGTGGTGTAAGAAAGAGAAGTGACTGGTGGTGGGAGGAAGTAAGTATGGCTGTGGCTGAGAAGAGACGTGCATATGAAGTGTGGCTGCAGAGGAAGGTTAAGGTGTCACCTGAGAGGTATAAGGAAAAGAAGAACAGGGCGAGAAGGGCTGTGCGTGATGCTAAAGTGGTAGCAGATGAGGAGTGGGGTAGGCAGCTGACTGAGAATTTTCAACAGAATAGGAAAATGTTTTGGAAGGAGGTGAAAAGGGTGCGAAAGGGAGAGTCTGGGAAGGAAGAACGAATAAAAGCAGAGGATGGAAGGATGTTAAATGAGATGGATGCAGTAAGAAAGATATGGGTGGAATATTTTGAAAGAATGTTAAATGTAGAGGAGGAAAGGGAGGCTGAGATTGTGGCAGATGGAAGTGTGCAAGGAATAAATGTGTTGGGAGAGTTGAATAATTCTCTGATTATGATGGAGGAAGTGCAGGAGGGAGTAAAGGAGATGAAAACAGGAAAAGCTGCATGTATGGACTGGTGTGCTGTGGAATGCCTAAAAGGTGGTTGGTTAGTAAGATTATTGAATGTGTGTTTTGTGAGAGGTATGGTACAAATTGACTGGGCAAGTGCTTGTGTGGTCCCGTTGTATAAAGGTAAGGTTGATACGTATGAATGTAATAGAAAGCCTGTTGAGTGTTGTAAGGTGTATGGTATAGTGTTAATTAACAGAGTTAGAGAGGGTACAGAAGGAGTGATTGGTGATGAGCAGTGTAGCTTCAGGAGAGGGAGGGGATGCATGGATCAGGTGTTTGCTGTGAGACCAGTGTGTGAAAAGTATTTAGCGAAAGGTAAGGCTGTGTTTTGGGCGTTTATGGATTTAGAGAAAGCGTATGATAGAACTGATAGGGGGGCTTTGTGGACTGTTTCAAGATTGTATGGACTTCATGGTAGGTTGCTAAAAGGAGTGAAAAGTATTTATGTAAATAGTAGAGCATGTGCATGAGTGGGAAAGACAACGAGTGATTGGTTTCCAGTAAGAGTGGGGCTGCAGCAGGAATGTGTGATGTCACCTTGATATGTTTAATATTTATATGGATTGTGTTGTAAGGGAGGTGAATGCAAGAGTGTTAGGTGAAGGATTTAGTCTGGTAAATGCTAATAGTAGAGAGTGGAATCTGAATCAGCTGCTGTTTGCAGATGATACTGCACTGGTGACTGATTCAGAGGAGAGATTGAGACAGTTGGTAGAGGAGTTTGGAATGGTGTGTGAAAGGAGGAAATATTAGAGTGAATGAGAATAAGAGTAAAGTGATGAAGTGTACGAGGTTGGAAGACGGCAGGAGGATGAAAGTAGTTTTGAATGGTGAGTTGCTTGAGGAGGTAGAGTGTTTTAAGCATTTGAGGTCACATCTTACTGTGGATGGAAGAATAGATGCAGAAGTGAAGATTAGAAAGCATGAAGCAGGAAAGGTGCTGGGAGGAATGAAAAAAGGGTTTAGATGTCGTTCACTTGAAATGGATGTAAAGAGAGGGCTGTATGAGGGTGTTGTGGTACCGACTGCATTATATGGGGCTGAAACATGGAATAAGACTAAATCACTCATTTTTGCATTATCCTCAACTCTTCCAAAGTTTGATCTAAACTGAATAAAATTTGTTTATTTTGCTTGGTCAAGGTCTGAGCTGGTCTGTGTGACTATGAGCTATGACCTACCGGTACTGTTCTAACACACACACACACACACACACACACACACACACACACACACACACACACACACACACACACACACACACACACGCGCGCGCGCGCGCGCGCGCATAGATAGATAGATAGATAGATAAATAGATAGATAGATAGATAGCCAGATGTAGATATAGATAAAGAGTATATATATCAGAGGGTAGGAAGTTGTGGAAGCAATGAAGAAAGTCAAATGCGGAAGGACCCAGGAATTGATGGAGTGTGTGGTGAAATGCTGAAGCATGAGTAGAATGGATGTGGAAGATGTGCAGATTGGCCTGGGAGGAAGGCAGAGTCCTGGAGGATTGGAAATCAGGTATAATTATTCCCTTGTACAAAGGAAAATGGGAAAAAGGAGTGTGTGTATTCATAGAGGCATTTGTCTACTTAGTGTAATAGGATAAGTATATTGTAGGATATTTATTGATAAAGTTAGGGAAATAACAGAAGAATTAGTTGGAGAAGAACAGGGAGGTTTTAGGAAGGGAAGCAGTTGTGTAGATCAGATATTCATTCTTAGATCTTTAGTGGAAAGTTTCTAGAGAAGGGAAAGAAATTGTATGCGGGCTTCATGGATTTGAAGAAAGCATATGACTGGGTAAATAGACAAGGATTGTGGAAAGTATTAATAATATATGGAGTAGATGTGAAGTTGGTGAATACCGTGAAGAGTATGTACGGGTATGATGGTGCTAAGGCTGCAGTGCGTGCAGATACTGAATTAATTGAATTTTTCTATTTGACGGTTGGATTGAAACAGGGATGTCATGTTTCCATGGCTGTCCAATCTGGATATGCATGGGGTTGTAAAAGATACAAGGTAGGGCAGTGGATGTTGGAGCGACTCTAATGAGAGAGGGCACTGTTTGGAAGCTCGCTGTACTGTTGTTTGCAGATGATATTGTGTTGAGTGAAGATGAAGGGAAGCTGCAGGGCTTGGTGGATGAGTTTGGGAAAGTAAGAAACGGAATCTAAACGTGAATGTAGAGAATAGTAAAGTTATGGTCCTCAAGAGAAGTGAAGTCAGTGAATGTACACTGAGGCTGGATGAGGAGGAAATGGAAAATGTTTAAGTTCTTGGGTAGTGTGATGAGTAAGGATGGAAGTTTAGAGGGTGAAGTGCTTGAAAGGGTACAACAAGGATGAAATTGCTAGTTCTTAGAAGGCAGTAATAAGAAACAGGGAAGTGGGCATGGAAATGAAAAAGTTACTACATGACAGTAACGTGAGACCAACTCTAACGTATGGAAGTGAAGCCTGGACCTTCTTGGAGGGACAGAAGTCAAGAGTGAGAGCAGTGGAAATGAGTTATTTGAGAGGAGCATGTGGGGTCACATGGAGAGACAGACTGACGAATGAGGAAAGGAGCCTTGTGGTGTGGATGTGAATGTGATAGGAACCGTTAGGAGAAACACACTGAGGTGATTAGGTCATGTGGAGAGAATGGAGAGTGAGAGACTGTCGAGGAGAGTATATGTGAGTGAGGTGGAGGGAGAGAGAGGAAGGGGAAGGCCAAGTATGAGATGGATGGACGGAATGGAGAGGTATATGCACACACACAGTAAATATTTGCTTTCGCACCGCGAGGTCCGCTTTAACTAGCAACTAAGAAGTCAGAGCATATTATCCTATATTTACATCTACTAACCGAAATATAGGTTTCATGTAAACAAATTCGAGGAACCTAGCTTGCGTCTGTCACTCACCTAGTTCATTTACGGTATATGGTTTTGTGGTGGGTGGAGAATGGTTCGAACTGCTGCTACGTGTCTAGAGAATAAATGTAATCTCAACTGTTTGTAATTTAGTTTTCATTGACACAGAGAACATGTTCACTTATCTCCAGATCTTGCAGCGCCTACGAAGCTTTTATTTTTTAACAATACGAAATTTATTAAGATAACTGGTAATAAGGTAAAGTAAGATTTCAACTACAAGAGAAAAATAATATGACGAATTAAAAAGAACTATCAATATTTTCGTGAAAATTGAAGATGGATTCCACACTGGGACAATACAGTGATATTCCGTACACTGTGAAAATTGTCCTAAGGATTAATGAACATACAATAACATAGACTTCCAAAATTTTTGTGCTTACTTAATGTGGTTTGACATCTAACCCCATGAACTATATAAAAAAGAGTAAATAAATGTCCTGGGGTATTGACCCGAGAAACAAATATGCTAAATTTGAAGAGTGAAGAGAATTGATGAAAAATAAGTAAAGGCACCAAGTATAAAAGTGTTTGGAAGTAAGGGGTGTGGTATTTTACTCTTTTCTACTTTTCGAAGTCTACATCGTTTGAAATATGGGGACTGCATCAACGTTTCAGAAAACACTCATTTTTATCATTTAAAATAATATTAACCCTCTGTACATACTCTTTGAGAGTTCAATATATGCAAACAATGAAAAATCTGGACGCTTTTCGAAAGTACTGTCAATATTTTATTTAATAATAAATTGTGTATTATTCATGTTTATTAGGCTCTGCTTACACAATCTAGCTACATGGTTACCTGTATGTGACTTTATCATGAGGTTGATTCAGTACGAAAATTTTAATATCCTCACTTTTTATTGCTTATTGTTGTTGTCCTGCAGGAATTTGACCTTCACATTGCTCCAAGGAAATATAAATCTGTTAGCCTAAAGGAAGAAAGATTTAACCGTCTGACACTAACATGTGCTGTTGCCCTTTACCATTATGAGGAATATTCTTCCCTTCTCCAAACGTCTGAACATCAGACAAATCAACTGGCATGCATAGTAAGAAGCTCTCTTGACTTGGACTTCTTGAAAGTTATGTATTGCGTCGGTGCACTAGTAGGCCTGCATTTGGTGAAACCATTACTATCACTTACTACATCAGCAAAACGACATACTATACTCAGAGCTTGTTCCTGCTTTTCAGCAACTACAATTTGATTTGAAGGATACAAACCCAGAGGAATTACTCAACCCTGAGAAGCCAGTAATAAGTTTCATATCTACAGAGATTCAAGAGCACAAAATTCGCCCAGGATATATGAGAATCTATTCAAAAAGTAACTGATTCTTATAGAATACACAAACAATGAAGCTCTTGCGGCTTGTTTTACCACCCGTGGCAGAAGATTTTCAAAAGCAAAAAGGAAACATATTTTTATTTGGGGACTATGATGAAGAAGCAGAACTCTCATTACAAAGTATGGACTAAGAAATGTTGGCCAGAGAAACAATCCACAAGCTAGACTCAAAAAGAAGCGTCAGATTCATGAATTATGAATTGGCTAAGTGAGGAGCAAAGGAACTTGGATCTTCATTTTCAACCCACGTTAAGTCAAAATTTTCAGATATTGTTGAGAAAGTGCCATCTGGAACATTCAAAGGTTAAGAAACTTATTAAAAAAGGAGGCACAATTTCAGAAATAATGACTGAATGGAAAGAGATGCAACAGGAACTAAGGAACTAAAGTAATCGCAAACCTTGCCATCGACGAAACAAAAAAATAAAGACTTGGTAACATCAAAGTCAATGGGAGGAACTTTTATATCTTGAAAAGAATTAAACTAATAACTAAGACCCCCAAAACTTAAGGATATAAAGACCAATAGGTTATATCTTGAGGTCCGCTACGTTAGGGATACCTCACTGTCGTTACCTAAAAACAGTGACATCTTTTAATTAATGTAGGACCACAAAAAGCTACCATTGGAAACATACTGTATGCTATAAATCTGAAACTTTACGTGGATGAGCAATGCAACAGTTACTCTGGAGGACCTAAGTAATCCAATGGATAATTTGCTATCACCATAAAGTTGAGTTGTATATTTATTCTGTCATTTAGCATGGTCCACGCACAGAATCGTTAAAATGCGACACTATCGTCATCAGATTGAGAACTGTGATAGTTTAATATAGAATGTAAATATGTATGCATTTAATAAGCTCAAAGGGTAATAATTTTATGCAACCTGCTATGTGTGTTTGCTAACAGATTCTACAATCTTCAAAAATTGTTTTCTCTCAAATTTTGGAACTTTTAAGGGTATGTACAAGGGAGGTTATAATTACTAAATTTTGAAAATATTTGGTTTTCCTTTCAGTTCCAAGTACTCTCCATATTTCAAGCACCGTAGATCACAAAGTTGGAATTATCACAAACACCTATTGGAAGAAGAAAAAGGAGGAGGAGAAGGAGGAATGCAGTAAATCTCGTCGGTATGGTGTGGAAACCGAATAATCTAACAGTTCATTATGAAGTTTCGTGAACGTTCCTGAAAATGTGGGCATTGGCCTGTATCACAAAAGAATCTTTCCAAAGAACTTCTTGTTTTGGGATATTAAACTATGAATAACTCTTCATCCATTCAGTGCTTGTCAAGAATCGAGAAGTTTGACCAAGAGCTGAATGGGCAGCAGATTGAAACAATACTTGAAGGACGGGAAAGTGCCTGTGACAAGGACAGAGTGGTTGGGTGGCTGTAAGACGGACGGTGTGATTGGGCGGCAGTGAGAGGGACGGGGTAGTGGGGTGGCAGTGAGAGGGATGGGATGGTTGGGTGGTTGTGAGAGGGACGGGGTAGTCGGGTGGCTGTGAGAGGGACGGGGTGGTTGGGTGGTTGTGAGAGGGACAGGGTAGTGGGGTGGCAGTGAGAGGGACAGGGTGGTTGGGTGGCTGTGAGAGGGAAGGGGTGGCTGGGTGGCTGTGAGAGGGACAGGGTTGTTGGGTGGCTGTGAAAAGGATGGAATGGCAAGGTGGCTGAGAGAGAACGGGTAGTGACTGTGAGAGAAAGGGGATGGTGGTTGTACGAGTAATTGGGAAGTGGATTGAGGCAGGAATGGGATAGGTGAAAGGTCATATTATTATTATCTCTGGAGATTTTACAAGGTGCCAAGTATATGTTTACGAAGAGAGAAATTAAAGCAAATGCAGGAAACAAAGTGTTAGGTGAGACTGCAGTAGAGCGTATCATAATGGGTATTCAAAACAAGAGAGGCGAAATAGTAATGGGATTTGCTGAAAGGAACAGTCTTTGGGCAACGGGTACTTTTTTTTTTTTGTTTAATACAAAGTCGAGAGCAAACTTGAGAAGAAAGAATGAAAAGAAGAATGAAAAAAAAAAAAAAAATTAATGGCATACGTTTCTTCATAAGTAACAAATCACATGTCTGAACGCTAAATAACTTGTTGTGGCCCCAGGCTCAACTGACGTGACCTCAGTGGAAAACAGACTCAACTTGCCTTCTCCTTTTGGGGGATGGGGAGCGATATAAATTATGTCTTTTTAACCGAGAATGTGGGCCGTTTGGTTAAATGGGTGCCACTTCGTAATTCTGTCCTTCGCCACCAAAAGCTGGACTGAGTAAATGTAGGAAAGATCAGCAGAGAGTTGAAAATTCCAGTTACACTAATCTCAGACGACAGACAGAGAGAGAGAGAGAGACAGAGAGAGAGTATCCAAAAGAAAGCTAAGCCTTCTAGCAGAGACAGGGCAGAAGAGACTAGTTTTTTGCTTATATTAAATATCCACAATTGAATCATAAATAGCATGTGTACGAAAACGTTACGATAACTGTAAAAGATGCAGCTTTATGAGCAGGAGGACAGGAAACCAGGAAGAGCAACAGCATGGCGTCAGACAGTATAAAGATACATGTAGAGAACATGTTTCATAGGACAAGAAGTTCACCATGCAAAGATCGCCCCGACTGAAAGAAGGATATCGACAGGAAGAAAAATAATGATTTCCGAAATTTCCGCAAAGAAGAGCTGAAGAAGTTTTTAAGTATTGGAAGGGACTAATGACAAGGGAAAATTTTTTTTGCTGCGACAGACTTTGGTGGCGAAGTAACAACAGTAATAAAGTGGCCCCAACAGCAGATGAATTTTATGCAGAACATTAAAGCTGTACTGTAGTATCGTGATCAGGCAATCAGTTCATGATGGAGAAATGGTAAGCAAGGTGATCCCATCGTTACACAAAGGAAATAAAGAACATTTTGACATGAGTGAAGAAGGATAAGGCAGATGGTGATGATGGTTTCAGCACTGACCTTATTAAGACTGCAGTTAAGTTTGCCTCAAATGAACCAGCAGCTCTATTTGCAAAATGCGTAGAAGTCAAAGCATTTTAATCATGGGAAATTGTATCAGCTCCCCGATCTATCTATCTCCAGACGCCCGCCAGGGGTGGTTACCAGCGAATAGCCTCGATATCACTCTCATTCGTAAGCAGTTTGCCCTCTTTGCAAGTCACATCCTCCTCTGTCATATTCATTGTCAACCCATCCCTCCATCTCAACTTCGTTCCTCTCCTCCTTCTCTCCGTCTGCACCTCACACACATACACTCTCCTTGTCAGTCCTATGCTCCCTCCTTCCAAGTGGCCAGGGCAACTTTACAGTGTCTGCGAGGTTCAGTCGGCGAGTAGCCGTCCACATATTTCTTCTATTAAACCATTAAGGCCCTCTCCCACTTCGGCGTAAATAGGCACGATGAAGCCACGATGAAAATCGTGGCTGAAGTCGGTGATGTGTCGACGATTCTGACGAAGAATCGTGGTGTCGGCGTAATACCGGCGACACCAGTACGACAAAACGCCGAAACCTCGGCAGAGTATACGATATAACTGGCGACTAGTAGCCGACATATCGCTGATATGTCGGCGTAATGCACAAGCATTATTCTAAATTCAAATTTTAACGTTTTTTTTTTTATGGCGACTCAATGGCGATAAAGGTACAACGGCGGCGTGATGTCGACGATGTATCGTCGATGTGTTGGCGAATGCATCGCACGCACCTCGCAGACAAAAAGCCGAGGCCATCGCAGGTGCCTCGCCGTCATCGGCGTATTTAAGGCGATTAATCGACGGTTCATCCGCGAAATGTCGGCGATATATCACTGACATTCATAAGATGAAATATTACTGTCGCACAACCCGGTACATATCGTACGGTTTACGTAGGCTATGTCGTATTAACCTCACCGATGCATCGCCGATACATTGCCGACGCTTCGCCGTATCACCGTATGACATCTCAACGTTTTTTTTCACCGCCGATGCCTCGCCGATGTCGCCGATCATACGCGGTTTATACGCAGGGTAATCGCTGACGTCGCCGAGGCGTCGCCTTGTTGTTTACGAATAATCTGCGAAATTTTACAAAATCGTGGAGGGCCACGACGTTTTCATGCAGCATGAAAACGTCATGGTCCCCCACGACAAATTTCCACCTCGTGCGACGTATCGGCGCCATGCCACGAATGGACAAGATTTTGATGACGAATACCCACGATTAGGGATTTTTGACACATCGTGACTTTATCTTCCACACTTTCGCCGAAGTGGGAGAGGGCCTTTAGGATGATCGTAAATCGTATTACACATACTCGTACCCGAATATGTTCACTGCTGCCACCCAGCCCAGTCGTTGCCGAGATGCGTTTGTTTGAGGACGTTCATATTTGCTCATCGCATTTTCGTTTTGTGCCGTGATGGCCGAGCGAATCGAGCAACATTATTACATCATATCTTAAAAAAAAAAATGGTGGAGCGATTCTTAAACCATCAGGAAGATCCAGCAGGCTATTGACGATGAAGCTATTGATGTTAAGCAAATTTAAGGACTGGAAGGTATTAAGAATATATGGAGTGGAGGGGAAATTCTTGAGTGCTGTGAAGAGTATATACGAAGGAGTTAGGTCTACGTTGCGAGTGGATGGTGAGCTGAGTGAGTTCTATGATCTCAGTGTGGGACTGAAACTGGGTTGTGTGACGTCTCCATGGCTGTTTTAATATACTGTATACATGGATGGGGTTGTAAAGAAGGTGCAAAGTAGGGCAGTGGATGTGGGGGTGGCTCTAATGAATTAGGGTGAGATTTGGAAGATTCCGGTGTTGCTGTTTGCTAATGACGCAGTACTGTTGAGTGAAGATGAATGAGAGTTGCAAGGTCTGTTGAATGAATTTGGGACTGTGTAGGAAGAGGAATCTGAAAGTTAATGTAAACAAGAGTAAAGTTATGGTGTTTGAGAGGAATGAAGTCACAGAATACACAGGGAGGTTGGATGGTGAGGATATGGAGAATGTGAGTGCATTCAAGTACATGGGTAGTGTGATGAGTAAGGATGGAACTTTTGGGGATGAAGTGCTTGAAAGGGTACAGCAGTGAAGGAAGGTTCTTGGTTCACTGAAAGCAGTGATGAGAAATAGGGAGGTGAGTATGGAAGTTAAGAAGTCATTGCATGATAGTATTGTGATCCCTACCCTGACGTTTGGCAGCAAGGCATGAACCTTGCAAGAGGGGAACAAGTCAAGAGTGAGAGCAGTGGAAATGAGTTACTTGAGAGGAGCATATGGAGTGACATGGAGGGACAGGATAACGAATGAAGAAGTGAAGGAACGTTGTGGGGTGGATGTGGATGTGGTTGAGAAGATTAGGAGAAATACACTGAGGTGGTTTGGACATGTGGAAAGAATGGCGAATGGAAGACTGACTAAGAGGGTGTATGTAGGTGAAATGGAGGGAGGGAGAGGGAGGGCAAGACCGAGGATGAGGTGGAGGGATGGAGTTAAGAGGTATATGAGGGAGGGGGGAGTGAGTTGGGGGGGCGGTAGTCAAATGGTGGGTGACAGAGCTACTTGGAGGCGTTTTGTCTGCGGCCACCCTTTGCGGGATTAGGGCGTCGGGCTAAAGATAGATAGATAAACAGATAATCACATTAAAAATAGCCGAACGTCATCGGAGAGCAACAAGCGTTCTGATAGGCCTTCCAATACCAGAAGGCCTCACAATCAGTAAAGAGTACTACCTGGTAGTTCTCCATCGCCTACACAATGCAGTACATCATAAGAAACGAGAGCTGTGGGAGAAGGAGAACTGGCATCTCAACCACGAAAATTCTCCACTCATTCGTCCCATCTCGACCAGGATTTTTTGGCCAAACACAGGATCAGGCATTCCCGGCAGGTTACTGCCCTCCTGACATGGTTCCCTGCGACTTCTGGCGATTTCTTAAACTGAAGATGCTGCTGAAGGGTTAGAGATTTGCGGACACATATGAGATAAAGACAAATGCTTCGAAGATCTTGTTGGCTATCTCAAAAACTGATTTTACAAAATGCTTCCAGTAATGAAAGGACATCTGGGCTAAGTGTCAAGTCCCAGGAGGCAAATTTTGAAAGGGATTAAGGTCTCAGCTCAGTAAGTAAGCTTTTTTTTTTTTTCACCATCTAAAGCTCGGATGCTTTTCGATCAGGCCGCGCATTTTAATGTTTTCACTTCCACACCACAATGCTCTCTTACTTCCTCCCTTCTTTACCCATTTACTCATATCCACGTAACTTTACATGTTTGTCTCAGAGAGCTCATTTCCATTGCTTCCACCCTTGAATTGTTCTTTCAACGGGGCTCAAGCTACACTTCAAAATGTTAAATTGGGGATCATGCAACAATTTTTTTTTTTTTACTTCCATCTTGAGTTCTCTGTTCCTTGTCACTGTTCTCATTGAACAAACAACCATTCTTCTTCTTTGTATTCTTTCATGTACTTTATCCTCCTAACTTCCATCCTTGCTCATTGTTATATTAATGTGCGTTTCGTACTTTGAAGGTCTATTTCATTCTCCTAACTTTTTAAATGTTCCATTACTTCTGCATCATCAGAGGCCTTACAATATAACGTTTACGTGAGGTATTTTGCCCTGATAATGTTACGAACTGTGAGATACATACATTGTTACTGATATTATGTTTTGAAACATGCTATATGCTTGTGTTGCTACTGACAGATCATAAGAAGACTTGTGTAGTAATATACTCTACACATGTGACTTAGTGAAGGAAGTTTCAATTAACTTGAAAGGATGAAATTTTGTTTGTTGTTTTACGCTGTCCTTGAGAATTAAGCTGAATAAAGCGGCAGTAAGCTGTTTCGGTCATAACAAATATTCAGCTTCATTAACAGCCATGGCGAGCCTGTAGACGCCTGCTCGCTAAGACGCCTGCCTCAGTTCCCCAGCAACGGTGATGGAGTAATGACAATGGTAGAAGACATCCAGAAATTTCATTTAGGAGTGTGGAGACAGTGCACTATATAATTTAAGAACATGAGTGAACAGTGTGACCCACAATGTGTGTAAATACACCTTACCATAGTCGGAACAACTGCCCACCACATGAAACGACTTACAACTAGAGGGCCACTCAGTGGTGCGCATCTCTCCGACAAGAGCAACGTAATTTTCAAACTACCCGTCGTAATGGGTTAGGGTTTCTCATCAGTAATTAAGATTTCGCAAAAAAAAAAAAAAAAAAAAAAAAGTTTTCCAGGCTCAGAATCTGTAATACGATCCGGATCGGTCTCAAAAGTTAATCGATTGTTCACTGGGACATGGGCTATCTACCCACCAAATTTGGTCCAAATCTCTCTTTTAGTTTTTGAGTAACCCTACTAACAGACAAACAAAGAAACAGAGGTGAAAACATACTCTCCTTGTCGGGGAGAATAACCGTGCCAAGTAGGATAATTTTGCCCTAGATTGCAAGTTCAAAATCCCAATGAACAGAAACACTGTTCAGCCCTAATTTCCTTGTTACGTTTACCAACATTACCCAGGGACTTACAAAGGCAACTACGTACAACATTTATTAGCAGGAAGTGCTCTCACCGATTCATTCTGTACTGTGCATCCAACCACAGAAGACATCATTATGGAAGAGAAATAAGTGAGTACTAGTTCTCTAAGATTTCCTGTGGTGGATCTTATTCTCGGTCTCAGAACCCATTTCATTCATATACAAGTCTTGGTGTATTGAAAGATTTATATTTTGTTAAAGAGTAACGCTTGTACAGGAGCTTGAGTGTGAAATTTGAATTTTGGTGGACCCAGACAGGAAAGGACTTTAAATTATACCGATACATACTGTGAACGCTTACAGCAGCGAAACTTAAAAGCCAGCTACATTTCTAAAATCTTCCACTTAATCATAAGCCAACTGCGAAAAAAAATCAAGACACCTTAGTAATGATGACTAGAAATTCATCAAAGAAAAGATCAACGGTTACTCAAGAAGGGTAGAACTGAAACAAGTTTATCACCATCGGAACCACAAGTTGTAGTTGTGAAGGAATGCCCCCAAAACGACATAAGAAGAGGATGTGCATCAATACTCTAACCCAATATATCAATATAAATAGCTGAAGGCATATCCATGGCCAAATAGTGATGAAATGATGACTGACCTCTCATACTACAGTGTGTTCTCTACTTTCAACTTGAAAAGTGCTTATCACCAAGAAGCGCTGGATGAGTCAGACAAAAAGGATTATCACAAGGAAGTGGATTACTTGGATACAACTTATCAGCAAAGACCAATAAATAGTCGGGCAATAACTCCTCCTGAAATAAGGAAGTCTAGTTGTGTAGCAATTACTCCCAACTTCTACGATTGTGACTATTTTTTGCAGTTTTTAAAGTTAGCTGGTTAGCTGAATCAATTTTACACTTGATTATGTTGTTGCTGCACAACACTGGTCCGCCTGACCAAGCAGACTCGTCAACTGCAGACAATCAACCGCATCTATACGGTTGTCTCAAGGGTTCCCTACACCGATAATGTTATGCCTGTTTCTTGGGTCCTATGTGTTATGCAGTACTTCATTATGTGTGTTTTTTTTTTTTTTTTTTTTTGTGTGTGTGTGTGTAGGCCTATTCTACAAGAAGGGCTGCTAATTTAAGTCGAAAGTTAGGAGAGATGGCTGATGTCTAATCTAAGTCTTTCTAGATGAAATGGGTCAGCTTTGCTTAAGGGCACCTCCAGTAAAGTAGATGGGCGTTAAAGGATGAGCTTGTGATACAGTATTCCAAAATGGATAATTTATCGCCCTGCGCAAGAACTGCCCATTTAAGCGTTTATTCAATGCTGGTGTCGAAATGACTGGCCAGAGGATGTTATTGGAGTGAGTCTGGTATTTGTGTGGTGATAATGTGTAGCGTTGTGTTGTGCTGCTCTCTCATGTAATGTCAGGGGTGTTGTGTGTTGGAGCAGACCGTCGAGTATAATAGTGTGGCTCCCTTATCGAGGTATTTTATAGCAGGGAGGGCTGTAGTTTCAAAGAGTAAGTGAGCTCTGGGAGTAGTACTGATGCAGTGAGTGATAATGTGTAAAGCTTTATTCTTATTGCAAGATGGAGGCCAGAGCAGGGAAATCATAGAGATCATTGATTTAATGTAAGTCTTGGAAAAAAGGGTGATGCCTGCAAATGAAAAAAAAGTATATATATATATATATATATATATATATATATATATATATATATATATATATATATATATATATATATATGGCAAACAAGGAAGAATGCTGAACATTAACAGTTTTAATACAAAGGTGTTTGTTCAGACACACACACACACACACACACACACACACTCTCTCTCTCTCTCTCTCTCTCTCTCTCTCTCTCTCTCTCTCTCTCTATCACTCCAAAATGTACAGTATTTGGGAAATTAATGGAAATAAATGTATTATAATATACAATGAAAAAAGTGCTTATAACCAACAGAATTTTTGGAGAAATGTTCTGAAATACGTTGTCAATACATTTGTGTATTAACACTGCCCATCTTTAGTTTTGCTTTGGTAAACAAACTAAGAAAAATCTGTAATATAAGTAAGAATGCCAGGAGCTGTGGGGGCCCAGTATATCTGGAATATGTAATATGGACACATTAATTAGGCGAACTTCGAATATAAAATGAAAATTTGATTGAGATATTGTCCACTGCGAGAATATTGGACTCATGGAAATTATTGTTTATAAACTAATCTACAGTATGTTGCTAACCTGTTTCATTTTTGTTAGCTGACTAAATATTTGCTAGATCCTCAAAGGGGCCAAGTCACAGGTAAACCAACTTCAGTATACGCCAGCTAGCCTAGCGTGCTGCAACATTCCACCCTATAACGTCATGCCTCGGGATTTCTATCACGTAAGCTTAGGTAAGTTTTAAAACTTTTGGAATTTGGTCACTTTGGGGGGATATGTATAGGTTACTGAAATAGGATGGCTGGGCTTCAGAAGGGGGTCAGTGCCTCTCAACTTTGCTGTAGGAAACAGTTTGCTAAAGTGCAGAATATTTTCTGAAATTTTGCGGGATTCAACACGCTCCTGCAAACCCGAGAATTAACAAAGCATTGCCACAAGGGGTTTTTCAAAAGTTGCCTGATTCATTATTCATTTAGTGTTATTTTTAACCCGCGCCGTCCCGAGGACGTACTTCCACGTCCTCACGTTTTGTCACAGCCAGTCCCGAGGACGTACTTCAACGTCCTGCAATTGCAAGGTTCATAATTTCCACAATTTTCAAAATTCGCGGGAGATTTTCGTTTCGCCCGGGTACCCAAGCCTCCCCTACCTGCCGCCAGGCGGGCAGCATCCTAGACCCCGCGTGACCTGCGCTCGCCCTTGTCTCGGTCACTCACCTGCCAGCAGTGACCCAGGTCAGACATGGCGCGGAAAGGTCTCTCAGATGAGCAAATTGCATTCGTCCTGGAAGCCTTCACTGGAGACAGTGATTCTCCACTCGATGATGATGTGGTGGATCGCGATTACGTCCAGCCAGAGGAAGAAATAAGTAGCAGTGATGAGGAGGTCCCTTCGCCCCGAAAAACGCGGTATGTGACATACCGTAAGGCAAGGGAAGGCCAGGCTGCTCCCCAACCACGTGCACAGCTATCTCTCCATCACGATTCTGATCAGGACGAGGATGAAGACGATGAGGATGACGGAGGGCTAGGACGTGATATCGCCGAGTGGTTGGGAAAGGAAAAAATATCACCACGTGGATCAGAAGGTGGGGCGAGACGACACCTAAGGTATGGTTCAAGTACTTTGTCTGGGGAAGTAGCAAGTGGTGTGGTGGGATTGCTGGGAGAAAGGGAAAGTGTTGTGGCGGCAGTGCGGGGTGAAAGTGAGAGTGGTGTGGGGGTAGTGCGGGGTGAAGGGGCCAGTGGTGTGAGGGAGGCAGCACGAGCACGTGGTGCTCGTAGGCCTAGGGGAGAGGAGGTTGAGTCACTCCCCAGCACTTCTTTCGCCCCTGAATATGCCCAAACTTCCTCCCCACAGCCCCAGGATGTGGGGAAAAGGAAAGAAAGGGAAGGGAAAGGGCAAAGGAAAAGGGAGAGGGAAGAGAAGTGCACGAGTGATGAGAGGCGCCGCTCTCCACCTCCCCAACCTCCCCCACCACCCTCACCTCCCCACCCTGACGAAGGGGACGATGGTGACGTGGCTGGAGACGGTGGTGTCACGTGGAACTGGGAGGATGGGAGTAATTTTACTCCCATCATTCACCAGTTCACTGAGGAGTGGCGGTCAGGTTGCACGGCTCCAGGTGTAAATGCTGGGTCGTCACGTTTAGATTTTTTCAACTTGTTTTTTGATGAGGCGTTTGTTGGGCGCATAGTAGAACAGACGAATATATTTTCACAATCCCAGCGCCTTGAAAGTGAACGCCTAGGAACCACAAGCAAGCATGCAGAACAGTATGACTTTCCCGTGACTATATCAGAGATGTTCCTATTTTTGGCCCTAGTAATCTTGATGGGTGTGGTGAAGAAAAATCAAATTCCTGCCTATTGGACAACGGACCCAATCATCCTAACACCTTTCTTTGGAAAGGTGATGGGTCGTAATAGATTTCAGTTTATTCTCGGCCGCCTCCACTTTTTGATGCAGATGATCCAGCCAATGCAAATAACACCGATAAAATGAGGAGAATTAGGCTGGTATTTGATCATTTACGGGGAAATGTTCCGCTCCTCATTTTATCCCTACAGAGACCTCGTCATAGACGAGAGTCTTGTGTTGTGGAGAGGCAATATTTCCTTTAGGCAGTATATACCCAGCAAGAGACACCGTTTCGGGTTCAAGATCTTTGTTATGTGTGACTGTAAGACTGGTTATGTGCAAGACATAGTCTTGTACACGGGCACCTGAACAGATATAATAGAAGATCGGAGTATAGGAACTCTCTGGGGCCGTGGTGAAGACAATGATAGAAGAGTACCTTCATCGTGGTCATGTTTTGTACCTGGACAACTGGTACACTAGCCCTCTTCTCGCTAGGTTCCTCCACCAACACGACACCGGAGTCTGTGGTACAGTCAAGAGAAACCGTCGCCATATGGTCAAGATAGGGAGGAAACTTGACAAGAATGAGGTGGTTTTCTTCCAGGCCAATAATATCCTTGCAACCCTGTGGAACCACAACAGGGAAGTTTGCCTCCTATCAACTGTTCACAGCCCCCTGATGCACCGCACAGACTCCGTGGATCACCGTAGCGAGAGGAGGCGCATAGCGTATGGAAACCAGAGTCTGTACTTGCCTATAATCTGAACATGAGGCAAGTTGATCAGTCAGACTCGATGATTTCAAGTGTTGACTGTGCCAGGACAACGATGAAGTGGTACAAGAAACTCTTTTTTCCACTTGCTTGACATCACAGTCCTGAACGCCCACTACCTGCACGCAATGACCACCGGAGTATCCGAGACCTTTGAGGGGTTTGTGAGGGAGCTGGCACGTGAAATAATCGCCAAGCATGCCCAGGAAATACCCCCACACCGCCCCCGCGCCCCCCGTGCTGTTCAGACTCCCCTACGTCTTGCAGCCCGCCACTACCCCAGCGCAGTCCCTTCCGAACCAAACCGTCATAAACCCCAGCGTCGCTGCCATGTATGTAAGCACTCGACAGTCAGACCATCAACGCAGAGAAAAGACACAAGATACGAGTGTGTCGAGTGAAATGTTGCGTTGTGCCTTCAGCCTTGTTTCAAGGAATACCATAATCTCGTACACTTCTGAAACTGTGTGGGAAGGCGAAATGACGCTCATGATAATGGTAAGGCCAGTCAGTAGGTGCTAAGTCAAATATAAAGTTGAAACGGGTGTTATTTTTTCAGAAAAGTAATGTATAAGATGAGAATTAGTGTAAGTGGAAAGAATTGTTATCAAAACTACACCCACTGTGTAAATCTGGTCAGTAAATATGTGATAGCAAGGAAATAAAGTGGAAACGGGTGTAATGTTAGCATGAATAAAACATATAAGTTGAACATTACTGTAAGTTGTCATAATTGATGTCACGAGTACACCCACATTCTGGTCAGTAAGTATGTGATAGGAATTATATACAGTGGATGATGTTGTAATGTTAGTAGTAAGGTATTTTATAAGTTGATTACTTGTGTAAGATGAAACAAATGATATCGCGATAACACTCCCTGTGTAAGTATGCGCAAATATGACGCTAAGTTCCATCTTACGTTCAGAAATGATGTAATATCAATTATATCAAGTGTTTACATGTGCAATGTTAGTGTAGAATAATTATATAAGTAAAAAAATAGGTTGTAAGTTGAATTAGTTGTCTTAGCGACTTCACCGTGTGTGTTACTATGCGCTATTATTAGGCTATATATTTACGTAAGGCCTGAAATAATCTCAAAACAGTTCTATAAAGTTGAAAAGTGTATAATAATATTAGAAAGGTATTATGTTAGTAGAAAAAGCACAATACGAGTTGAAACATCAGTCACAGCGAGTTCACTCACTACGTAAATTAGCGCTAGCATTACGCTAAATGTTATCAAAAGGCCTGTGAATACGTAAAAACAGTTCAATATAATGTAAAATGGTATAATGTTATTGTAGAAGTATTATGTAAGTAAAAAAAAAATTATATGTATCATGATTTTAGAATGTTAGCGATTCATGGGAACCAAGTTGGCCGATTTTGCTCGTTTCTCACGATGGTACAATGGTTATTTCTGCTCTATTTTTGTATAAAATCCAATATACTCTTTTATCACATGTTTTTATGTTTGTAATAAATTCATTTCTACTTACTTTCATTGGTTTCCCAAACTTATAATACCATAGAAAATGTTTGATGCTCACACCGCATAGGGAGAACACGGGGGCAGGTGGGACCATCGCATACCTGGTTAAGCTAATTAGGGACCCCAGGGACCACTTTCTTTGCCACCGACCATTGTTTCTGACCAAAAGCGAAAGTTTAAGCAAAAAAAAAAAAAGGTCGAAAATTGCCCGGGATTGGGGGGTACCAGTGGTCGAAAAGTTGCCGGGACGGGGCGGGTTAATAGGATCCAGAAGCTAGGGTCAACAAACGTGCAGGTTTCATGTATGCCAGCATTACTGCCCTACGTTGCATCACCGCCTGCTTCTATTTATTTTGTTTCTTTGTTCCCCTTTTATTATTCTGGCCCTTTGTTTTACTTTCAGTCCCATCCCTCCCCTCTCTCTCTCTCTCTCTCTCTCTCTCTCTCTCTCTCTCTCTCTCTCTCTCTCTCTCACCCACCTACACAATCAGCATATATAATAGGAAAAATATTTCTGGCATGAAACATCTCAGAATAGAAAAGAATCTTGTTCCTTGGTTACGTATCTTAGGATGATGGTTAACAATACTCATACTCTTGAAAATTCTGAAGCATTTTTCATTATGTATAGTCTGAAGCTCTCCATATATAGCTTTTCACCATAGAATTAAGCAGTTACCCTGTATGTCGTCAGAGCCAGTCTGACCTTATATCTGTATCTCAGCTTCAGAGTATCTGGAAGGAGGGTGGGGTTTGGATTTATCGGAAGAGCTTATGAGAGATTGTGAGGGAGACAATTTTATTATTACTCTTATTTTTCTATTGACTGAAGGCATTTATAAAGTGGTCATGCTCCATGATGTGGTATGTCTTGATTGATAAAAGAGATGATATGTAAAGTGTGTGTTGTTTGTGTATCCATTCTGTAAAAGCAGCCCTGCCCGCCCCCCCCCCTCGTCTGCGCGCGCGCGCGCACGTGTGTGTGTGTGTGTGTGTGTGTGTGTGTGTGTGTGTGTGTGTGTGTGTGTGTGTGTGTGTGTGTGTGTGTGTGAACATCTTGAATCATCCTTTTATCAGAGCTGTGAATGGGTGGACTCCTGGACGACATCCCGTAATAAATCTGAACTTTCATCCATCCAGCCAAAGGCAATATAGTCAAAAAAGTGCTTGTTGTAATTTTGCTGAGTTATCCTGTAATGGAAATTAGCAGTGTTTGAACAGATAAACAGTTAGGTAGCTTCCTGGATGACAAGGTATATTAACTTACATTTCCTTGTGCTGGCAAACTTAACATGACGGGAGACTCATGCTTATGCTAAGAGACGTGTTGAGTTCTCCTACAATGTGAACTTAGGATGGGGGCACGGGTAGGTTTCTTTAGGACAAGACATATAAACTTTCATCATTCATCTGTGCTGGCAGAATAATATATGTTGCCAGTTTATAAAGTAACACGTTAGATTACCTTCAACATCAGTAAAGTCGCTGAATGTAGTGCAGTGCCTCTCTTATCAACTAGGTTAATAGTATACATTGGAGGCATACTGGTTGTACACTTTCAAGCAACATATACCTGAACACACACACACACACACACACACACACACACACACACACACACACACACACACACACACACACACACACACACACACAGAACGCATTATCGGTTCGACGGAAAAAATATATAATGCTGCACAAGATGATGCTCCAAAATAGTAGCGAGTGGGAGAAAATAAATATCCGCCACTCCAGCCAAAACCAACCTCATATAAATTCCTCCGTATTTTTACCCAGGCCGGCAAGACTGGGATTTTAAACCGCACCACTTAAAATTTTACACAGTAAATGCCACACCTCCTGCCGCCCGCCCACCCTTCACGCACCACCACCATTAGCAGCCTCTCTTAGGACGGATAAGCTTATTGTTGAAGAAACTTTACTTTTAATAACTGATCATGGTGTTTGATACGTACTAAAATGTGGAAAATTTGCTTCTGGGAAAGGCTAGGAGTGAAAGGGAAGTTGAAGGCTTTAAGAAGTAATGCAAGAAAACATGGAGTTAAAAGTGGGTAAAAAGGAGAAAGGTTTAATTGTCGGGCAGGAAACACTTTGGTGCGAAAGGCAAACTAAAGAAGAAAATACTGTACGTACCAGCACTCTCTCTCTCTCTCTCTCTCTCTTTCTACATATATATATATATATATATATATATATATATATATATATATATATATATATATATATATATATATACAGTGAGAGAGAGAGAGAGAGAGAGAGACAGACAGACAGACAGACAGACAGAAACTATTTAAGCAAGCAAGTGCAATTTCTTAAAGGGGAAAATAGCTACCTGTAAAGGGGAAAAAACTCAAAGAATAAAGTGTGTCCGTGGATTGTAGCAGAAGTAGACTGTAGTGAGTTTAGAAAAACAAAGGTGACATTCGTCGTTTGACGAATGAGGATAACAGTAGGCGTTAGACCAGGTGATGAAGGTGGAGACAGACTGATAAAAGGTAAACAAGCCGCAGATAAAGTGGAGTGAAAGACAAGCGAGTAGTGAAGGATTGACTTCTTGGAGTGGATGGCGGTGTAGCTGGCTAACTTTGGTTAGGTTAGAGTGTATGGAATTGTGGTGAGCAGCTCGGGCCTCAAGGTAAAAGGATACGGCAGGGTTATAGTCGACGACTGCAACAAGAGAAAAGACAAAGTGGTAACACAAGGGAAAACGTGTGATAGTGTGATGGCATAAAGAGAAGTTTCCCATGTAAGGACACAACTAATTAACGACCTTTAGTATAATGAAAATCAACAAGCCAAAGCTGGAAGATTCATAAAATATGTGTAAAACGAAAATGAAAGTGACACCGAACGTTAAAGAAAAAAAGATACTCAGGTCCCATTCTATGCCCAAAAATGTTAAATATTATTTTCGACATCATATCTATCCGACATCCAATATTTAAAAATGCGTGGGTGGTATCAGGATATAAAGATCAAAGTAAGAGAATCAACAGTACAATAAGAACTGGCTGCACCAACTCACTTACCATGCAGTCCTTTAAATTAATTAAATGAAATAGACAAAAAAGTTGCACAACTGCTAGGGTCATATGAACCCGGATATAAAGGCAAAAGACAACAACAAAGAATAAAAGCAGGCAAGAATCTAAAACGCACTTAATAATCTAAACACTAAAAACACCGAATACTAAATCTTATGATGCACTTCAGCTGCCTCCACAAAGTTGAGGCAGTCCTCTACCATGAAACAGGCAACCTCTCCAGGCACCGACGAACCATCACCTGCCTGGTGCCCCAAGACTGGGACACTTTGCCAGCAAGTCTCAAATAGTCACGGTTATCAAGCAATCCAACAATCCTTAAAGAAAGCAGAGGGAGCACCCTCCATTAACAATCCACGAGAGAATCAAATATGGCCAATCTGCAACCAGCATAAAGCTATCTCCTACTGGAAAGAAAGCCTTTGGTAAGTAAAAGAGCCCACATTGCCAAAAATAGCATCCAACTTGTTAACCCTCACCTCAACCAAGCGGTCTTGCCAACAACGCCGAATCCGTCCAGCAGTAAAAGAGTAAAAATTATGTGCAGGCAGCCAATGCAGAGGATTAGATACCACAGAAGAAGGGCAAGACGATGCTGTTTTAGTCAGCAGATCAGCCTGCTTATTCCCAGACACCCTCCACTTGGCAGAAACCCAAGAAACTCCACATGACTGCCACGACGGCCAAGAAGGAAAACTATTTTAAACTTGATAAAACCAGTGGATGAGACGAATTAATGACTCTAATGAAGCATAAAGCACTGCACAAGTCACTAAAAATCATAAAAATAGACTGAGTGAGAGTAAGAATGATTTGGAGAGGAAATAAAATCGCATTTAGTTCTGTTGTAAAAACTGAAACCACACCAGTAAGGTTACCATGCCCACTAAAGGAAGGGAAGACAACACCAAAGGATATTCCAGTATCAGCCCTCGATCCATCAGTGTAGACTGGGACGGAGCCCTCATGAGTTGAGGCATGTTCTAAAAAGAGAAAGAGGGACACCTGTGACGGAAGTGATTTCTTTTTATGGACCTACAGAATGTCACATGAGGGAGTAGCCAAAAACCCACCCTTGGGATCTGATGTGGACCAACTGCTAGCATAGGAACAGACAAGCGTAACATAACAGACTGGACCCTGTAACCGCAAGGTTTAGAAAACTAGGAAAAGTATAATGCACAGAAGATTTGGATTCCCAGGAGATCATAGCACGAGGCACTTAGTCGAGGAGGCAGTGAAAACGATACCAACACCTAATCATCAACAACTGTCGATGTATATCCTAAGGAAGGGCATCATCATCCACGAACAAATACAAAGTTGGTGGTGACCTGAATGCTCCAGTTGTCAGACGAACACCAGCACGATGCACTAAGTCTAATATCTAGGGACGGGAATCTGTAGCAGTGAAGACCTCACAACCATATTCAGGTTCAGAAAGAAAAAGAGATATATGCAAAAGGAGGAGGGTCTGACAGTCAGGACCCCAGGAGTTATGAGCCAATCCCACCAAAAGACTCAAGGGCTTAATACAAGCTGCCTTAACATAACAAGTATGAGAACCTAAGTCATTTGTCTATCAAATGTATGATACAGATACCAAGTCTCTTCCACACAGGAGATTTTGGGGTCATAGAGATACATGGTAGAGTTTTGGTGAACCCCACAAAGACTGCAAAAATGCATAGCCACTGTCTGTGTAGAAAAATAAAAAAAAACTCAGAAACCACAAGACTCATCCCACTGGGGAAACTCAATCTGAAACATTCGAGATCTATCCATCTATCTATTGCCAGACGCCTTAATCCCTTATGCGGGGTGGCCACAAACAAATCACCACGTCACCCTGTCCCCCGCCATTTCACTGCCCTGCTCCCAATTCACACACCCCTCTCTCATATACATCTCCACTACATCTCTCCATCTCATTCTTGGCCTTATCCCCCTTCTCTCCCCCTCCACCTCACTCATATACACTCTCCTCGTCAGTCTCTCACTCTCCATCCTCTCCACATGGCCAAAACACCTCAGTGTGTTTCTCCTAATGCTTCCTATCACATCCACATCCACACCACAATGCTCCTTCACATCCTCATTTGTCAGTCTCTCTCTCTCCATGTGACTCCACAGGCTCCTCTCAAATAACTCATTTCCACTGCTCTCAGTCTTGACTTGTGTCCCTCTAACTACGTCCAAGCTTCACTTCCATACGTCAGAGTTGGTATCACAATAATATCATGTAGTAACTTTTTCACTTCCATGCTCACTTCCGTGTTTCTTATCACTCCCTTCAAGGAACCATCAACCTTTCTTCCTTGTTGCACCCTTTCAAGTGCTTCACCCTCCAAACTTCCATTCTTATTCATCACACTACCCAAGTACTTAAACGTACTCACATTTTCCATTTCCTCCTCATCCAACCTCACTGTACATTCACTGACTTCACCTTTCTCGAAAACACAACTCTACTCTTCCTTACATTCACCTTTAAATTCCGTTTCTTACACACTCTCCCAAACTCATCCACCAAGCCTTGCAGCTCCCCTTCGTCTTCACTTAACAACATAGTATCATCTGCAAACAACAGTAAGCGAGTTTCCAAACACTGCCCTCTCTCATTAGGGCCACTCCAACATCCACTGCCCTACCTTGCATCTCTTTTATAACTCCATCCATATACAGATTGAACAACCATGGAGACATAACACATCCCTGTTTCAACCCAACCTTCAAATAGAAAAACTCACTCAATTCACTATCCATACGCACTGCAGCCTTAGCACCCTTATACATACTCTTCACAGCATTCAACAACTTCCCATGTACTCTGTATATTCTTAATACTTTCCACAATCCTTGTCAATCCAAATCCATGAAGGCCGCATATAACTTCTTTCCCTTCTCGAGAAACTTTTCCACTAAAGATCTAAGAATGAACATCTGATCTACACAATCTCTTCCGTTTCTAAGGCCTCCCTGTTTTTCTCCAACTAATTCCTCTGTTATTTCCCTAACTCTGTCAATAAGTAACCTTCCATATACTTTTCCTATTAAACTAAAACTCTTATGATTACCAAACACTTCTTTTTCCCCTTTCCCTTTGTACAAGGGAATAATTATACCTGACTTCCAATCATCCGGGGCTTTACATTCCACCCAGGCCAATCTGCTCATCTTCCACATCCATTCTATTACTATCTCTCCCCCATGCTTCAGCAATTCGCCACACACTCCATCAATTCCTGGGGCTTCCCTCATTTTGACTTTCATCATTGCTTCTACAACTTCCATCCTACTGATTTCTTCCTGTCTTCACACCTCTCTCCTCCCAGCCATTCCCCATCCACTTACAGTTTCATTTCTTTCATTCTCTATGTTCAACAATTCATGAAAGTGTTCTCTCCATCTGCTCACTTTTTCTCCCTTCTCCACTAGTAATCTACCATTTTTATCTTTCACTCCCGACTAACTTCATTGCCACCCTGTCTGACTCTCACCTCTTTCCAGAACATTTTCTTACATTCCCTCCACTTGACACTAAATTTCCTTCCAAATTCCTCATCCACTCTCTTCATACTCTCTCTTACTAATCTTTTCACCTCTCTCTTCCTTTCTACATATATCTATCTCTTCCGTCTCTCAACTTCTTCCATGCCCTTATTTCTCATCCATTCATTATATGCTTTCTTCTTTTGTGCCACAGCCTGTCTCACCTCTTCATTCCACCATGCTGTTTCTTGCACCCCCTTTCGTCTTCTCTTCACACCACATACCACCTTACATGCTGCACGTATTTCCTCTGTGAATATCTTGCACACATCTTCCACGTCCCCCATCTGCTCCAATTCATATTTACCCAATTATTCCTCCACTTCTCTCTTATATTCTGCCTTTACCTCATTCTCTTGTAACCTTTCCACTCTCCGTACATCTACTTCTTCCTCCTGTCCCTCCCTTCTTCTATTTCTCCATTTTACTTGGACCTTGATGGTGGTGGCCAGAAAGTCCATTCCCCCAACCTTTATATGCTCTTGCATCCATTACACATTTTTGCATCCTTTCATCCACACACACATAATCAATCATTGCCTTCCTTTCATTCAGTTCACCATCCATCATTCTCATCACTCGCCATGTATACCTGTGGATCATTTTGTGCCTGAAGAGGGTATTGGCTATCACCAACCCCCTCCCGGCACATATGTCCACTAAAGCATTGCCATTCTCATCTATCTCAGCAGGTACACCCTCCTCACCAACTACTCCATCCACCTTCACATTCCGTACTTTACCATTCATATCACCAATCAAAAACACTCTCTCATTCCTTTTAAACTTTTCCATGCACACTTCCACATTTGTCCAGAACTCTTCTCTCACTCTGCTTGCACGATCTTGCGTTGGCGCATACGCGCACACAATCACCCATATTTGTAGTCCAACTTTCAGTCTTACCCACACAATTCTTGAACCAACTGATCCATACTCTCTTATAATCTCCTTCCATCTGTTACTCACAACAATACACACTTCTTCTTTTGCCCTCTCATTCTCACCTACTCCTGGACATATACCCCATCCATACTCCCATTCTCTCACACTATCACCTCCCCGTTTAGTTTCAGTTAATCCACATATATCAACTTTCGCATATATATATATATATATATATATATATATATATATATATATATATATATATATATATATGTGTGTGTGTGTGTGTGTATGTATGTATATATATATACATATATATATATATTTTTTATGCATACATAAATATATATTTATTTATAAATATGCATACATATATGTATGTATATAATGTACACACAGCAAAAAAACTATCGTTACAGGGGGGTCCGATGTGTTTCATACTGAACAACCTGGCTGTCTCGCTAGGGTTGGTAAGCCTGACAGTGGGTGAGTTGCCAAATAGGACGAGGTAGAAATATGCATGGGAGAAGCAATGGATATAGCTTATAATAAATATGCAACAAACACACGCAGGGATACCAATGGAGGAGGCTGTTATCAAAAACCTTCATTCGCATGTCATTTTATATCGCGCAGAAGGTGTAACGATAGTTTTTTTGTTGTGTGTATACATATATATATATACTTCTATATTTATATACTGTATATGCATATATTTCTGTATATATTTATGTGTATATATACTAAGAGAGAGAGAGGGGGGGGGAATGGAGAGTCAAACTGCAAAGATATAGGATTAGTATCGTAAGCAGGTCACCAAATACAAATTTCCCCTGACGCCTTCAATTTTGTGACAGACATTTGTTCTCTTTCTTTGGAACATATTTCATTTTGCTCAGGAGAGGTTTTTAGAACTAGAAAAGTTTGATACAGCCTTCATTTAGACTTTCATTACCGGTACTAGTGGTCCATGCAGAGTTGAAAACAATCATGTGGTTGTCTTACGACCAAATTTGAAAATCTGTAATCGGATCAAGGGAAGTGGTAGTCCCGATGCAGGTTTGGGATATAACCACATTCTTTTCTAGCCAACAAACGATGTTGCTCCCATTCCAGCCTCTTGTATCCTTAATATATATATATATATATATATATATATATATATATATATATATATATATATATATATATATATATGTGTGTGTGTGTGTGTGTGTGTGTGTGTGTGTGTGTGTCGGGAGAAGACACTAGCATCGATCGAACAGGACGGCACTCCCGAGATGGATGGCAAGCTGGTGACAGGGAGAGCCGGAACTCCTGTGTCACCAGCCCTCTGGACCTGTTCCTGACCAGATCCCTTTGCTGAATATTTTTAGTGTGTTCATTAACACGGAGAGTAGGCCAACATACTCCTACAATACCTCAACCTTCAACTGTCTACACCACACTGTATGCACAATAGATATCGAACTGTTTTTCATCCCTCTTTTGCAGTGGCTGCTGCATTACTATTAGCAAATTCTGTGGTACCTCGGATGGCCATCTCTGGCAGGGTAGGGCTGACGGCACAGGGTCCTGGTCGCAGTCAAGCGACTGTGCCTACAGCGGTTGTTGGAAACACAGTCCATGCTCGATAGTGAAAACGCGCAGGTTCGGCCTTATATTTCACCAGTATCCGTGGTTCTAGTACCAGTTTGAATTCTGTTCAGTTTTTCCTCCAATCCATATCCCCTCTAGCCCTGTTCCTCACAGAACACCAAATCTCTCCCTCTACAGACATATCCCCATTTTGTTCTTCTGGTTACCATCTCCTCATAAACTTCTGTAACAAGGGTGGCACCTGTTATTATATCAAATCTAAATTTGTAATTGACACTGTTTTGAACTTCACTTCAGCTAATTTTGATTGTTCACTTATAAACTAAATTATCTAAGTATTGCCAAATACGAGTATATCTGTGTAGTTTAGGACTCCTCCAATGCTTCGTCAGAGCCCAGCGTATTTGACTCCATGTCCACACACTTGACTAACCTTAACCTCTCCTTTACCGCTGAAGTAACCATTTCTAGTTATTTTAACGTCCACAGTGTAAAATGGTTGTTGCATTCTGCCAGGAGTGACGATATTTGTCTAGAATGCGAGCTGTTTCCAGAATCGTTTAATCTTACGCATTTGATAAAACAACCAACCAGAATACCAGATAATCCTGACCATAACGTCTATCTCTTGGACCTATTCCTGACAAATAATCCAGATCAATACAGAATCCTCAATACAGTTAAGGCCTCATTAGTCACTTGCCCAAAACCTTCCCATTCTGAACCTGGCATAGTGACCACATGGCACTTTGATAGGGCATTATGGGATGGATGTAGAAATTACCTTGCTGATATTCCACAACAGTCTTTCTTGTCCAGTGACATTAATTACAGTACTTAATTCAAGCTGGTATGGAATTGTTCATATTAAAAGATGGCTCCCCAGAATGGTTTGACAGCAATTGTTCCAGGGCAACGACCCAAAAGTCCTTACCATATAACTTCTACTTAGAATTAAAAAAAAAAAAATCAATCTCTAAGTCAATTTAAAATTGCTGGAAACCATACAAATGCAACAATAAATCTCGCTAAATAAAACTTTCTTCATAACGAAGCATCCAAACAATTAAAGAATCTTAATGACAATAGAATATTCTGGTCAACTCTTAGTTCTTTCAATAATAACTTTACGAAATCATCTCCCATTCCCCCACTAAAATCTTCAGACGGTAACACTATAAATGACTGTCGTGGTAAAGCGAACATCTTTGCCAGTACATTTGCCTGAAATTCTACCTTAGAGGAAGTCAGCTAGAACGTCCCTGTGCTATAATTTGACTCTCCCGAAATTGCTCCATTTAACATACTGACTAGATGTGTAAAGTACATCCTAGTCAACTTACCAGCCAACAAAGCTCCTGGTCCAGATGATATTGCTCCAGTTGATTCGGAAAAGTGTTCCCCAGAACTTGCACCTGTTCTAGCTAAATTATTTAGACTATGCATACATTCTAATTCATTCCCTAATTCTTGAAAGTACGCCAATATCCACCCAAATCCGAAGAAAGGATATTCCTCTGACCCCTGGCATTACGGACCAATAGCTATCACATCTCCTCTTGGTAAAGTATTTGAGACTGTAATTAATATGCACATTGTTAAACATCGTGAATTCAACAACGTAATTAGTGATAGACAACATGGTTTTCGCCACGAAAGATCCTCTGTTGATATACTCAATCTCCTGACTCATACTAGCCATCAGTAAATTGACCAACATGGAGGAACTCATGCAGTAGCCCTTGATTTTTTTTTTTTTTTTTTTACAGTGTGTGGCATCGATCCCTGCTAGCCAAACTCCCTTGTTATGGCCAACCATCTTTTTTCCTCTGATTTCCTCATATCTCAATGACAGAAGATTACGAATAAAAGTAGATGATATATGTTATATTTTCCACTCGATTAATGCCGTCTTGCCACAATAATCAGCTCTGACTGCAACCCAATTCCTTATTCATATTAATGATCTCTTCTCTGTCACCCATTATCCCATCCATTCATATGCAGATAACTCAACACTTCACAGTTCACTAATACTTAAACATCCATTCACAAAAGTTTAGTAGCTCTAACTCACAACTCAGTAGAGCACTCTCCAAAAATCAAGACCTATTTAAAATCACTGAATGGGGACAAAATAACATTGTCTAGTTTAATGCTAGGAAAACCAAATATATAAAATTTACTAAGAGACAGATATTCCCTGATTCCTATATTACCTTCAGTGTTATAAAATTATCTAAAATATTGAAAATCCCAGTGTTTCACTTAACAATGCCCTCAGCTGTACCTTTCATGTTAGATCACTTGCTAAAACCGCTACAGAGAAACTTCGATTATTTTGCAGAGTCAATAATTTCTTCACTGACGAGCAGTTAGCTATAATTTACAAGAGTCGTGTGCGTTCCCTTGTGGAATGGATGTGGAGAGGTTGCACTAAAAGAACTACACAAAATTAAGACCAAAGCTGTTAGAATTAGTAACAACCTACTACCTTCCCTACAAATAAGAAGGAATGTTGCCTCCCTTGCAATATTTTACAGATACTTTTATGGCAAATGCTTAGAATTTGCATCCATTGTGCGACCTCTCGATGCCTTTCCGGCGCGTCACGGGCATCTAGTAGTCCTAATGACTGGACTGTGACACTGCCATATTGGAGAACTTCAATAAATTAGAATTCTTTTATTCCTCGAACTGCATCTCTTTGGAACTCACATCCCCAGAGTGGGTTTACCCAAAAAGTCTACCTGCGGCGGTACAATTTCAACTGTTATAGATATTTTATGAATGGGGGACACCTGTAAGCTGGTGTATGGATTACATTTATAATTCATTTGCCTTTCCTTTCTCTGTACTGTTATTAATATACTGGAGAGAGAGAGAGAGAGAGAGAGAGAGAGAGAGAGAGAGAGAGAGAGAGAGAGAGAGAAATACACACATAAATATGCACATTTACATAAAAATATATACATATATTTGCATATAGTGTATATATATATATATATATATATATATATA
Organism: Coenobita brevimanus; assembly: GCF_032717465.1. Taxonomy (NCBI): domain Eukaryota; kingdom Metazoa; phylum Arthropoda; class Malacostraca; order Decapoda; family Coenobitidae; genus Coenobita; species Coenobita brevimanus. The sequence continues at coordinate 5,548,412 of NC_137008.1, read as the reverse complement.
TATATATATATATATATATATATATATATATATATATATAATATTAAATACCGGTATGAAATGCTTGAAAGGATACAGCAGGGAAGGAGGGTTGTTGGTTCACTGAAAGCATTAATTGCCACTTAGATCTACTCCTCATTTTGCTCACATCTCTGTCCTCCCCTGTACAGTTGTTATTACTGTGAGTGCTCAGTAAGTCTCCAGCCATCTAGCAGCTGTGTAATTTGAGTATAAGTGTTATTACATTTTTTCCTTGTACTGTATAGCATGAGGTGTTGATTCGTAGACCTAGTGAGGTTTTTGTGATTCATGTGTTTTTATGTCAGTCATTTTTGGTAATATTTTGTATCTGTAGTAATATATCTTGCATAACTGAGCATTATCTGGTTTTCTCATTTTATCAGGGCTGACTTAGATAACTTTACTCTTGCTAATTTCATATTAATAAAGGCTATTGCAGTTAACCATATACTTAACCTGTTTTTTGCCATTACATTATCCTTATGAGTCCTGAATGTTTAGTTCTTAGTTTGAGCATTAAACTTTAACTTATAATTTTATCTAAGTCTTTTGTTTTGAACCTGGAACTTTGCGGGACAGTTTTCTCTGTTCCATAACATAAATTTGGCGACCTCTTATCAGGATATTCAGGATATTATCATAAGGATATTGCTTGATATTTTGTGACTGTGATTTATTCATGATGTCTACTATTACTACGCTTGATGAAGCCAAAGATTTTTTGTCAAATGTGCAAACAGTGTGTGATGTAGAAAACAGAACAAAGAATGAACTTAAGCTTGTTGCTCAACAACTGGGAAATGTTGTTCGCTCTCATCATTCTAAAGATCAAATTGTCGACATGACTAATGAAAGCTTGTTTAATGTAACTCCTCCAAATGAGCAAACGCAGATTGAATTAGCTAAGTTACAGCTAGCCCTGCAGGAGGCTCGTGCTAAGGAGGCTGAGTTTCAGGCACGTTCTCAGGAGGCACTAATTGAACTTGCTAGGATTCAGGCAGACCATGAGTATCGCATGAAACAATGTGGAACTGGATCATCTACGAGTAGCTCTGATGATTTTGATGTGGCTAAAAATGTTAAACTTGTCCCTCCTTTTAATGAATCTGATTTAACAAAGTATTTTCAGTTGTTTGAGAGGGTAGCTACAGGTTTTAATTGGCCCAAAAAGTATTGGCCAGTACTCCTTCAAACTGTTCTCACCGGTAAAGCTCAAGTAACTTATGCATCTTTGCCTCAGGATCAATCTGATAATTATGATGTAGTTAAGAGCTTGATTCTTAAGGCCTATGAGCTTGTTCCTGAAGCCTATAGAGTAAAATTTAGGACAACTTACAAGCAAGATAAGCAATCCCATGTTGAGTATGCAAAAATCAAAGAAGACCTGTTAGAGCAGTGATTAAATTTTAAGAACGTGGATTCTGATTTTGGTAAATTTAAGCAGATGATTTTGCTGGAGGACTTCAAAAGGTGTATTAATAAAGATGTAAGCCTATATCTTGATGAGAGAAGAATAGATAATTTGTCTGATGCTGCAGTTTTAGCTGATGAATATGTTCTCACTCACAAGAGATATTCTAGAGAAAAAAGGAAAGCTGAGAGTAAGTACGTTGTCTCTACTCAGAGTACAGGTAACAGGAAAGAGAATAAAGATGATGTTTCTCAGGAAGTAAATATCAGCTCCACCTCAAGATTTCAGAAAAGTAAATGTACTTATTGTAGTAAGCTTGGTCATACTACGGAGAAATGTTTCAGGAGACAGCGTGATGTGAACAAAAAGGAGTCTTTAAATATTCAGTCAATTAGTCTAGTGTCCACCTTTGAGAGTTCCCAGAATTCTTTAACTGAGTTAACTGAACCTGCTTTGAGGGGTAAATTAAATTCTCATGATGAAGCTCCTCTTTTGAGCAGTAACGTGGGTGACACTCTCAAGAGTTCATGTGCTAATTTCCTGTCTGATGGTTTTGTCAGTCTTCTGGACAGTAATGACAGGAAATCAGTTAAAATATATCGTGATACAGGTGCTTGCCAATCCCTTATGCTGACCAGTGTTCTAGGCTCTAATTAATTCCTCTGATGAAACTGTAATCTTTCAAGGTGGAGGGAATAATTACTTCTCTGTCCCTCTGTGCAGAGTGAATTTAGAGTCTGGTTTTATTAATGGTTCCGTTATGGTTGGGTTGGTTGAGACACTCCCAATGTCAGGTGTAACTTTCTTACTTGGAAATGATATTGGTGGAAGTCAAGTGTGTCCAGCTCCTCAGTTGTCTAGTGAGCCAGTGGTTGCGGCCCAGGATTGTGACGTCCCTGATGTGTTCTCTGCATGTGCTGTCACTAGGGCTAAGTCTAAAGTTACTGGTGACTTAGAGGATAATGATGATGATGATGTTATCCTAGCTGACACTTTTCTTGCTAATTTGGACCACTCACCAGATGAGGCAGTACCCCGTAGTGTTGATAATTTGTCTCGTCAAGAGTTGGTTGAGTTGCAGGTTGCTGACCCTGAAGGCAGGATATCATTAGAGTGGCTAATGATTCCAGTTTGGCAGGACATCTTGGAGTGAGGAAGACTGTGGCACGCATTTTGAAACACTTCTACTGGCCAGGTATCTTCAGGGATGTTTCCTGGTATTGTAAGTCACACCTGTCAAGTTGTGGGGAAGTGTAATCAGACCGAAAAGGTTGCACCTCTAGTTCCCATTCCTCCTTTTGAGGCGCCATTCACCCGTGTGTTGGTGGATATTGTGGGCTCTCTTCCTAAGACTTCTTCAGGATTTTCTTATGTATTGACCCTGATTGATATGGCTACTCGTTATCCTGAAGCCATTCCACTTAGAAATATCTCAGCAAAGAACGTGGTTAAGGAAATGCTAGGGTTCTTCACAAAGTTTGGTCGCCCAAGGAGGTACAGTCAGGCCGGGGAAGTAATTTCTTGTCAAATGTTTTCAAGCAGTCTCTGAAAGAGTTGGGCATCACCCAGATCACGTCTTCAGCTTACCATCCCCAGACCCAAGGAGCATTGGAGAGATATCATCAAACACTCAAATCGATGCTCAAGAAATACTGTTTGGAACATCAGAAAGACTGGGATAAAGGTCTTCCATTCGTTGTATTTGCCACAAGAGAATCTCCAAATGAATCACTGGGCTTCTCACCCTTTGAACTACTGTTTGGCCATGAAGTAAGAGGACCCCTTAAGCTACTCAAGGAATGCTGGCTGTCGGAGGAAGATGACGTCAACCTGCTGGAGTATGTGATGAAGTTCAAAGAACGGCTGTCCACTGCTTTACAGCTGGCGAGAGAGAATTTAGGAGCTGCTCAGGAGAAGATGAAGACTTGGTATGATAAGAAGTCCAGGTTACGCCACTATCAGCCAGGAGATCAGGTTTTGATTCTGCTACCAGTGCATGGGCAACCTCTTCAAGCCAAGTTTAATGGTCCTTATTTCGTGGAGAAGAAACTCGGTGATGTCAACTATGTCATCGCCACACCAGATTGTAGAAAGAACAAGCAACTTTGTCACATCAACATGCTAAAGTTATATCACTGGCGGGACGAAAATAACCCAGTCTGCATTGTAGCTGTTCCACCCGAGTCTGCAAGTGAAGCTCTCCCATGCAGCATGAGCCTGAGTGATAGTTTGGGGAAGAATCCTGATATCATGAATGATCTCCAGACTAAGCTTTCTCATCTACCTCCGGCATTACTGCAGGAGTACCCGCAAGTGTTCCGTGCCACTCCAGGAAGAACCACTGTGTTGATGCATGATGTCGATGTTGGAGATGCAAAGCCAATTAAACTGCCTCCTTACCGTGTGAACCCAGTGAAAGTTCCTCTCACCCAGAAGGAGCTTGGCTACCTGTTGGACCACAAGATGATTGAGCCCTGTCAGAGCGAGTGGAGTTCTCCTGTCACTCTAGTCCCTAAGCCAGGTGGGTCACAGCGGCTTTGCATCGACTACAGACGTGTTAATCAGATAACCAAAACAGACACTTACCCTCTCCCTCGCGTGGAAGATTGCATAGACAAGATCGGAAAGGCTAGGTACATAAGTAAGTTTGATTTGTTAAAGGGATACTGGCAAGTACCTATGACTGAACGTGCTAGGGAGATCTCATGTTTTGTAACACTAGGAACGACTTTTGCATGTTCTGTAATGCCATATGGTATGAAGAATGCACCAGCCACATTTCAGAAGCTCATGAATGTTGTAACAGAGGGTTTGGCAGGGTGTGTTGTTTATATTGATGATGTATTAATCTTCAGTGACAACTGGAAAGATCACCTATGCCATGTCAGTAAATTTCTTGAGCGTTTGGTTCATGCTAATCTTGTAGCTAATTTATCAAAGTGTGAGTTTGGTCAAGCTAAATTTCAGTACCTTGGGTACGTAATTGGTGATGGACACGTTGCACCACCAGGTGCTAAGGTTCAGGTTATAAGTGATTTTCCCAGATCTAAAAGTAGGAAAGAGCTACAAAGATTTTTGGGAATGGTAGGTTATTACAAGAGATTTGTTCTTAACTTTTCAATTTTTGTATCACCACTTACAGACCTGCTGAAAAGGGAGTTAAATTTGTCTGGACCGATGACTGTGAATCATCTTTCAGCAAACTTAAAGCTATCCTATTAAGTCAGCCAGTGCTCGCTACTCCAAAATTTGCTAAGGCTTTTAAGATGGCTGTTGATGCAAGTGATACAGGAGCTGGGGCTGTTTTGCTGCAAGAGGATGATCAGGGTATTGAACACCCTGTACCTTATTACTTCGTACAGTAAGAAATTCACTCCACCTCAAAAGAACTACTCAACTATTGAGAAAGAGCTTTTGGCCTTGATTTTGGGTTTACAGCATTTTTCATTTTATTTCTGTTCTGGTTTTGACCCCATAGTCATTGATACCGATCATAACCCACTGAAATTCCTTAGTAAGTTTAAAGATAAAAATCAGAGATTGACAAGATGGAGTCTACTTCTTCAGGAGTATTCATTAGACATACAACATGTCAAGGGGAAAGAAAATGTTATTGCAGATTGCATATCTAAACTTTAGACAGATTGTTTTAGAGTAATAAGAAATCTCCTTTGTAAATTTCTTTTTTCTTTGTGGGGAGGTGTTACATAGCCTATGATTTCATCATCCTTTGTGTAATTCTAACGTACAGTATGCTGCATGTTTGATCACGAGCGTGTTCTACCTCACTCCCCCCTTCTACCCTTATAGTAGAGTAAGTCGTTCTTTCTGTTGTTCAGAGCAGGATTGTCAACTCTTTGTCTCCTATGGCTTCATTTGCGCGTCCTTCTTACAAGTTGTATCAAGCTCTGCCGGCCCCTATATAATGAGCTCAGTCTCTGCATTAATTGCCACTTAGATCTACTCCTCATTTTGCACACATCTCTGTCCTCCCCTGTACAGTTGTTATTATTGTGAGTGCTCAGGAAGTCTCCAGCCATCTAGCAGCTGTGTAATTTGAGTATAAGTGTTATTACATTTTTTCCTTGTACTGTATAGCATGAGGTGTTGATTCGTAGACCTAGTGAGGTTTTTGTGATTTATGTGTTTTTATGTCAGTCATTTTTGATAATATTTTGTATCTGTAATAATATATCTTGCATAACTGAGCATTATCTGGTTTTCTCATTTTATCAGGGCTGACTTAGATAACTTTACTCTTGCTAATTTCGTGTTAATAGAGGCTATTGCAGTTAACCATATACTTTACCTGTTTTTTGCCATTACATTATCCTTATGAGTCCTGAATGTTTAGTTCTTAGTTTGAGCATTAAACTTTAACTTATAGTTTTACCTAACTCTTTTGTTTTGAACCTGGAACTTTGCGGGACAGTTTTCTCTGTTCCATAACACTATCTATATACAGTATGTAAATATATACATACAGCTATCTATTGCCAGACGCCTTAATGCCGTAAGGGGTGGCCACGAATAAATTGCCTCCATGTGTCCTTGTCCACACCATTTCTTTGCCCTCCCCCCAGCTCACACCTCCCTCCTGTAAACCTTTCCACTTCATCCTTCCATCTCCTCCTCGGACTCTTCCTCCCTCCACCACACTCACATACACTTTTCTTGTTAGTCTCTTGCTCTCCATCCTTTCCACATGGCCAAACTACCTCAGTGTATTTCTGCTAATGCTTTCTATCACATTCACACCACAAAGCTCCTTCACTTCCTTGTTTTTCAGTTCTCTCTCCATGTAAATCCACATGCTGCTCTCAGATAACTCATTCTCACTGCCCTCATTCTTGACTTATTTCCTTCTAACCAGTTCCAAGCTTCGCTTCCATTCGCTAGAGTTGGTATCACAATACCAGCACGCAGCGACATTTTTTTTTTTTTTTTGCTTCCTTGCTCGCTTTCCTATTTCTTATCACTGTTTTCAAAGAACTAGCAACTTTCTTCCTTGTTGTACCCGTCCAAGAATTCCATTCTTCACACTTCGATCCTCGATCCTTACCCATCACGCTACCCAAGTACTTAAATGCACTCACATTTCCCATTTTATAATCATCCAGCCTTACTGTACGTCCAGTGTCTTCATTTGTCTTGAAGACCATAACTTTCCTCTTCCCCGCATAACCTTTATATTCCGTTTCTTACACACTCTCCGAATGTAATTCACCAAGCCCTGCAGTTCCCCTTCCTCATCATTTAACAATACAGTATCATCTAGATACAACATTACATGAAGTTTCCAAACACTGCCCTCACTCATTAGCGTCACTCCCTACCCTGGATCCCTTTTATAACCCCATCCTTATGCAGACTGAACAACCATGAAGACGTGACACATCCCTGTTTAAATCCAACATTAAAATAGAAAAATTCACTCAGTTCACTATCTACACACACACACAGCCTTAGCACCGTCATACATACTATTCACGGCATTCAACTACTTCCCATTTTCTCCATAGATTCTTAATATTTTCCACATTCCATGTCTATCTACTCTGTCATTTGATTTCTCTCAATCCATGAAGGCGGCGTGCAACTTCTTTCCTCTCTCTTGAAGCTTTTCCACTAATGATCTCAGGATGAATACCTGACCTACACAACCTCTTCCCTTTGTAGAACCTTCCTCTTCTTCTCCAACTAAACCTCTGTTATTTCTCTATCTACGTCAGTAAGTATGGCACCATATACTTGTTCATTTGCACTTACAAGGCAAATGTTCCAATGATTATCAAACAGTTCTTCCTTTCCCAAAACATCCCTGTTCTTCTCCAACAAATTCTTTTATTTCTCTAACTCTGTCAATAAGTATCCTACCATATACGTTTCCTGTTGCACTTATAAAACAAATGCCCCTGTGATTACCACATACTTCTTTTTCCGCTTTTCCTTTGAACAGGGGACCAGCTAAATATATACCTGGAATATATATATAGATAGACAGATAGATAGATAGATAGATATAGATAGATAGATAGATAGAGAGAGAGAGAGAGCGAGAGATATTATATATATATATATATATATATATATATATATATATATATATATATATATACAGTACATACACACATAGATAGATAGATAGATAGATATAGATAGATAGATAGATATAGATAAGGATATATAAATAATCCACTGAGTAGATGTAGTGCTGCTTTCGGGTTCTAACCCTTTCCTCCCTTCCTTTCGCGTTTCCTTCCTTCCTCCTCTGTCTTTCTTTCCCTCATTCTTTCCTCCTCCTTCTGTCTCCGGGTGACTCTACATTGAGTGACAAACCAAATGGTTTAATGTGCACCAGGCATCCATTTAGTACGTTGGGTGGTAACCATATACCAAAATTATGTCTCTTAGTGTTTAAGTGGGTAAGAAAGGCGCTCCAGTCAGATTGAGCAGGTGCAGGTTTCTATCCAAGGGATGGTTGGGGTTTACTGCTTACGTATTGCCACTCAGGGATGAGTAAGGCTGGTCACTCATTTTAATGCCAGGACAAACTTGCCTAGCATGGGATAATACTGGATTATATATATATATATATATATATATATATATATATATATATATATATATATATATATATATATATATATATATATATATATATCCATCTATCTATCTATGCAGCTTTTCAGATGGAAATAAGGAACAGGTTTCAGGCTCTCAGTTATGCTGAATGTGACACTGATGAGCTGAATGACAGACTAACAAAAGTGCTAAAAGAATCAGCGGAGGTAGTAGGAAACCCTAATACAACCAAAGCCGGGAAGTATTCAGAGAAGACACTTGAGCTTATGAAAAAAAGAAAGGTAATAAAAGTAAAAATAAAGAAAGATGAAATAGAACGAGTGGAATTAAATAAGCTTATCAACAAAAGACTAAGAGAACAAAAAAGAAAGAGAAACATGGATCAAATCAAAGAAACCATCAAAAAAGGAAAAAGTCTGAAACAGGTCCGAAATAAAATGGCACTTGGAAAGCAACAAATTACATGACTAAAAGACAAAAACGGTGAAGCCATTAAATGCAGAGATATGATGTTGAAGCGAGTTGAAGAATTTTACAAAGAACTGTATGCATCAAAGACAGTAGTACCAATAGCTAACTTTTCTGTTGACACAAGTGAAATACCTGAGATAACACCAGACGAAGTAAATATTTCTCTTAAAAATATGAAAAGAGGGAAGGCTCCGGGAGAAGATGGAATAGTAGCAGATTTACTGTTGGATGCAGGAGCAGAAGTACAAAATAGGCTTGCTCACCTATTTACCCAATGTATAAAGCAGAAGAAAGTTCCCCAAATATGGTGTAATGCAATTGTTATTCTACTTTATAAAAAAGGCGACTCAAAAGACCTTAGTAACTATCGACCCATTAGCTTGCTATCAGTCATTTACAAACTCTTCACTAAAGTCCTTACAAACAGAATAGCTACAAATTTGGAGGAAAACCAACCTCGTGAACAGGCAGGATTTCGAACCGGGTACTCGACTACTGATTATCTACACACAATGAATCAGCTAATTGAGAAAACTACAGAATATAATAAACCACTGTGCTTAGGTTTTTTTGATTACGAAAAGGCTTTCGACTCAGTGGAGCACATAGCAATTATAAATTCATTGCGAGAACAAGGAGTGAATGAGAACATTGTAAAACTGCTCGAAAACATATATAACGAGGGAACTGCTACAGTTAAATTATATAAGGACTCAGAGAAAATTAAGATTGAGAAGGGCGTGCGTCAGGGAGATACAATTTCACCAAAGTTATTTACAGCACGCCTAGAAAGTATTTTCAGAAAGCTAGACTGGGAAAACAAAGGAGTAAACATAGACGGAGAAAAGCTAAACCATTTAAGATTTGTAGATGACATTGTCCTAGTCTCAGAAAAAGCAGAAACATTGCAAGAAATGTTAAATGACCTGAACAGAGAAAGTCTCAAAGTAGGGCTAAAGATGAACCGGAGTAAAACTAAAGTAATGTTTAATCCTCAAACACCAAAGAGCGTCATCAGAATAAGTGGAGAAATTCTTGAAGAAGTCGAGGAGTACAATTACCTGGGACAAATACTAAAATTAACGAAAGATAATGATAACGAAATAAAAAGACGCATTACAATTGGATGGAAAGCTATCGGTAAACATAGAGACATTATGAAAAGTAGCTTGCCAGTCTGTATGAAACGAAAAGTATATAACGAATGTATAATTCCAGGTATGACGTATGGTTGTGAGACTTGGAAACTGACAAAATCGATGGAAAATAAATTCATTCGTTCTCAGAGAGCAATGGAAAGGTCAATGTTGGGAATATCTTTAAGGGACAGGAAAAGATCAACTTGGGTGAGACAGCAGACTATAGTCAAAGATATTATAGAAGTTATAAAAGAACAGAAATGGAGGTGGGCAGGCCATGTAGCAAGAACAAGGGATAATCGATGGAGCAAGAGGTTGACTGACTGGACACCAAGAGGGTGTAAATGCAGCAGAAAAAGGCCAGAAAGGAGGTGGGGGAATGACATAGAGAAATTTGCAGGGAAAACGTGGCAAAGATTGGCTCAGTCAAGGAATTCGTGGAGAAGGTTGGGGGAGACCTTTGTTCAGCAGTGGACTTGTAATGGCTGATGATGATGATGATGATGAAATATATATATATATATCTATATATATATATATATATATATATATATATATATTGCCAGACGCCTCAATCCCGTTTGGGGTGGCCACAAACAAATCGCCTCCAAGTCGCCCTGTCCCCCGCCATTTCACTGCCCTGCTCCCAACTCACACACCCCTCTCTCATATACCTCTCCACCCCATCCCTCCATCTCATCCTCGGCCTCCCCCTCCCTCTTCCCCCCTCCACTTCACTCACATACACTCTCTTCGTCAGTCTTTCACCCTCCATCCTCTCCACATGGCCAAACCACCTCAGTGTGTTCCTCATAACGCTTCCTATCACATCCACATCCACACCACAACGCTCCTTTATATCCTCATTCGTCAGCCTGTCTCTCCACGTGACTCCACAGGCTCCTCTTAAATAACTCATTTCCACTGCTCTCACTTTTGACTTGTGTCCTTCCAACAATGTCCAAGCTTCACTTCCGTACGTTAGAGTTGGTATCACAATACTGTCATGTAGTAACTTTTTCACTTCCATGCTCACTTCCCTGTTTCTTATCACTGCTTTCAAGGAACCAGCAACCTTTCTTCCCTGCTGTACCCTTTCAAGCACTTCACTCTCCAAACCTCCATCCTTACTTATCACACTACCCAAATACTTAAACGTACTCACATTTTCCAATTCCTCACCATCCAACCTCACTGTACATTCACTAACTTCACCTCTCTCAAAGACCATTACTTTACTCTTCCCTACATTCACCTTTAGGTTCCGTTTCTTACACACTCTCTCAAACTCATCCACCAAACCTTGCAGCTCCCCTTCGTCTTCACTCAACAACACAGTATCATCTGCAAACAACAGTACAGGGAGTTTCCAAACACTATCCTCTCTCACCAGGGCCACTCCAACATCCATTACCCTACCTTGTACCTCTTTTATTACCCCATCCATATACAGATTGAACAACCATGGAGACATGACACATCCCTGTTTCAAACCAACTCTCAAAGAGAAAAATTCACTTAGTTCACCATCCACACGCACTGCAGCCTTCGCACCATCGTACATACTCTTCACAGCATTCAACAACTTCCCATCTACTCCATATATTCTTAACATTTTCCACAATCCTTGTCTATCCACCCTGTCATATGCTTTCTCCAAATCCATGAAAGCCGCATACAACTTCTTTCCCTTCTCTAGAAACTTTTCCACTAAAGATCTAAGAATGAATATCTGATCTACACAACCTCTTCCCTTCCTAAAGCCTCCCTGTTCTTCTCCAACTAATTTCTCTGTTCTTTCTCTAACTCTGTCTATAAGTATCCTACCATACACTTTTCCTATTATACTAAGAAGACAAATGCCCCTATGATTACCAAACACTTCTTTTTCCCCCTTTCCTTTGTACAAGGGAATAATTATACCTGACTTCCAATCCTCCGGGACTCTACCTTCCTCCGAAGCCAATCTGCACATCTTCCATATCCATTCTACTACTATCTCTCCCCCATGCTTCAGCATTTCGCCACACACTCCATCAATTCCTGGGGCTTTCCCCGATTTAACATTCTTCATTGCTTCCACAACTTCAATCCTACTGATTTCTTCCTGTCTTCTCACCTCCCTCCTTCTCCCAGCCATTCCCCAGCCACTTATACTCGCATTACTTCCATCCTCTACGTTCAACAATTCCTTAAAGTGTTCTCTCCATCTGCTCACTTTTTCTCCCTTCTCGACTAGTAATCTACCATTTTTATCTTTCACTCCCCTGCTAACTTCACTTCCACCCTGTCTTACTCTTTTCACTTCTCTCCAGAACATTTTCTTACAGTCCCTCCACTTTACACTCAAATTCCTTCCAAATTCCTCATCCACTCTCTTCTTACTCTCTCTTACTAATCTTTTCACCTCTCTCTTCCTTTCCACATATAACTCTCTCTTCCGCCTCTCAACTTCTTCCACGCCCCTATTTCTCATCCATTCATTGTATGCTTTCTTCTTTTGTGCCACTGCCTGTTTCACCTCTTCAGCCCACCACGCTGTTCCTTGCACCCCCCTCCGTGGTCTCTTCCTTCCACACACCACATCACATGCTGCACATATTTCTTCTGTAAATATCTTACACACACCTTCCACGTCTCCCATCTGCTCCAATTCATATTTGCCCAATCGTTCCTCCACTTCTCTCTTATACTCTGCCTTTTTCTAATCCTCTTGTAACCTTTCCACTGTCCTTGCAACTACTCCTTCCTCTCGTCTTTCCCTTCTTCTATTCTTCCATCTTACTTGGATCCTAATTCTGGCCACCACCAAGTAGTGGCCAGAAAGTCCACTCCCCCAACCTCTATACACTCTTGCATCCTTTACACATCTTCGCATCCTTTCATCCACACACACATAATCAATCATTGCCTTCCTTTCATTCAGTTCACCACCCACCCTTCTCATCACTCGCCATGTATACCTGTGGATCATTTTATGCCTGAAGAGGGTATTGGCTATCACCAACCCCCTCCCAGCACAAATGTCCACTAACGCACTCCCATTCTCATCTATCTCAGCAAGCACACCCCATTCACCAACTATTCCATCCACCTTCACATTACCAACTTTACCATTCATATCACCAATCAAAAACACTCTCTCATTCCTTCCAAACTTTTCATGCACACTTCCACATTTGTCCAGAACTCTTCTCTCACTCTTCTAGCACGATCTTGCGTTGGCGCATATACACACACAATCGCCCACATTTGTATTCCAGCTTTCAACTTTACCCACACAATCCTGGACCCAACTGATCCATACTGTCTTATGCTCTTCTTCCATCTTTTACTCACAACTATACACACTCCTTCCTTTGCCCTCTCATTCTCATCTACTCCTGCACATATACCCCTTCCATACTCCCATTCTCTCACACTTTCTCCTCTCCATTTTGTTTCACTTATTCCACATACATCCACTTTCGCACCCTCAAGCACCTGGACAATCTCTCTCTCTTTCACCTCATCATTCGCTCCTCTTACATTCCATGTACTCATTACCAAGTCCTTTGTCCGGTCCTGGGTCGTCATCGTCATATATATATATATATATATATATATATATATATATATATATATATATATATATATATATATATATATATATATATATTGTTACATAGCCTATGATTTCATCATCCTTTGTGTAATTTTAACGCACAGTATGCTGCATGTTTGATCACGAACGTATTCTGCCTCAGTCCCCCCTTCTACCGTTAGAGTAGAGTAAGTCGTCCTTTCTGTTGTTCAGAGCAGGATTGTCAGCTCTTTGTCCCCTATGGCTTCATTTGCGCGTCCTTCTTACAAGTTGTATCAAGCTCTGCCGGCCCCTATATAATGAGCTCAGTCTCTGCATTATTGCCACTTAGATCTGCTCCTCATTTTGTTCACATCTCTGTCCTCCTCTGTACTGTACAGTAGTTATTGTGAGTGCTCAGGAAGTCTCCAACCATCTAGCAGCTGTGTGTAATTTGAGTATAACTGTTGTTGCATTTTTTCTTGTACTGTGTAGCATAAGGTTAATTCTTATGCCTAGTAAGGTTTTTGTAATTTATGTAAGGTTCTTATTGTCAGCCATCATTAATAATATTTTGTATCTGTAATAATTTATCTTGCATTAACTGAGCATTACCCAGTGTATTTTCATTTTATCAGGGCTGACTTAGATAAATTTACTCACGCTAATTTCGTGTTAATAGAGGCTATTGCAGTTAACCATATATTTAATCTGTTTTTGCCATTACATTATCCTTATGAGTCCTGAATGTTTTGTTCTTAGTTTGAGCATTAAACTTTAACTTGTAGTTTTACCTAACTCTTTTGTTTTGAACCTGGAACTTTACGGGACAGTAGTGATTTTTAGTATTCTCACTTAAAGTGTACATTATCTTTCTCTGTTCCGTAACATAAATTTGGCGACCTCTTATCAGGATATTCAGGATATTATCATAAGGATATTGCTTGATATTTTGTGACTGATTTATTCATGATGTCTACTATTACTACGCTTGATGAAGCCAAAGATTTTTTGTCAAATGTGCAAACAGTGTGTGATGTAGAAAACAGAACAAAGAATGAACTTAAGCTTGTTGCTCAACAATTGAGAATTGCAGTTCACTCTCATCATTCTAAAGATCAAATTGTTGGCATGATTAATAAAAGCTTGTTTAATGTAACTCCTCCAAATGAGCAAACGCAGATTGAATTAGCTAAGTTACAGCTAGCCCTGCAGGAGGCTCGTGTTAAGGAGGCTGAATTTCAATCACGTGCTAAGGAGGCTGAGTCTCAGGCTCGTATTCACGAGGCACAGGCACAGGCTCAGGGACAAATTGAACTTGCCAGGATTCAGGCAGACCATGAGTATCGCATGAAACAAGGTGGAACTGGATCATCTAGCTCTGATGATTTTGATGTGGCTAAAAATGTTAAACTTGTCCCTCCTTTTAATGAATCTGATTTAACAAAGTATTTTCAGTTGTTTGAGAGGGTAGCTACAGGTTTTAATTGGCCCAAAAAGTATTGGCCAGTACTCCTTCAAACTGTTCTCACCGGTAAAGCTCAAGTAACTTATGCATCTTTGCCTCAGGATCAATCTGATAATTATGATGTAGTTAAGAGCTTGATTCTTAAGGCCTATGAGCTTGTTCCTGAAGCCTATAGAGTAAAATTTAGGACAACTTATAAGCAAGATAAGCAATCCCATGTTGAGTATGCAAAAATCAAAGAAGATCTGTTAGAGCAGTGGTTAAATTCTAAGAATGTTGATTCTGATTTTGGTAAATTTAAGCAGATGATTTTGCTGGAGGACTTCAAAAGGTGTATTAGTAAAGATGTAAGCCTATATCTTGATGAGAAAAGAATAGATAATTTGTCTGATGCTGCAGTTTTAGCTGATGAATATGTTCTCACTCACAAGAGATATTCTAGAGAAAAAGGGAAAGCTGAGAGTAAGTACGTTGCCTCTACTCAGAGTACAGGTAACAGGAAAGAGAATAAAGATGATGTTTCTCAGGAAGTAAATACCAGCTTCACCTCTAGGTTTCAGAAAAGTAAATGTACTTATTGTAGTAAGCTTGATCATACTACGGAGAAATGTTTCAGGAGACAGCGTGATGTGAACAAAAAGGAGTCTTTAAATATTCAGTCAAGTGGTCTAGTGTCCACTCTTGAGAGTTCCCAGAATTCTTTAACTGAGTTAACTGAACCTGCTTTGAGGGGTAAATTAAATTCTCATGATGGAGCTCCTCATTTGAGCAGTAACGTGGGTGACACTCTCAAGAGTTCATGTGCTAATTTCCTGTCCGATGGTTTTGTCAGTCCTCTGGACAGTAATGACAGGAAATCAGTTAAAATATATCGTGATATAGGTGCTTGCCAATCCCTTATGCTGACCAGTGTTCTAGGCTCTAATGTTAATTCCTCTGATGAAACTGTAATCTTACAAGGTGTAGGGAATAATTACTTCTCTGTCCCTCTGTGCAGAGTGAATTTAGAGTCTGGTTTTGTTAATGGTTCCGTTATGGTTGGGTTGGTTGAGACACTCCCAATGTCAGGTGTAACTTTCTTACTTGGAAATGATATTGGTTGAAGTCAAGTGTGTCCAGCTCCTCAGTTGTCTAGTGAGCCAGTGGCTGCGGCCCAGGATTGTGATGTCCCTGATGTGTTCCCTGCATGTGCTGTCACTAGGGCTAAGTCTAAAGTTACTGGTAACTTAGAGGATAATGATGATGATGATGTTATCCTAGCTGACACTTTTCTTGCTAATTTGGACCACTCACCAGATGAGGCTGTACCCCGTAGTGTTGATAATTTGTCTCGTCAAGAGTTGGTTGAGTTGCAGGTTGCTGACCCTGAGTTGAAAGGTCTAGCTAACTCTGCTTGCAATGAGGAAGAGTCAGCCGGTGCTTCTACTTGTTATTATATAAAGTCAGGAGTACTTATGAGGAAGTGGAGACCCCCAACAGCATCAGCCGACTGTGAGTGGGAGGTTGTACATCAAGTTGTCATCTCCCGTGTTTGTAGGCAGGATATCATTAGAGTGGCTCATGATTCCAATTTGGCAGGACACCTTGGAGTGAGGAAGACTGTGGCACGCATTTTGAAACACTTCTACTGGCCAGGTATCTTCAGGGATGTTTCCTGGTATTGTAAGTCTTGTCACACCTGTCAAGTTGCGGGGAAGTGTAATCAGACCGAAAAGGTTGCACCTCTAGTTCCCATTCCTCCTTTTGAGGCGCCATTCACCCGTGTGTTGGTGGATATTGTGGGCCCTCTTCCTAAGACTTCTTCAGGATTTTCTTATGTGTTGACCCTGATTGATATGGTTACTCGTTATCCTGAAGCCATTCCACTTAGAAATATCTCAGCAAAGAACGTGGTTAAGGAAATGCTAGGGTTCTTCACAAAGTTTGGTCTGCCCAAGGAGGTACAGTCAGACCACGGAAGTAATTTCATGTCAAATGTTTTCAAGCAGTCTCTGAAAGAGTTGGGCATCACCCAGATCACGTCTTCACCTTACCATCCCCAAACTCAAGGAGCGTTGGAGAGATATCATCAAACACTCAAATCGATGCTCAAGAAATACTGTTTGGAACATCAGAAAGACTGGGATAAAGGTCTTCCATTCGTTGTATTTGCCGCAAGAGAATCTCCAAATGAATCACTGGGCTTCTCACCCTTTGAACTACTGTTTGGCCATGAAGTAAGAGGACCCCTTAAGCTACTCAAGGAATGCTGGCTGTCGGAGGAAGATGACGTCAACCTGCTGGAGTAGGTGATGAAGTTCAAAGAACGGCTGTCCACTGCTTTACAGCTGGCGAGAGAGAATTTAGGAGCTGCTCAGGAGAAGATGAAAACTTGGTATGATAAGAAGTCCAGGTTACGCCACTTTCAGCCAGGAGATCAGGTTTTGATTCTGCTACCGGTGCATGGGCAACCTCTTCAAACCAAGTTTAGTGGTCCTTATTTCGTGGAGAAGAAACTCAGTGATGTCAACTATGTCATCGCCACACCAGATCGTAGAAAGAACAAGCAACTTTGTCACATCAACATGCTAAAGTTATATCACAGGCAGGACGAAAATAATCCAGTCTGCACTGTAGCTGTTCCACCCGAGTCTGCAAGTGAAGTTCTCCCAGGCAGCATGAGCCTGAGTGATAGTTTGGGGAAGAATCCTGATATCATGAATGATCTCCAGACTAAGCTTTCTCATCTACCTCCCGAGGAAAGGCAGGAGATTTCGGTATTACTGCAGGAGTACCCCCAAGTGTTCCGTGCCACTCCAGGAAGAACCACTGTGTTGATGCATGATGTCGATGTTGGAGACGCAAAGCCAATTAAACTGCCTCCTTACCGTGTGAACCCAGTGAAAGTTCCTCTCATCCAGAAGGAGCTTGGCTACCTGTTGGACCACAAGATGATTGAGCCCTGTCAGAGCGAGTGGAGTTCTCCTGTCACTCTGGTCCCTAAACCGGGTGGGTCACAGCGGCTTTGCATCGACTACAGACGTGTTAATCAGATAACCAAAACAGACACTTACCCTCTCCCTCGCGTGGAAGATTGCATAGACAAGATCGGAAAGGCTAGGTACATAAGTAAGTTTGATTTGTTAAAGGGATACTGGCAAGTACCTATGACTGAACGTGCTAGGGAGATCTCATGTTTTGTAACACTAGGAAAGACTTTTGCATGTTCTGTAATGCCATATGGTATGAAGAATGCACCAGCCACATTTCAGAAGCTCATGAATGTTGTAACAGAGGGTTTGGCAGGGTGTGTTGTTTATATTGATGATGTATTAATCTTCAGTGACAACTGGAAAGATGACCTATGTCATGTCAGTAAATTTCTTGAGCGTTTGGTTCATGCTAATCTTGTTGCTAATTTGTCAAAGTGTGAGTTTAGCCAAGCTAAAGTTCAGTACCTTGGGTACGTAATTGGTGATGGACATGTTGCACCACCAGGAGCTAAGGTTCAGGTTATAAGTGATCTTCCCAGACCTAAAAGTAGGAAAGAGCTACAAAGATTTTTGGGAATGGTAGGTTATTACAGGAGATTTATTCTTAACTTTTCTATTCTTGTATCACCACTTACAGACCTATTGAAAAAGGGAGTTAAATTTGTCTGGACCGATAACTGTGAATCCTCTTTCAGCAAACTTAAAGCTATCCTATTAAGTCAGCCAGTGCTCGCTACTCCAAATTTTGCTAAGCCTTTTAAGATGTCTGTTGATGCAAGTGATACAGGAGCTGGGGCTGTTTTGCTGCAAGAGGATGATCAGGGTATTGAACACCCTGCATCTTATTACAGTAAGAAGTTCACTCCACCTCAAAAGAACTACTCAACTATTGAGAAAAAGCTTTTGGCCTTGATTTTGGGTTTACAGCATTTTTCATTTTATTTATGTTCTGGTTTTGACCCCATAGTCATTTATACAGATCATAACCCACTGAAATTCCTTAGTAAGTTTAAAGATAAAAATCAGAGATTGACAAGATGGAGTCTACTTCTTCAGGAGTATTCATTAGACATACAACATGTCAAGGGGAAAGAAAATGTTATTGCAGATTGCTTATCTAGACTTTAGACAGATTGTTTTAGAGTAATAAGAAATTTCCTTTGTAAATTTCTTTTTCTTTGTGGGGAGGTGTTACATAGCTTATGATTTCATCATCCTTTGTGTAATTTTAACGCACAGTATGCTGCATGTTTGATCACGAACGTGTTCTGCCTCAGTCGCCCCTTCTACCGTTATTTTAGAGTAAGTCGTCCCTTCTGTTGTTCAGAGCAGGATTGTCAGCTCTTTGTCCCCTATGGCTTCATTTGCCCGTCCTTCTTACATGTTGTATCAAGCTCTGCTGGCCCCTATATAATGAGCTCAGTCTCTGCATTATTGGCACTTAGATCTGCTCCTCATTTTGTTCACATCTCTGTCCTCGCCTGTACAGTTGTTATTGTGAGTGCTCAGGAAGTCTCCAACCATCTAGCAGCTGTGTGTAATTTGAGTATAACTGTTGTTGCATTTTTTCTTGTACTGTGTAGCATAGGGTTAATTCTTAGGCCTAGTAAGGTTTTTGTAATTTATGTAAGGTTCTTATTGTCAGCCATCATTAATAATATTTTCTATCTGTTATAATTTATCTTGCATTAACTGAGCATTACCCAGTGTATTTTCATTTTTTCAGGGCTGACTTAGATAAATTTACTCATGCTAATTTCGTGTTAATAGAGGCTATTGCAGTTAACCATATATTTAACCTGTTTTTGCCATTACATTATCCTTATGAGTCCTGAATGTTTTGTTGTTAGTTTGAGCATTAAACTTTAACTTGTAGTTTTACCTAACTCTTTTGTTTTGAACCTGGAACTTTACGGGACAGTAGTGATTTTTAAGTAAAACCTCAATATAACGGACTAATTGGGATCCAAACCATTCCAAAAAAGCTAAAGTCCGATAAAAGAGACATCAGGACTTCTCCCTGTTAACCCGGGGATGAGGGGACGGGGTTACAAGCAGGGGTAGAGGAGGGCGGAAAGAGACACAAGTGGGAATGAGTGAGGGCGAGGGGAAAGGAAAGGCAGGGGGATGGGGAGAGAGGACTGGGGGACAGGGAGAGAGAGAGAGCAGAAGGCCAAACTGCCCTGCTACAACCCCCTCTCTCCCCGTCTCACTCACTCACTCACTCATTCTCTCTCTCTCTCTCTCTCTCTCTCTCTCTCACACACACACACACACACACACACACACACACACACACACACATCCCCTCCTTTACCCCCTCTGCTCCCCCCGACCCCAACCTCCCCGCGTCCCTCCTCCATCTTCCGGCGCACTCGGAGATTTTTTTCCTTTAGTTTTTGGCGATTTACTCGAAAACTATTGGTCGTATCGACATTCCGAACACACCCCAAGAAAGCTCGTGAAATTCTGCATACGCTGTGCTCTTGCAAGGTGTGGGCAATATTTTAGGCTAGGATGTTGGGAAGTTGTTTGAAACTATTTTTACATTTGAACCAGTTTATTCTCACCGCATTTCTGTTCTATTATTCATCAGTTTTGTATATTTTTATAAGTTTATCTTATAGTATAAATAACACCAAAGATAATGGTATACAATTTATACCAATAAAACCAATTTCCTGGACATAATGACCGTGGAAACTGTATTTCATTGTGCCTGGACAGAAGCCCCCATAGCTGGGATGGAGCTGGGCTGAGGGGAGAACGGAGGGGATGGAGGACCGGGAGAGCTTTGTACACCACCACATCTGCGTTCCGACGCGCTCGTTTCTAGCCAAGGTAGTGGGGCCGGGAAGCACATAGAAAATACTTCATTGTTACAACTTAATTTCAAACACTTTTCAGTTATTGTACTGTAAACATTATGCACCTCATTATTTACAATCTTACAAATTAAAAATGTTCACTTTGTATATTTCACTATCACTCGTCACCTTCGGACTTTTCTTGATATAAAATCGCGTCCACACGTGTGCTCGAACATGTGTTGACAACACACCTGGCAACATGTTTGGATACATATATGCAGCAGTATTTGGACAGATTTATGCGAACATGTTACACTGCAGCTTCAAACCTGCTAGCAGCAGAGGTTATGAGTTAAATGTATCCATACAAAGCAGCTGACTCTTCATGATGTTGACAACATGATCTGGACGCTGCTGTTCCCAGCATATTTGGATTTTGTTCTTTATTGTGTTGTTTACATGTTGCCAACACTTGTTCCAGCACACACCGCTCGCTGGTGCAGTGGTAACGCTCTCGCCTGCCAACTGGTGGACGGGAGTTCGCGCCTCGCTCAGGTTGCGAAAAGTTTCACTGACGAAATAGGTAGTTACTGTCCCCCTTGAGCAAGGGGACGGGTGTGTGGGTGTGTGAAGG